>NW_006921890.1:780283-799605 GCF_000298275.1 Orycteropus afer afer
GAACAAGGGATATCATAGCTGCTGTCAGATGATCTTGGCTCAAGGCAGAGAATACCAGAAAGATGTTTACTTGTGTTTTATTGACTATGCAAAGGGATTTGATTGTATAGATCATAACAAATTGTGGATAACACTGAGAAGAATGGGAATTCCAGAATATTTAATTGTACTCATGAGGAACCTGTACATTGACCAGGAGTTTGTCGTTAGAATAGAACAAGGGAACACTGCATGGTTTTAAATCAAGAAGGGAGTGTGTCAGGTTTTTATCCTTTCACCATACTTATTCAATCTATATCCTGAGCAAATAATCTTAGAAGCTGGACTATATGAAGAAGAACTTGTCCTGAAGATTGGAGGAAGAATCATTAACAACTTGCGATACACTGATGACACAACTTTGTTTGCTGAAAGTGAGGATGAATTCAGACACTTACTGTTGAAGATTGAAGAATACAGTCTGCAGTATGGATTACATCTCAATATAAATAAAACAAAAAATCCTTACAAATGGACCAATAAGCAGCATCATGTTAAATGGAGAAAAAAATTGAGGTCTTCAAAGACTTCACATTGCTTGGTTCTACAATCGACGCCAATGGAAGCAGCAGTCAGGACATTAGACGAAGTAAATCACTGGGCAAGTTGGCTGCAAAGGAACACTTTCAAGTGCTGAGACACAAGGGTGTCTCCTTGAGGACTAAGGTGCACCTGATATAAGCCATGATATTTTCAGTTGCCTCATATACATGTGAGAGCTGGACAATGAATAAGGAAGACTGAAGAAGATTTGATGCTTTTGAGTTATGGTGCTGGCGAAGAATACTAAAAGTACCATGGACTGCTAAAAGAACTAATAAATCTGTCCCAGAGGAAGTGCAACTGAAATGCTCCTTGGAAGTGAGAATGACCAGAGTTCATCGTACCTATTTTGGTCATCTTGTTAGAAAGGACCATTCCCTGGAGAAGGATGTCATGCTTGGTAAGGTGGAGGGTCTACAAAGGAGGGGAAGACCTTCAACGAGATGGATTGACCCGGTGTCTCATGATGGGCTCAATATAGCAGGGATCATGGAGCTGGTGCTGGATCGGGCGGTGTTTTGCTCTGCTGTGCATAGGGTTGCTGTGAGTCGGAAACAACTCGACGGCACCTAACAACAACAACTTCACATTTTGAATCATTCCCATAAGGAAATGAATGTCCCAAAAGCTTTACTCCATCCATGTACTTAGGGTTGACTATTTTGAAGAGGCAGGTCTTCCCTAGTCATACTTTGAGTGCTTTCCAACATGAGGGGCTCATCTTCTGCACTGTACGGGACAGCGTTCTTCTGGTTTACTGAAGGTTTGCACTGGCAGTTTCTGAGAAGGAGATTACAAAATCCTTCTTCCTAGTCTGTCATAGTCTGGAAGTTCCACTAAAACCTGTCCACCATGAATAACCCTGTTGGTATTAGAAATACTGGTGACATAACTTCAAGCATCATGGTAACACATAAGTCACCATAGTGGGACAAACTGGCATAGGTTATAGCTGTGAAACACAAGCATGTTTTTCTCCCATTGCTTTTGCCCTTGACAAATAAGACTTGACTAACAGGAGATGGTGGCATAAATGGTTAAGCATGCAGGGACTAACTGAAAAGGTGGCAATCATATCCACCCAGAGGTGCCTTGGCAGAAAGTCTTGGCAATCTGCTTCTAATCAATCAGCCACTGGAAACCCCATAGAGAGCAGTTGTGTTCTGATACACAGGTTGGACCATGCATCAAAATGGACTGGATGGGAACTGATTTTTTTTAATCCTAAATTAAGAATAATTGTAGAGGTAAGAATCCATCACTGGATTCTCTTAACTTTACAAATTCATATCATTTGCTTTCAGATATAAACTCAGGACAAAAGCAGGAGAAAACAACAAAGTCAGGGTTATGGATTCATTTTAATTTGCCCCATACGTAGCTGTGCTTTCTATGTAGAAGTGATCCAGGCAATTCCCATATTGCTAAGCTCTTTATTTCAGCCAGGGAGCCCTGGTGGAGCAGTAGTCAACACTTGGCTGCTAACAGAAAGGTTGATAGTTCAAATCCACCAGCCAGTCCATGGAAGAAAGATGTAGCAGTCTGCTTCTGTAAAGATTACAGCCCTAGAAACCCTCTGGGACAGTTCAACTCTATCCTGTAGGGGTACTGTGAGTCAGAATTGGCTTGAAAGTAGTGAGTTGGGTTTGGTTTAACTTCAGGATGTCTGAGAAGTATGACAAGGTCATTGCAAAGTACATCAGTGAAAGCAAAGAAGGAAAAGTCAGCTTCAGTAGGCTTGTCAGTGGTTTTGGATATGGCAGCACATTTTGTTTTGCCTTTCTTTTACCTTTTGACAGAATTCTTTTCTGGATCATTTAGATTCTTGGATAAGCAAGTGCTTCCTATTACACATATGAGGTTTGTCCAATGCAAGATACTTCATTTTGACTCATTGTGCAAATGTGCAAGATTGGAAACGTTCCCCAGGCATTGCAGTATGTATCTAATAGCCCCAATTTATGGTTTTATTCTCAGCTCTATTAAAGACTCAGAGAATGACCTTGACAGTGTTACTGAATTCCTATGCCTCATTGCCCTCCCCTTTATAAAATACATGGGCAAAGGCCTCTTGCTTTCCTTTGAGCTGCTCGAGGGCTGCTCGTGTGTGTCTGTAATTTTTGCTCTCTGCCAAGAAGAAATATCTAGAATGGGTGTCATTATTGTAGGGGACTCTAGGATTCACACAATGAAAGAAAAAAATTGATCTTACCTAGTTGTATTTTTCATCTTTAAAGGTACATTGAATGTTCCACATAAGTACAAATGAAACATATTAGATATCATGTTTGCATTTTGTTGTTGTTGTTGTTATGTGCCATGGAGTTGGGCTTGACTCATAGCGACCCCTCCTTGGTTTTCTGAAGCAGTTTCACTACAGATGTAGATTGCCCAACCTGCCTTCCAAGGAGTGGCTGGTGGGTTTGAACCACCAGCCTTCTGGTTAGCAGTCAAGTGCCTTAGGCACTATGCTGCCAGAGCTCCTATGTCTTACTGATTCCACTGATACCGTTTAATCTATATGTGATTCTGTCCCTTGATTTTCTCATTCCCATATTTAGTCATCATAGAATCCTGTGTTCCTAGTTTGCCTATGAGGTTAATGAATGTGACACATTTAAATTTCTAATCAGAAGTTTCCTTGGTGACCAATAAGTGACACTTTTTTTTTTTTTTGTCAGTTATAACACAGTGTCCATTGGAGACACAGATTTTTTCGCTATTGATAACAAGAGGCAACATGATGAGATCTTTTGCAGACACTCAGAGTTCATGGTATTAGATCAGTTTCAACATCAGCACTGCATTTGTTCGCTCCTAACCATATGTCATTCCCAAAACTTTTTATTTAGTGATGCACTTGTATAGTGTGATAAAAATTTAAATATTAAAAAAATGCAGTCTGATACTTTACAGCTCAGTTTTCCTCCAGGTATGTATGCCATGATTAGATCATGACTGGGTCTAATGTTTTTTGCAACTGCATTCTGCAAATTAATTTCTTATCGACGCACTTCATCCTGTTTTATTCAATTCATTCAGTGTATTAAGGGAACTTCAGTTGTATGTTCAGCGTTCCACTCTTAAAAATCAGCAGTTAACTGAGAAACATTTGTTCTCAGTTTTTAAAACTCTCTGGATGGTGTGCAGAAATCAGATAATGATTTTCCCACTAAAAGGATGTGTATATTTGTTATTCAAAATTAAAATTCAGTCACTTGTACGATTTACATTTATCCTTGTTCTCGGAGTAATTACTGTTTCATAAAAGTAATCTATCAAAGTGGATTTACTCATGCGGATGTCATGGACAGACCCAAAATCACTAGGGACCAAAGACAGAATCCACGTGAAACAAAAGTCCCTTTGAAAGCTGGCAATGTCGTGCTTGGTGAAATTACTGGTGTCAACAAGTACCAGTCTCCACTTGTTTCTTAATGAAGTTAGTAAGTGACCAATTGATTCAGTAGGCCAGTGAGTCCAATGCTCATACAATGAAAAGACTAACTGAACAGTCATATCACAGAGTAGGTTAAACGTATCAGTTCCCTCCCTCATTCATTCAGGAAATGAGTAGTGCAACACTGTTGGTGAAACTTTCTTAAGAGATTGGGGCCAGTCAGTTAAGTGAGGTCATTTAAAATATAGAATCAATAAAAACTACATAAATGCTGCATTGGTTTTATTTCAGCTTAAAATGTAAATGTAACTGTGTTCACTAATCTTACACGACCTAGGTTGTTTATTTCAAGATGGATCTGCTCACAAAATTCCACAGAAATAATCTTACAACACCCTCTCCATAACTTCCCCTCACTGCAGCCTCTATGGTTTTCCATATCTGTTTCTTTAAAGTGGAGTAAGACACCTAAGAAACTTGCAAAGGATGCTGAGGGATGCTGCTGCTGCTAATTTTTTCCCTAGCCTATTAGGATCATCTCGTTGGTTTACATAACGTTTAGTGAAACAATATAATTAGAAGTTAAACTAGAATGAATGGATTTGGAAGCAACAGAGCCAACTCCTGATAAACTGCCTTTCACTGTTGAGGGCAGGGGACCTCGGCCTGTCATGGTTACAGAATGCGGCTAGTTAGAAGGACTTCTATAATATGTGCTGACCATTGAGCTAGGCACAGGGAGATGGAAATAAAGCATCTGAAGACATTCCTGCTTAGAAACCAGCCCTCTTCAAAACACAAATCCATGCCTTGTATCCATTCTCTATATTCCTTACTTCTCTCTGGAGCTCCTGCTAAAGGAGAGGAGCCCATTTCCTCTTCACTGCCTTTAGCATCCAGTACTCACTGCCTAGTGCTGGACTTGCCCTAGTCTGTGGTCCATGAATCACTTTTTTTTTTTTTTTAATTGTGATTGGGGTGAAAGTTTACAGAGAAAATTCACTTTCCATACAGCAGCTTATATACACTTTGTCTCATGACATTGACAACAATTTACCACAGTGTAACAGCTCCCCTCCCACTTGCTCCCCATAGTTACCTCTTCCCTGTGTCCTTCCCTCCATGCACTCCTGGCCCCTGGCTGTCTCCCTGTGCATACACAGCCCTTCTATTCTCCCATGACTGATCTCTCCAAGGAGTGTATCCACCTCAGGTAAATGTTCACTTCATATGCCTGTCTTTTGTTTGGCTGGAAACCACAGGAGTGGCTTCAATTCCAGACCTGAAGGGCAACTAGGGGCCATAGTCTCAGGGGTTCCATCAGGCTCTGTCAGACCAGCAAACCTGGTTCCTTTTTTTTTTTTTTTTTAAATATTGAGTATTACCACTTCCACATTGTTCTCCCACTCTATCCAGGATCTCCTACATAGATCCCCCTCTGAGTGGTTGACAGTGGTAGCCAGGCACCATTTAGTTCTTCTGGTCTCATGGTCATGTAGGCTGAGGATTGCATGGTGTACCAGTCACTTGGACTAATTGTTTCCATGCATCGTTGGTTTTCTTCATTCTTCTTTGCTCTGGATGAGGAGAAATCCATCCTTGCATCCAGATGGCCACTTGCAAGCTTTTAAGATCACAGTCTCTACTCAAAAAAATAGGATTTGGAACAATGTTTTTGTGTAGTATGTTATTCCAGTTGAGCTTGATGTCCCCTGTGACTATGGTCCTGAGCTCACAGGTCCAACTACTCACTTCCTCTGGTTAGCTGGCTATGGCCAAGAAGGGACTACAGCCTTGCCCCTTGTCAGCAGTACTATACACCTGGGAATTCTTGCAGAACATGCAAATACACTTGTAGAAACATTGTCTGCCAACCCTATACATGGTCTTGGGCACATGCCCCACTGCCTAGACATACCTAATATTTCAGCCTGTCCACCCATCTATCCTCCTGTATATCAATGTTTGTCTTCACTGACAACACAGTACTATATGTGCAAAAGGGTTCATCTTTGTTGTCTGTACCTTCAGTGCACTTTTCTATGTCTTCCTCTTCCTCAATCCCACGGTGTTGATCACTCACATTTCATACATTGCCCTTCTCTTCAACCAAATCAATATTTGTCTCTACCTATAGCTAACAGTGTTCCCACTCCTCCCCTCCCACCTCTGGTAACCACCAACGAACCTTTCCTTCTATAGATAAACCTTTCCTTGATTTTACAATAACAGACTAATGCAATATTTGACACACACACACACACACACACACACATATCTAACAGTGTTCCCACTCCTCCCCTCCCACCTCTGGTAACCACCAAAGAACCTTTCCTTCCATAGATAAACCTTTCCTTGATTGTACAATGACAGACTAATGAAATATTTGTCCTTGTGTAACTGACTTATTTCATTCAGCATAATGTCCTCCAGGGAGCTCTGGTAGCATAATGCCTAAGGCACCTGACTGCTAACCAGAAGGCTGGTGGTTCAAACCCACCAGCCACTCCTCAGAAAGAAGGTTGGGAAATCTACTTCCATAGTGATACTGACACAGAAACCCAAGGATGGGTCGCTATGAGTTGGGTCCAATTCGATGGCACGTAACAACAATAACACAATGTCCTCCAAGTTCATCCAAGTTATGTGGTGTTTTGCTGATTCTGCGTTATTCTTTAGGGTTGCATAGTATTCCATTGTGTGTATGTACCATAGTTTGGTTATCCATTCTTCAGTTGATTGGCACCTAGTTTGTTCCTATCTTTTTGCTATTGTATATAGTGCTGTGATGACCATAGGTATGCATATATCTGTTATTTTCCTGGCTCTCACTTCTTTAGGCTATATACCTAGTAATGGAATGGCTGGGTCAAATGGTATTTCTAATTCCAGCTTTTTAAGGAATCACCATACCGCTTCCCACAGTGGTTGTATCATTTGACAGTCCCACCAGGAGTTTATGAGAGTCCCAGTCTCTCCATATCCTTGCCAGCATTAGTTATTTTCTGTCTTGTTGAACTTTGCTACCAGTGCTGGGGCAAGATGGTACCTCATTGTTGTTTTAATTTGCATCTCTCTAATGACTAATGATTGTGAGCATTTCTTCATATGTTTGTTAGCTGCTGAATATCCTCTTTGGTGATGTGTCTGTTCATGTCTTCTGCCCATTTTTAAATTGGACTATATATCTTTTTGCTGTTGAGATGTTAAGAGTTTTCTATAAATTCTAGATAAGTCCCTTGTCAGATATGTCATTGCCAAATATTTGTTCCCAATCTGTAAGTTCTCTTTTGCCTCTTCTGGAGAAGTCTTTGGAAACACATCAAAATTTAATTTTTAGAAGGTCCCATTCATCTAGTTTATCTTCTGCTGTTTGTGCATTTTGGGTTATGCTTGATAGTCTATTTATGTCATATGTTAGGGCCCCTAAATTTGGCCCTATTTTTTCCTTGAGGAACATTATAGTTTTAGGTTTCACATGTAGGTCTTTGGTCCATCTGGAATTAGTTTTTGTGTATGGTTTGAGGTATGGATCTTGTTTCATTTTCTGCAAAAGGATATCCAGTTTTGCCAGCACCATTTGTTAAACAATGTCTTTCCCCATGTAATAGATTTTGCCCCTTTGTCAAAGATCAGCTGACCATAGGTCAGTAGATCTATTTCTGGGTTCTCAGTTCTATTCCATTGGTCTATGTGTCTGTCATTGTACCAATACCAGCCATTTTGACTATTGTAGCTATATAGTAGGTTTTAAGTTCTGGAGTATGAGACCTCCTACTTTGTTCTTCTTCAATAGTGCTTTGCTTATCCGAAGTCCAGTGAATCACTTTTAATTGATGAGTTATTTTCTAAATTGGCATCAGTATTAAAAGGCATACTGTAGATTTGTAGCACAGTATGTGGTGGAGAGCCATAGTCCATGTGGGCTTAAACACCAGACACTCTCTTTGCTGTTTTGGGAAAGTTAAACTTTGGGGACCCTAGTTTCTTCATCTGGAAAATGGAGGTCATAATGGAAGTGCAGCATAGGGTTGTTGTAGGTATTGAATAAGAACAAGTGAAGAGCTTCCAACAGTGCCTTTTACATACTAAATATGCAATAATGCTGTTGTGATTATATTGTCTTATCAAATGTTTATCTGTAACTTAAATTTTTAAAAACATCTTCCAAATTTAGCTCGTTTGCACAGCTATCTGTTTACATTTGATATTGTACTGGACATCATTCTTCAGTAGACCTACTAAGACAGGAATGATATTGATCACATTTTTATGGTTTTATCATTTAAGAAATACAAAAAATAATTAATAGAAAACTTGATTGTACAAAAGGAAAATATAAGAAAATATATTTATAGTTGTATATTTGGGTGGTGGTTCAAACCCACCAGCCACTCCTCGGAAGGAAGAGGGGGCACTCTAGTTCCATAGTGATACTGCCTCGGAAACCCAAGGAGGGGTCACTATGAGTTGGATCTGACTCCACGGCACATAACAGCAACAACAACAACAACAAGAAGAAGCAAAATCTTTACCTCTGTGTGTTTCTATAATTGGAATTTATAAGAAAGAGCATGTTGATTTATCAGTGAGTATTGAGGATTTTGAAATATTTATCAGGTGTTTGAAACTCTTGTTAATAGCCTCTGCAAGCTCATAAGGCTGTGCATTAGCTAGAAATTAAAACCTTCCTATTTTCTGTTTTGGTTCCCTTGTGCTGTTCTGAGAGGAATATAGTACAAATGAGATGGCTTTAACAAACAGGAGTTTACTTTCTTATAATTTTGGAGGCTTGAAGTCCAAGTTCAAAGTGTCAGGCTCTAGGGCCTGGGTGAAAGCCCCTTGACCTTGGGCTTCAGCTCTGCCTCTTGCTCCTGGCCCACTGAAGCTAGAGGCTTGCTTCACTCAGACAGCTGTTGGTTGCAGAGGCTGACAAACCTAAGGTCCACAAATAAAAAGGTACAGTCTTAATGTTACCAAACAACATGGCAGGCCACTAATTCAAGTCCTGAAGGTCTCAAGATTGGAAGGGCATGGCAGGCTGTTGAAAAATGACTTGGCTACATGCAGTGTTCAACCGTACCAAAATTCTGGAGACCTTCCTCAAGGTTGCTTCTCATATATTGGAAGCAGCCCACATCCCTAAAGCAGCTACTCAACTGCTCCAGTCATTCCACCATGGAGTTAATTACCAGTCTCATCATGGGGAATAACTATATCCAGGTCCTTAGCCACTCAATGAGGCCCAGCCAAGTTGACAAACAGCCTTAAGAAATACAGAAAATAATTAATAGAAAATGTGATTGTAAGAAAGGAAATTATAAGACAATGTAGTTGAATATTTGTGTATTCTAAGCAAAATCTTTACCTCTGTATATTTCTATAACTGGAATATATGAGAAAGATCATACTGATTTATCAGTGAGTATTATTAAGGATTTTGAAATTTGTACCAAGTGTTTGAAACTCTTCTTGGTAATAGCCCCTGCAAGTTCATAAGGCTGTCCATTAGAACTTGAAACCTTCTTATTTTCCTTTCTAACTATAACCCTTAAATGATTAATATTTCATCTATCATTCATCTTTTGGCCACTAGTGGAGCTCCTAAACATTTGAGCCACCCAGAGCTCCATCCTTTTAAATACATGTTTACAGTATTTACATTGGTGCATTGACTTTTTGCAGAACAACTTAAAAAAAATGTTTCTAGAAATTTCCGTTGTTAAGTTATGCATTCTTTTACTCAGAGCACATAAATACAGAAGCAGTAATATTGGTCTGCTTTCCTACACCTTTGGATCTGGTGCGTGCTGGTAGTAATTTTGTAGGGCCTGCAGTGTTGCTTTTACAACACTTTAAAACACTTTGTTTGCCTTTTCTTCATTTTATTGTGGTTATGATACAAAAATGTTAACACATAAAAGTGATCTTTTGTCTTACTTTATACTTGAGACATTTTCCAGGGAGTGGTGGAGAAAATCATTGATAATGGTTAAATTGTAGTTCATCAGTAAGATACACTGGTAAATCTCTTTTTAATTACCCTTTGATTGCTTTGCTAAATAGACATTTCGGGTATACGTTTTACTGGTGGGCTTTGTCACTTGCCTCATACCATAAGGTAATTTCATCCTGAACAAGTGTGGGTCTATGTGATCTGAATTTTATCATAAGAAGTGAAGAATGAATTTAGGAAATATGAATCTAGGAGGATTGTAAGTTGTCAAAAATGAAATGGAATGAATGAGAATTGATATGGTAGACATTAGTGAGCTGAAATGGACTGGTCTTGGCCATTTTGAATCAGTCATACGATCTACTATATCGGGAATAACCAAGTGAAGGATAATACCCACATGCCTGCAAGGAAGACCAGTAATACATCAGGCATTGTTTCAATGTTATTCAGAAGATTTTCACTGGCCAATTCTTTGAGAAGAAAGAAAGAAAGAAAGGGGATCCCACAGAATGTGGAAATTATCAAACAATATCATTAATATCTCACACAAGTAAAATCTTGCTGATGGTAATTCAAAAATACTTGCAGCACTATATGACAGGGAACTTCCAGAAATGCAAACTGGATTCAGAAGAGGACGTGGAACGATGGGTACCATTGCTGATGTTGGATGGATCTTGGCTGAAAGCAAAGAATACCAGAAAGATTTTTACTTATGTTTTTATTGACTATGCAAAAACATTCAATTGTGTAGATCATAAGAAATTATGGATAACATTGAGAAGAATGGGAATTCCAGAACACTTCATTGTGCTCGTGAGGAACCTGTACCTAACCCAGGAGACTGTCATTCGAAAAGAACAAGGAGATACAGCATGGCTTAAAATCAGGAAGGGAATGCATCAGGGTTGTATCCTTTCACCATACTCATTCAATCTGTATGCTGAGCAAATGATCTAAGAGGCCAGATGTATTTAAGGTTTTGTGTCTAACTGGCTGGGTCTGGTTTTGAGTGGCTGAGCAGCTGGATGTGGTTATTCCTCATGGTAAGATTGCTAATCAACTCCATAGTGGAATCTACTGGAGCACCTGAGGGGCTGTTTTAGGAATGTGACCTGCTTCCAGTATAGTAAAAGCAAATTTGAGGAAAGTCTCTAGCTTTTGGCATGCTTAAATACTGCATGTAGCTGAGTCATTGTTCAGCAACCTGCCATGTTGTCTGCCAATCTTGGGACTCATAATGGACTTGAATCAATGGCCTGCCGTGTGGTTTGGTAATATCAGAACTGTGCCTTTTTACTAAGAGCTTGTCGACCCTGGGTTTGTCAGCCTTACCAGCCGGCAGCTGTCTGAGTAAGAAAGCCTCCAGCTTCAGTAGGCCAGGAGCAAGAGACAGAGCTGAAGCCCAAGGTCAAGGGCCTTTCTTCCAGCCAATAGTGCCTGGCACTTTGAACTTGGACATCTAACCTCCCAAACTGTAAGAAAGTAAACTCCCATTTGTTAAAGCCATCCCATTTGTGATATACTTTCTGTTAGAGCAGTACAAGGTAACCAAAGCTCCAGACTGTGTGAAGAAGAATGTGGCATCAGGATTGGAGGAAGGCTCATTAACAACCTGTGATATGCAGATGACACAACCCTGCTTGCTGAAAGTGAAGATGACTTGAAGCACTTACTGATGAAGATAAAAGAGTCTGCATCATGGATTACACCCAACAGAAAACAAAACAAAACCATGAAAATTCTCACAACTGAACCAATAAGCAGCACCACGATAAATGGAGTAAAGATGGAAGTTGTCAAAGATTTCATATTACTTGGTTCCACAATCAAAAACCACAGAAGCAGCAGTCAAGAAGTCAGATGACATATTGCACTGGGAAAATCTGCTGCAAAAGACCTCTACAATGCAAAGATGTCCCTTTGAAGACTAAGGTGTGCCTAACCCAAATCGTAGTGTTTTCAATCACCTCATATGTATGTGAAAGCTGGACAGTGAATAAGGAAAATCAAAGAAGAGTTGATGCTTTTGAGTTGTGGTGTTGGTGAAGAATACGAAAAGTACCATGGACTGCCTGAAGAACTACAAATCTGTCCCAGACCAAGTACAGCTGGAATGCTCCTTGGAAGCAGGACTGGCCAGATTTCATCTGAACTGCTTTTGTCTTATTGTCAGAAGGGACCATTCCCTGAAGAAGGATATCATGCTTGGTAAAGTAGAGGGTCAGCAAAAAGGGGAAGACCCTCAACGAGATGGATTGACACAGTGGCTGCAGCGATGGGCTCAGGTATAGCAGGGATTGTGAGGCTGGTGCAGGCCCAGGCGGTGTTTTGTTCTCTTGTCCACAGGGTCGCTAAAAGTCGGAGCTGACTCAACGGCACCTAACAACATAATAACAAGGAAGACCTGCTAATACTGTTGTTGTTGAGGGTCCGAAAATAAGGGGAAGACCCTCAATGAGATGGATTGACACAGTGGCTGAAATTATGGCCTCAGGCGTAGCTGTGCTTGTGAACGTGGCTCAGGACCAGGCGGTGTTCAGTTCTTTGATACATTGGGTCACTGTGGATTGAGATCACCTTGATGGTCCCTGACAACAACAGTAAAAACAAGAAGAAATAACACAATGCATGGCTTAAGTAATACATTTTAATGAAGCAAAAAGTAAGCATTTATGATTAAATTCATCCACGACTTCTTGATAATGATCATATCTTACTTTATTACAATAGAAGATCATTTTGAAATGAAAATCAATTGTGTAATAATCATTGAAAAGCCTGGGCATGAGATGTATAAATTTCAAAGTGCAAAGTGAAAATTAGCATTGTTGAAAGTTTCCAAAACAACTGGAGGTGAGCACTCTCTGCACAGATGAGGATAATGAGATCCAAAAAAAAAAAAAAAAAAAAAAAACTTTCCCAGGAGTACTCTAATTAACCCTGAAAACTTGACTCGTAAGCCGATCACACTCAGCTGTGTCACCTTTCCGGTAACCCAGATAAAAAGAGAATAGATGGAGAATGGGACAGAACAAAAGTTCTTTTCCAAGAGGAAATTAGATTAGTGTATTTTTACCGAGCGGCTTTTGTCACTTGTCTCGTGTGGACACCGTATCGTTGTGAGTCATTTAAGCCAGGCAACATTTCATTAGTCTCTTTCATTCTCTGTACAGTGTGGGTGGGTGACATTTTCTTCCACACAGTACACAACTCGCCATCCCTCTGCTGACCTAATCCTGAAGCAGAACAACCAAGAATTCAGGAGCATGCCCTGCAGAGAACAAATCCACATCCATTGAGTTCATTCTGATGCATGGTGTGGTAGTTCAGGGTATGTGTCAACTTGGCTGGCCTGGTTGAGTGGCTGGACAGCTGCATTTAGTTGTTCCCCATGATGAGGCTGGTGATCAGCTCCATGGTAGACTCTGCTGTGAACAGCTGAGTAGCTGCCTTAGGAATGTTGTCTGCGTCCAGTGTATAAGAAGCTTTGAGAAAGGCCTCTGAGCTTTTTGCTACACTTGGATCCTGAATTTAGCTGAGTCTTTATTCAGCAGCCTGCAATTTTGCCTTTCGATCTTGGGACTGATTCTGAACTTTAATTAGTGGCCTGCCATGTTGTTGATAATCTTTGGACTGTGCCATTTTACTTGTTGACCTTGGGTTTGTCAGCTTCAGGAGCCATCAGCTGCCTGAGAGAAGAGATCCCTTCAGCTCCAGTGGGCCAAATGGCATAGCTGCATCCCAAGATTGAGGGGCCTTTACCAAGACCCTAGAGTTGGCACTTTGCACTTGGACTTCAAGTCTCCTAATTCTAAACCACCAGCCACTCCTCGGAAGGAAGCTTGGGCAATCTACTTCTGTAGTGATACTGCCTCAGAAACCCAAGGAGAGGTCGCTATGAGTCGGGTCCGACTCGACGGCTCATAACAACAACAACAAACCATTAGAGAATAAATCCCCATTTGTTAAAGTCATCCACTTGTAGTATTTCTGTTATAGCAGCACTAGGGAACCAAAACACATCATGGCCCCATGTAAGTCAGAATAGAATTTTTCTAGAGTTTTCCTGGCTGTGATTTTTCAGAAGCAGATCTCTGATCCTTTGAGCACCTCTGAGTGGCTTGAAACAAACAGTCTTTGTTAGTAGCCCAGCATTTAAGCAATTTGCCCCCACTAAGGAACGCTAAATAAGGATGCAGTGACACTCAGATGCTTGCAACTAGCTGTAGATTATTGGTCAAAGCAAGTCATGACAGCAGCAATGATTTCAAGTGATGGTTTTCTCAGATGAAACAGAAAAATGGGAAACTGGTGAGCAGCACTAATATCTAGCCAAATTGGATCAGTCCTCTTCACCTTGAGTTGGAAGGAGAATCAGCTTGGTTCATATTAAAACTGGAAGGTTGTCTGAGAATAAAGTCAAGTGCCAGAATCCTGACTTGAGTGGAATACATAATAATAAATTAAAAGGACTTGCCAAGAGAATCTCACAGTAATACTGCCAGAAGATGAATCATTGGGAACTTAGCACTAGTCATAGCTACATAATGATGGATTATGATAGGCATTCAGTAATAGAGACCTTTCTCAACTCTAATGTACAAAGATCTGTATTAATATATACATGGTATAGAATATTAATAAGATTGGATCATCTTATGATATTAAAGCATTAAATGTATTCTAATCTCCATTCCTATATACTAGACTATTATTTCATATATATTTTATGGAAACTATTGGAAAAATTTACCCAAGCCAACTTGGTAACGTATTCATGGATAATGATTATGAAGGTCTTGCTTTTTTATGATATCATGTCCTATTCAGTAAAAGGTTGGACAATCTACTTCTGTAGTGATACCTCCTCGGAAACCCAAGGAGGGGTCACTATGAGTTGGGTCTGACTCGACAGCATATAACAACAACAACAATTTTGTAAAAGTGTGCACACATATTTAAACAGAAAAACAAAATTTATTTCCAAGTCTTGTGATTATCTCTATATTAAATCAGTAATGTATTCTTTTCTCAGATTCTTAATCACTTCAAACCTTATTTGGAGATGATAACTTGAGAACAATTAGCAGTTTGTGACAAATCATAAATTCTGAAGGATCAATAAAAACAAAGACTCAAACAAAAACAAAAGTTGATTCCAATTCATGGTGACCCTAGGTGTGTCAGTGTAGTAATATCCTCCATAGGGTTTTCAGTGGCTGACTTTTCAAAAGTAGGTCACTAATCTTTTCTTTTGAGATGCTAGTGGCTGGAGTCTAACCTATAATCTTTCAGTTAGCCATCAACCACGTTAACTGTTCATACCATCCAGGAACTCTACTCTCAGGGTCAAGATTAAGGAAGCCATGGGACTAAAGGCAGGCCCTATAGTCTGGCTTATTTCTAATTCATCCCCAGAGACTCTGTCTAAAAGATCATCTTGAAATCATTGTAGCCTCAGAATCATGTAACGTACGTACCCTAAAAGAACATGAAGATTGTCACTAAATCCTGAAGTAGTTGTCTACTGCTGCTCGACATATTACCCTAAAAACTGTTGTTGTTGTGTAATGTGGAGAGAGTTCTGACTCATATCACCCCAAAAAGACAGAGTATAACTGCCCCACTTGGATCCCTAGGCTGAAATCTTTATGGAGCACATCTCCAGGTTTTTTCTGCCATGGAGCAGTTGGTGGGTTCCAACTATCACCCATTTGGTTCACACCTCAGCACTTAACTGTTGTGTCACAAGGGCTCTGTACCTTAAACCAAGAAATATTCATTACTTCAGGGTCAGGAAGGCAGGAACAGCTTAGTTGGATGCCTGTCTGAGTGTTTCCAATGTTTTCAGTTAAAACATTGGCCAGAGCTATATCATCTGAAGCTTGTCCAGGTTAGAAGATCTGCTTCTAAGATGGCTCGTTCACATGGTGGTTGGTTATAGACCTCAGCCCCTGGCTGGCTGTTGCCAGAGGCCTCAGTTTCTCTTCTCATGGACCTCTCCATGGGGCTGCTTCAGTGTCCTCCCAACATGGCAGCCGGCTTCCAGGAGAGTGTGTAATACCACAGAAATGAAGATGGTAGTTTTCTCTTATGACACGCTTTCAAAAGTCAGCTACTATCACTTCCTCCATAACCTTTTTTTTTTTTTTTTTTTTTAAGAAGTCACTACATCTAATCCACAGTCAAGGAGAAGTAAACTAACATCCATTTCTTAAAGGGGGGAATGGCAATGAATTTGTGGACAGAAATTAAAATCATTACACTCTCCCAAACCAAGTCTAAAAGAATTCAAAGATAGTTAAAATGAATAGGCAGATGGAATATGTATGCAGGTTACAAGTAAAATGTTTTCATTAAGAGGTAATTCACTGGGCCTGTGGGCTCTGGACCTTACTCTTGGGGGACATTACCCCATTGGCATAATATAGTCCGCAGAGAGAATGTTCTACATCCTACTTTGGTGATTAGTGACTGGGGTCTTAAAAGCTTGTGAGTAGCCATCTAAGCTGCAACTATTCATCTCTCCCTGTCGAGAGGTCTCTCCCTGTCTGGAGCAAAGAAGAGTGAAGAAAATCAAAGATGTAAGGAAACAATTAGTCCAAAGGACTAATCAACCACATGAACTCCAGCATACACGAATCAGAGATCAGAAGATAGTGCCTGGCAACCACTGTTGACCACTCTCAAAGGGATCACAATCAGTGATCCAGGCTAGAGTGGGAGAAGAATGTAGACTGAAACTCAAAGTAATAAAAAAAAGACCATCCTTACTTGTCCAGTAGAGTCTGGTGGAAGGCCAAGACTATGGCCCTTAGATGCCCTTCAAGTCTGAACTCATCCCCTTGGCTCAAATTTCAGTTAAATTATAGACCTGTAAGGTGAACAGTTAACAGCAGGGAGGTATGCACTCCTTAGAACAATCAACCTTATGAGACCAAATGGGCAGCATTTGCCCGAGGATGAAACTCAGAAGGCAAGAAGAGATAGGAAAGAAGGAGGCAGTAAACAGAGGGAGGCAGTAGGAAACATGCTTCTACAGTGTGGGGATTGCGATTCATATCACAAAACAGAATATGAAGGAATTGTTGAATGGAAAACCAATTTACTATGTAAACTTTCACCCAAATCATAATAAGATATTATATAAGAAAGAAAGAAGAAGAGGGGGGGAAAAAAAAAAAGGTTGAAAAGAATATTAACTCAACAGGATCTTCCTTCCTTCAGCATTATATAATACAACTCAGACACAAAAATAATGGCTTTTGGGAGGACAGACTTATGTCTGATCCCCTGAGACACTCAATAAACAAAAACAAAAATCCAAACTCTCTGCCACTGAGTCGATTCTGACTGACAGAGATGCTATTGGACAGAGTAGAATTGTCTCATATGCTTTCCAAGGCTGTAAATCTTCACAGAAGCAGACTGCCTCATCTTTCTCACACAGAGTGGCTGGTGGGTCTAAACCACTGACCTATGGATAGAAGCCAGAAGTAATAGAGCTTTAACCAGTTTGTCGCCAGAGTTCCTCCCATAAACAAGAGGCTCACAGGTATGTCTGAGCCAGTCCCGGGCCTCCTTGGTCACAAGTATGTTTTCACTGTATAGTTCCTCAAAACAATTAGGATAGAATTGTTGTTTTTAGGTGCCATTGAGTCATCTATGACTCATAGCAACCCCATGGACAGCAGAATGAAACACCACCTGGTCCCACGCCTGCTCCATAATCCATGCAATACTTGACCCTATTGCGGCAGCCACTGTCAATCCATCTTGTTGAGGGTCTTTGCCTCCTTTTTTCAACCCTCCACCTTACCAAGCATGACATCCTTCTCCAGGGAATGGTCCCTTCTGACAACCTGACCAAAGTAGGTGAGACAAAGTCTGGCCATTCTCGCTTCCAAGGAGCATTCTGGCTGCACTTCCTCCAGGACAGATTTGTTAATTCTTTCAGCAGTCTGTGGGACTTTCAGCTTTCTTCTCTAGCACCACATCTCAAAAGCATCAATTCTTTGGTCTTCCTTATTCATTGTCCAGATCTCCCATGCATATGAAGTGATTGAAAATACCATGGCTTGTGTGAGGCACACCTCAGTCCTCAATGAGACATCTTTGCTCCTCAGCACTTGAAAGAGGTCCTTTGGAGCAGATTTTCCCAGTGCTATACATCATCTAGGAGCTCTGGTAGCACAGTGACTAAGGCGCTTGACTGCTAAACAGAAGGCTGGCAGTTCAAACCCACCAGCCACTCCTTGGAAGAAAGGTTGGGCAATCTACATCTGTAGTGATAACGCCTTGGAAACCCAAGGAGGGGTCACTGAGTTGGGATGGACTCAATGGCACATAATAACAACAACAACGATAGACATCGTCTGATATCCTGACTGCTGCCTCCATTGGTGTCAATTGTAGAAGCAAGCAATGTGAAGTCTTTGACAACTTCAGTCTTTTCTCCATTCATCGTGATGCTGCTTACAGGTCCAATGGTGAGAATTTTTGTTTTCTTTATATTGGGCTATAATCTATCGTGCAGACTGTAGTCTTCAATCTGCATCAGTAAGTGTTTCAAGTCATCCTCACTTTCAGGAAGCAAAGTTGTGTCATCAGCATATCGCAGGTTGTTAATGAGCCTTCCTGCAATCCTGATGCCATGTTCTTCTTCATATGGTCCAGCTTCTCAGATTACTGGCTCAGCATATAGTTTGAATAAGTATGGTGAAAGGATACAACCCTGACCATCCCTTCCTAATTTTAAACCATGCAGTGGTCCCTTGTTCTTTTCGAATGACAGCCTCCTCGTCTGTGTCCTCGTTCCTCATGAATACACTTAAGTGTTCTGGAATTCCTATTCTTCTCAATGTTATCCACAATTAGTTATGCTCGACACAATCACATGCTTTTGCATAGTCAATAAAACACATGTAACCATCTTTCTGATATTCTTTTGTTTGAGCCAAGATCCGTCTGACATCAGCAATGATATCCCTTTTTCCACGTCCTCTTCTGAATCCATCTTGCACCTCTGGAAGTTCTTTGTCAATATTACTGCAGTAACTGTCTTGAAGGATAGAGTTAGAAGGCTCTTTTGTTTGGCAGTCTTGGGGATACCATTAGGAAAGAGTAGCTTGGTTCTGAAGAAGAAAGACACCCCACCACACACATACACTTCAAAAAAAAGGGGGGGATACAAATGTATTTTGAAGAAAAAGAATTGGTATTTAAAAATATACTACATGCTTGACTTGATGGGGAATGTTTCTGTGCAAAGTAAAATTTAAAACAGAAAACAAATTGGTAAAAGTAGAGTTAAGGTTTATTAATCACTAATTGATACTACTTAATCATTCATCCAAGAAGTTCTGGTGGGGTAGTGGT
>NW_006921890.1:812457-813808 GCF_000298275.1 Orycteropus afer afer
AGTATTTGCACCTAGAGATATCTCAGAGTGAAGGAATGCATTGGAAAGAAGGACACAGGGAAAAGGTAGCCACAGGGAGGAAGTGGGAAGAGAACTATTGCATTGTGGGGATTGCACTCAATGTCATGAAACAAAATGTGGATAAACTGTTGTATGGAAAATGAATTTTCTCTGTAAACTTTCACCTAAATCCCAGTTAAACACACACATTCACACACACACTAGAAAATGAAAGACCAAAATGATTGCCAGAAGAGATTTAAATTTGGTCTTGAAATGAGAGTAGATAAAGCAAATGGAAGAAATGATGAAAGAAAAAACTGAACAGATTTCAAAGGACAGTTTGAGAAGACAGAGTAAACTATTGCAGTCAAATGTGCAATGACTTGGCATTAGAAAACCAAAAGGGAAGAAGACACTCATCATTTCTCAAGCTGAAAGAGCTGCAGAAAAAATTCAAGCCTTGTATTGCAATATTGAAACAATGAAGGAAGTATCAAAAGAAGATGTAAGGAATACATGGAGTCACTGTACCAAAAAGTATTAGTCAAGGTTCAACCATTTCAGGAGGTAGTATGTTTTCATGAGCCAGTGGTATTGAAGGAAGGAGTCCAAGCTGCACTAAAGTAATTAGGGAAATAGCAGGCTGTAAGAATTGATGGAATACCTGCTGAGATGTTTCAAAAGATGGATGCAGCACTGGAGGGGCATACTTATTTATGCCAAGAAATTTGGAAGAAAATTACCTGGCCAACTGACTGGAATAGTTCCATATTTGTGCCCATTCTAAAGAAAGGTGATCCAACAAAATGTGGAAATTTTCAAACAATACCATTAATATCAAACACAAATAACATTTTGCTGAAGATAATTCAAAAATGGTTGTAGCAGTATATTGACAGGGAACATTTAGATATTCAATGTAGTTTCAGAAGAGGGTGTGGTTTGAGGGATATCATTCCTGATGTCAGATGGATCTTGACTGAAAGCAAAGAATACCAGAAAAATGTTTACCTGTGTTTTATCAACTATGCAAATTGTATGGATTACAGTTGAACATAAAGAAAACAAAAATCCTCATAATTGGACCAATAAGCAACATCATGATACATCGACAAAAGATTGAAGTTGTCAAAGATTTTGTTTTACTTGGGTACACAATCAGCACTTACAGACCAGTAGTGAAGAAATCAAACATTACATTGCACTGGGCAAATCTGCTGCAATGGACCTCGTTCAAGTATTAAGGGGCAAAATTGTCACTTTGAAAACTATGGCGCACCAACCAGAGCCATGATATTTTCAATCACCTTATAGTCATGTGAAAGCTGTACAATGAATAAGGAAGACT
>NW_006921890.1:814315-817673 GCF_000298275.1 Orycteropus afer afer
CACTTAGTTCATGCAGTAAGACAGAATATATTTCCACACCCTCTAAATACGTCCACCCTCTCACCATTCCTAATGCTGTGAACACACTGGTTGAACAAATCTTTCCTGTGGTACAGTGTGAACTTAACACACAGATCCCAACAACTCTGCAACCCGCCATCATATCTTTCACCACAGCAACAGATGACCTTGTGTTCTGAGTCTGCAAATGGGGTCTAATTGTACCCCCAAGTTATCCTGTAGAATTAGACATTTCTCCAACTGCTGTCTTTGCCATGCTGGTGCCTGGGTGCCCTTGTAGTTGCCTGCTGAGAGTATGGTTCAGTGCTTCTTCCCCTCCTTGGATGATGCTCGACATAAATTTTGTCAGATTCAGTTTACAAGTAGCTAGTTGCAAATACCAACTACCAGAAGTTTTAGCTCCTCTTGATTGGTGGCTATACCTTTTATGTCAGCTACCCAGCATACACACTCTCAAACTGGACCAGGGAGAAAGTCTGGACTGGTCCTACAATGCCCAGTAAGCACAGTTGTAGAGTGAAAGTGAAAGGGTGGTACTTCATATTACACCCAGAAAAATGCTTATAATGCAATGCCCATTTTACTTACATTGCATGCTCCGGTGAGCAACCATTATTGATTTTACTCTAATAGTTCATCCATTAACTCAAGAAATGTTTATTAACTGGCTACTATATGTTAGGTACTAAGCTAGGTGTAGAAAATTGACTGTAGACCAAGACAGATTGAGTTTCTGCCCTAATTGTATTTAGTATTGATGACAGTTAATTATTATATTGTTTATATTATTATGACAAGCTATGATTTAAAATTTCTGTTTACAAAGGAAGAAACCAGGTTGGATTTGTTGCTTACGTGTGTGTAGTGAATCTGAGTGAGAGTGATGCTGTGTGCTGTTTCTCTTGGAAACAACATACCAGTTATAAACACAGAACTGCAATTTAGTGACCAGAGGGATTGTGCAAGTGGAACATCAGTAGTGTTCCACATGTTACTGATATGTGTAAAAATCCACACATTCTACTCACACAAATATTAATAATCATTTTCTATACTTACTTTTAAATTTTACCTAATGATGTCTTTTAAATATTGCCTGTGGACTAGAAGATTATAAAAGTCAAATATGTTAACAGTGTATTCATTTTTAAAACATTAAAACAAAACAAAACAAAAAAAACAAACTCACTGCTGTCAAGTCGGATCAGACACATAGCGACCCCTACTTGGGTTTCTGAGGCAGTATCACTACAGAAGTAGATTGCTCAATCTTCCTTCCAAGGAGTGGCTGGTAGGTTTGAACCGCCAGCCTTCTGATTAGCAGAGCCAATATGCATGTACATAATTTACTAATATTGATATACATTTTAAATGACAATATTTGGGGTATTCCAGTGGCCAGTTTCATTATTCACTTGGGAGTAAAGTGATGGCAAAATATGAAAGTGATCATTACAGAAGTAAAGGTAAGACAATGCCTACTGCCATGCTGTTTTTGTGTTTTGTGTTTTCTAACACAGGCTAACAACATAACAACACAACACAGGCTTATAGAGCAGTGAGGGAATTTGTCTTAAAAAGGATTGTTGTTATTAACTGCTCTTGAATTGGCCCTCAACTCCTGTAGACCCCATGCTCAATGGGCCATTGTGATCCATATGGTTTTCTTTGATTGAATCTCAGAAGTATATCACCAAGCCTTTCTCTCTAGTCCATCTTAGCCTAGATGCTCTGCTGAAACCTGTCCCTCATCATAACAACAGGTAAACCTCCATTGGAAGACAGGTGGATCCTCTCGTGTCATACGGTCATCCATGCATCCATCCAGCGTTCTTGTGACACTGTTATTTGACTTCTCCCTCTCTATTTTATCAGCAAGTTCCTTTGGTTATATCTGGGAATAGAACCCATTTCTCCCATGTGGAAAGTGAGAATTCTACCAGAGAACCACCACTTGCCCCCTTAACTAGGACAGGAAATGATTATTTGCTGTACGTGAGCCTGAGTGAATGAAATAAGCCTAGGGGTGACTTTACACAGGACATTGAGGAAGTTGACATCAGAGAGCCTTTAGAATTAGTCATTGGATAAGGATAAGGGAAGAAATATGGCAAGAGTAATAGAAGCTTCTAGCATCTCTAAAATAAATGGTCAAAGGAAATTGTCTGAAGAAAAAGGAAAAAAATAAAATAAAAAAGAAAAGAATAAAAACTTCCCAGGCAATGCTTAGCTCATCAATCTTTATGTTCCAGATTGACCTCAAGGTGTAGTTTCTGACTGGAGCTCTTAGCTGGCCAGATGTGAGAACCAAAGAAGAGTCACAAGTGGGTTGGCCTGGGTTGAAGGTTTGCAAGGGCATGTTACATTCTCATCTCCCAAATCTGTTCCATCTATAGTCTCCACATCTTGAGTGATGACTATTCATCCAAACCAGACTCTTGGAAGCATGTGGACTCCTGTATCTTTGGCTCACATGCAGCCTGCAATCTATCAGCCGTCCAGATGGTTCTCCCTTCAGGTTATATTCAGAAGCTGATTGATTTTTGCCATTTCCACTGCCCAGGAGTAAAGCTCTAAGTGAAAAATTACATCCAAGAAGTGGCTCTTATGTATAAATCAGCACCATCAATATAAATTTCTGCAGTCATGGAAAACTACATTTGCACTATAGGTTAACAGTGGCCACTGCCTACATGTGGCTATTGATCACTTAAAATTTGGGTAGTGCAACTGAGGAATTGCATTTTTAATTTTAATTAACTGATTAAAATTTGAATAGCCACATGTGGCTAGGGGCTACCATATTGGACAATACAAGCCTAGCTCATGAAATAACTGTTTATTTCAATGCTATTCAAAGAGTCCAAATACTAAAGTTTGTACCAGTTCAGACAGTACAAGGGCTGTGGGAATTGCAGAATAAGGGGAGGCTGAAAGGGATAAGAAGGGACAGAGGGGGTGTACAAAACTCAGCAGGAGCAAAGATTAGATGATGACAAAAGAGCTGGTTGATGAAATGGAGAGGATGTGGTCAAGTAACAGTGTCACAAGAATGCTGGACTGATTCATGGATGGTTGTGTGATTCAAGAACCTATGAGTTATTTTGGGAAGAAGTGCCAGGTGGCTCTGAGAGAGAAGAAACAAGTTTGAATATTAAAAAGTAAAGTAAAGATTTTAGGAGTAATGGGTAGAGGTCAGCAAAATATGCTATTGGATATAATCCCTGAAAGCTAGGGACTCTGGCCTTCCAGGGAGCTCTTGTGATGTAATGGTTAAGGTATTTCGCTACTAACCAAAATATTGGTGGTTTGAACCCACCAGCCACCCCATGGAAGA
>NW_006921890.1:819123-824279 GCF_000298275.1 Orycteropus afer afer
CCAAAGTGGATGTCTGAAGAGACTATGAAACTTGCCATTAAGTGGAGAGTAGCTAAAGCAAATGGAAGAAATAATAAGATAAAAGAGCTGAACAGAAGATTTCAAGGAGCAGCTCAAGAAGACAAAGTCAATTACTATAACGAAATGTGCAAAGACCTGGAGTTAGAAAACCAAAAGGGAAGAAAACACTCTATATTTCTCAAACTGAAAGAACTGAGGAAAGAATTTAAGCCTTGAGTTGCAATATTGAGAGATTCTGTGGGCAAAATATTGAATGATAAAGGGAGCATCAAAAGAAGATGGAAAAAATACATAGAGTCATTGTATGAAAAACAATGGTTGATGTTCATCCATTTCAGGAGGTGGCATATGATCAAGAACCAATGGTATTGAAGGAAGAAGTCAAAGTTGTCCTGAAGGAATTGGCAAAGAACAAGGCTCCAGGAATTGATAGAATACCCATTGAGATGTTTCAAAAAATGGACTCCTCACTGGACACACCCACTTGGTTATGCCAAGAGATTTGGAAGACAGCTACCTGGCCAACTGACTCGAAGAGATCCATATTTGTACTCATTCCAAGGAAAAGTCATCCCACAGAATGTGAAAATAATTAAACAATATCATTAATAACACACACAAGTAAAATCTTACTGAAGATAATTCAAAAATGGTTGCAGCTGTGTATTGACAGAGAGCTTCCAGAAATGCAAGCGGGATTCAGAAGAGGATGTGGAATGAGGGATATCATTGTTGATATCAGATGGATCTTAGGTGAAAGCAAAGAACACCAGAAAGATGTTTCCTTGTGTTTTATTTACTATGCAAAAGCATTTGATTGTGTGGATCATAACAAATTTTTGATAACATTGAGAAGAATGGAAATTCCAGAACTCTTTATTGTACTCATGAGGAACCTGTAAAAAAAATCAGGAGGCTGTCATTTGAACATAACAAGGCAATACTGTATGGTTCAAATCAAGAATGGAGTG
This sequence comes from Orycteropus afer afer, assembly GCF_000298275.1. Classification (NCBI taxonomy): domain Eukaryota; kingdom Metazoa; phylum Chordata; class Mammalia; order Tubulidentata; family Orycteropodidae; genus Orycteropus; species Orycteropus afer. Next base: position 820,116 of record NW_006921890.1, read on the forward strand.
CATCAAAGTTGTATCCTTTCACCATACTTATTCAACTTGTATGCTGAGCAAATAATCTGAGAAGCTGGATTATATATATATATATATAAAAAATGTGGCATCAGGATTCAAGGAATACTCATTAACCACCTGTGACATGCAGATGATACAACTTTGCTTGCTGAAAGTGAGGATGACTTGAAGGACTTACTGATGAAGATTAAAGACTACAGTCTGCAGTATTGATTATACCTCAATATAAAGAAAACAAAAATCCTCACAAATGGTGCAATAGACAGCTTCATGATGTATAGAGAAAAGATTGAAGTTGTCAAGGATTTCATATTACTTGGTTCTACAATCCACACCAATGGAAGCAGAAGTCAAGACATCAGATGACACATTACATTGGGCAAATCTGATGCAAAAGACCTCTTTCAAGTGATGAAGAGCAAAGATGTCTCCTTGAAGACGAAGGTGTGCCCAACCCAAGCCACGGTATTTTCAGTGCCACTTATGCATGTAAGAGCTGGACAATGAATAAGGAAGACCAAAGAAGAGTTGATGCTTTTGAGTTGTGGTGTTGGAGAAGAATGCTCAAAGCACCACGGTCTGCTAAAAGAACTAACAGATCTGTCCTGGAAGAAGTGCAGCCAGCATGCTCCTTGGAAGCGAGAATGGCCAGACACTATCTCACCTACCTAGGTCATGTTGTAAGAAGGAACCATTCCCTGGAGAAGGATATCATGCTTAGTGGAGTGGAGAGTCAATGAAGAAAGGGAAGCCCCTCTACAAGATCAGTAGACATAGTGGCTGCAATGATGGGCTCAGGTATAGCAGGGATCATGAGGCTGGCACAGGACCGGGCAATATTTCATTCTGCTGTGTATAGGGTTGTCATGAGTCAGAGATGACTCAAAGGCACCTAACAACAGCAACGGCAATCTTGCTAAGAAGGATCAGGCCTTTGTGGACTGAAAACCAAACTCACTGCCGTTAAGTTGATTTGACTCATAGTGACCTGTTCTTGGGTTTTTGAGGCTGTATCTCTATGGAAGTAGATTGCCCAGTCTTCTTTCCATGGAGTCACTGCTGGATTTGAACTGCCAGCCTTCTGGTTAGCAGTCAAATGCTTTAGGTAGTACACCACCTCAGTGGGATGGTGGTTTATTATGAGGCCTAAAGATGCCCTCATGGAAATGAATGGAGAAAACCATGGCTGCCTGTCTTGTCTGGAGGACTTACCCCTCATGTCTGTACTTCAGTTTAGAAGAAAGTGTCCCCAAAGTGGTATGCTACAGAGCATGAAGTATTACGGTCAGATCCTAGGACCCCCATGTCCTACTCCTGGCTGTTAATATAAAGAAAGCTTTGGCCACAAATTCTGTTCATGTAGCTGTGGGTACAGAGTACCATGACTTGGGCCCAGGAACTGCCAGTTCTGTTGTTTTCTTCTTTCTGTACATGGAACTTGATGGTGTCAAGTTCTGCTAGAGTACTAGCCTACCTAACATCTGGGACTATTCTCCCTCACAGTTGTCACTTTTTCTCATGTTGATAGTGTGTGTGTCTGAAATAGAGTGTGAGTATTTGTAGAACACAATTCTGCTATGTGCGTAAAGACTTCTTATAGAGTAATTGTATGAAGGAAGTGAAGAGGTCAAGGAATAGGACTATCAAAGCAATAAGACAGTGTCTGCTCTCACAGTCAAAGAGAAACAAATAAAATATTAAGACCTGCATTTTTATACATCAAGTTGGTAAAACTCCAGAGGGTGGTAAAGGCTATTCTTGTTGAGCTTGTGAGGAGGGGACACTTTCCTGACACTGTTGGTGCACAGATCTGCTGATGGAGCCTGACAGCAGGAGGGTTTGCCTGCAGGGATCAGAAATCCAAAAAACACGTGTGCTCCCTGTCCAACTGTTAGGCTTTGAGGAGTTTATCTCTTGAAAATACCATAAATGTAAAAATGGGGTAAAAAGAACGAGCAAAATATAATTAAGTAAAGTATGATATACACATGGAATCCTGGTGGCACAGTGGTTAATCACTCATCTTTTGCACCAAAAGATCAGTGGTGCAAACCCACCAGTCACTCCCAGAGAGAAAAATATGATGGTTTGCTTCTGTAAAAATTACAGCCTTGGAAATCCTATGTGGCAGTTCTACTCCAGTGCTACAGGGTCACTGTGCATTTGAGTCAACTTGAAGCCAATGGATGTGGTTTTAAAGTTTTTGATGATACATACACATTGTAATTGTTATGTGCCCTTTTATTAGACTGGGTTCTCTAGAGAAACAAAACCAGTAAAGCTTATATATTTATAAAGAGAGAGAGAGATTTATCTTCAGAAAGTGGCTCACACACTTATAGAAGCTGGCAAGTCCAAAGTTCCTGGAATTAGTGTCAATTCAGAGCCAGTGTCCAGTAATACCCGCAAAGTCTGGTTATTTCCTTTTCCCCAATGAACAGTCATTCTCGTAAAAGGCCTCAGATCCCTTTGGGGAAGGCTAGGAGAAAGATTGACATTATAGATTTTTGGCAATGTAGTGGGGTCCTTCCTCAAAGGGACCTGGCCTCCCCTTCATTGAAGGGGTTGTGGGTCTGTAAACTGACAAAGTCTGGGAATTGATTAAGAGGTCATGACTCTGTATTTTGGTGATTCAATCAGGTTGCTGTTCACGTGACCTAGAATTCTTCTGTCTATACAGATCAAGTAAATATTTAGTAGGCTTGCTATGTATTTCACTACTAGGGACATCATGGAGCAAGTAGTCAATGCCATAATTCCATATGAGTCAGACTATTCTGATTACTATTCCGACTCATGGTAACCATGCCCACCTTGTGTTTGTCAATTAACTGCTGTCCCTTGGTCCCTACTACCATGGGGTCCAATCAGCCTCATCGTAGTTAAGTGTCTTAGTTCAATTAGGGCAGTTCCCACTGTCAAATCAGGTTTATATAAAATAGCAATCATAGCAGTCTTCAAGGATGCTGGAACTCCCTTCACAAATTTATTCCTTACCATACTGATGAAAGGCATGTCTTCTGGACTCTCCATTTCTGGATTTTGGGGTCTAATCTGATAAATCCATTCTAACAGGCCAATATTCCTAAGCCTCTGGTTACCTTCTTCTACATTATACCGAGACGGGTCTGGTACTAAAACTTGACTTAAGGTAGGACACCACATAATCCATGCCTCAGTTAGCCAACCAGATAAACTATTAGATCGTTTCCTAACCTCTGAGCTGAAACACTGAATGAAGAATCCATACTTAGTGGGCCTAAATCAATAAACTTAGACTGATCCAATGTTACATTGCTTGCACCATTATCCCACACCCTCAGTAGCCATTCCCATACATATTCTCCAGGTTTCTGTCTGTACATGTTAGCAAAATCAAGTAGATCTTTTTGGGTATAGCGTACCACCTCCTCAGTCACACTTTCTATTTCACCTTTTGGGGCTCGCTTGGACTTAACTTTAGTTATAGGTCTAGCAGCAACAGTGGGTGGTTGAGGCATTTCCTGAGAGCATTCAGGAATGTCTTCCATGGCCTCTGCCTCGGGCAATGACTCAGCAGGACCAGTTTGGCTAATCACATCAAACTGAGGTGGAGGGGATAATGGTTTTACAATAATCCATTCAGATGGGAGGGATTCAACAGAATTTACAAGCTCTATATTCTGATCTTCCTGACTATCTGTCCATATGTCCCCATTCCAGGTTTCAGGATCCCATTTTTTCCCAGTCAATGCCCTCACTTTAACATTAGACACCATTCTGTGTTGGCAATTTAATTGGTGTTGTAATTCAGCCACCCTTACAATAAGACTCTGGGTTTTGTTTTCAGCAATATCAGCTCTGTTATTAGAAGATATAATGCATTCTTTCAGAGCACAACTGGAAGAAGTAAGGTCTTTTATGTGGCACTTAAGCCGAGACTCAGCAGCTCTGAGCTCATCTCACTCTTTCACCACTTTGTCTAGTGTAAGTAAGACCAACCAACCAGCTTCCTTATACTCTTCATGCTGACAAAATTGCAGAAAATATCAAATATCTGATCACCCAGAGCCTCACTCCTCACAAGTACTTGATCTATTGGTGGTGCTATTTTGCATATTAATGTTGCCACCTCATGCCATGGATTAGCAGGGCCCTCTTTACTAACAGAGG
>NW_006921890.1:824924-841235 GCF_000298275.1 Orycteropus afer afer
AAACATAATCATCTGATCCCATCATGGGAATAACCACATCACAACAGCTTAAACCACATGGAATTGTGGTCCAGCCAAGTTGACACACAGCTCCAACTATCACAGCCCTCAAGTCGATTCCCAACCACACCAGTATTACTTAAGTATCCTTCTTTCACCCTGTAGTTATCCATCATTTAAACTACTTTGACCTTTTTTACCATGGTTGTTGTTGTTGTTGCTAGGTCCCTTTAAGTCATTTCCAACTCATGGTTACCCTAAGTACAATAGAATGAAACACTGCCCAGTCTTGTGCCAAACTCATGTTCTTTACTATGTTTAAGCCATTGTATTAGCCACTGTGTCAATCCATGTCCTTAAGGGTCTTCTTTTGTGCTGATTGTCTGATTTGCCAAGCATGATATCCTCCGTGGACTGCTCCCTCCTGATAACTTGTCCAGAGAACATGAGACAAAGTATTGCCATCCTTGCTTCTAAGAAGCATTCTGGCTGTACTTCTTCCAAGACAAATTTGTTCTTCTGCAATTCCACTGTATATTCAATATTCTTTGCCAGCACCATAATTCAAATTCTTCTTTGGTTTTCCTTATACATTATACTTTATACCCAGCTTTCACATACATATGAGGCAAATGAAAACACCATCACTTGGTTGAGGTGCACCTTATTCCTCAAAGTAACATCTTTGCTTTGTAACAATTTAAACGTCTTATGCGGAAGATTTGACCAATGCAACATGTCCTTTGATTTATTGACTACTAGTTCTGCAGAAGGAGTGCTGGTGGTGCCAGAAGGCTGGCAGTTCAAACCCACTAGCCACTCCTCAGAAGGAAAGTTGGGCAATGCTACTTCTGTAGTGATACTGCCTCGGAAACCCAAGGAGGGGTGGCTGTGAGTTGGGTCTGAATCGATGGCCCATAACAACAACAACAAAAGTTCTGCAGAAGGAGCTCTGAAAGTGTAGTGCTTAAGGCACTTGACTGCTAACCAGAAGGGTGGCTGTTCAAACCCACTGGCCACTCCTCTGAAGGAAGGTTGGGCAATCTACTTCTGTAGTGATACCGCCTCGGAAACCCAAGGAAGGGTGGCTATGAAGTCAGATCCGACTCCATGGCACATAACAACAACAGTTCTGCAGATGTTGATCTTTGATCCAAAAAAAAGAAAAACCTTGACAACTTCAATATTTTCTTCCCTTATTATGATGTTGCTTATTAGTTTAGTTGGGAAGCTTTTTGTTTTCTTTTTGTTGAGGTATAATTCATACTGAAGGCTATAATCTTTGATCATCATCAGTAAGTGGTTCAAGTCTTCACTGGCAGTAAGCAAGGTTTTGTCTGCATATCGCGGGTTGTTAGTGAGTCTTCCTCTAATCCTGATGCTGCGTTCTTTTTCATATAATCCCACTTTTTGGAATTTCTTGCTTGCATACAGATTGAATGAGAATGCTGAAGGGATACAACCCTGATGCCCACCTTCCCTGATTTTAAACCATGCACTATCCTCTTGTTCTGTTGGAATGACTGACTCTTTGTACAGCTTTCTTATGCACACAATTAAGTATTCTGGAGTTGCCGTTCATTGTAATCTTATCTATAATGTGCTATAATCCACACAGTTAAATGTTTTTGCATAGTTAATGAAACACAGGTGAGCATCTTTCCGGTATTCTTTGGTTTCAGCCAATATTCATCTGAGCAGTGATATCCCTCATTCCAAGCTTTCTTCATAATACAGCTTGAATTTCTGACAGGTATCTTTCTATGTATTGCTGTAACCATTTTTAAATTATCTTCAGAAAAACTTTACTTATGTGATATTAATGATTTTGTTCAGTAATTTTCACATTCTATTGGATCACTTTTCTTTGAAATGGGCACAGATATGGATCTCTTCCAGTCAGTTGGGCAGGTAGCTGTCTTTCAGATTTCTTCAAATGAAGCAGTGAGTGCTTCCAGTGTTACATCAGTTTGTAGAAACAACTCAACTGATATTCCATCAATTCCTGGTACCATGTTGTTTGCCACTGTCTCCTGTGAATCTCAGACTTCTTCAGGACCATCATTTCTTGATCATGTGCTACTTTCTGAAATGGCTGAACATTGTCTGATTCTTTTTGGTACTCAACTCTGTATTCCTTCTGTCTTCTCTTCATTCTGTCTATGTTGTTCAATATCTTGCTCATAGAATGTTTCAGCATTGCAACTCAAAGCTTGAAATTTGTATTCAGTTCTTTCAGTTTAGGACAAGCCAAACTTGTTCTTACCTTTTAGTTTTCTAACTCCAGGTCTTTGCACATTTCATTATAAAACTTTATCTTCTCAAGCTGTCCTTTGAAATCTTTAGTTCAACTCTTTTACTTTATTATTTTCCATTTGCTTTAGCTATGCTTTGTTCAAGAGTAAGTTTCAGAGTCTGCTCCTCCATCCATTTCATATTTTCTTTCTTTCCTATCTTTTAAATTACCTTTTACTTTCTGTTGCATGATGTCTTTGACATCCCACAACTTGTCTGGTCTTTGGTCACTGGTTTTCAGCATGTCGTGCAATCATCAGCATCATTTCTATTGCTAGTGCCATGTTTCCCAATTCGTATCCTTGCTTTTTGATGCAACTTCCATATTCCAGTCACATTATGCATCTTGATTGGAAGTTTGATCAATTTTAGACTTCAGAATTTTGTAAAAATCTTCAGTTTCTTTATCTGTGGCATTCATGGTTGGTGTGTAAAGTTGATTAGTAGTTGCAGTAACTGGTCTTCCTTGTAAGCATATGGATATGATCCTATAACTTTCAGCATTGTACTTCAAGATCTTGAAATGATCTTTTAAATGATACATGTGGCACCATTCCTCTTCAGTTCATCATGTCTAGATCATATAATTGTCTAATTCAGTATGGCTAATACCAGTCCATTTCAGCTCACTAATGCCTAAGATTGTTTTCATTGTTGTTATTTGCCATTGAGTTGGACCCGACTCATAGTGACCCCTCCTTGGGTTTCTGAGGGACTATCACTATGGAAGTAGATTTCTCCATCTTCCTTTTGAGGAGTGGCTGGTGGGTTTGAACCATTAGCCTTCTGGTTAGCAGTCAAGTGCCTTTGGCACTTCCTTTTCATGTTTTAATGACTTCTCGTTTTCTGGAGTCATACTTCATACATTCCATGTTCTTGTAATTAACAGATTTTTACAGCTGTTGCTCTTCATTTTGAGGCATGCTACATCAACAAGTGAAAGTCTCAAAAATTTTATGCCTTCCATGTCATTAATGTTGCCTCCACTTTGAGGAAGCAGCCCTTTCCCAGTTGCATTTTGAGTGCCTTTCAATATGAGGGGCTCATCTTCCAGCACTTTATCAGACAGTGTTCTACTGCTACTGCTAAAATGTTCAATGCCCACTTTTTAAACAAGTATGTGGCCAGATCCTTCTTTTGTCTTAGTTTGGAAACTGCAGAAACCTGTCCAGCATGGGTGATGACTGTTCTTGTATTTGAATTAATCGTGGCTTACCATAGTGCCTAAGGCATTTGACTGCTAACCAGAAAGCTGGTGGTTCAAACCCACCAGCCACTTCCCAGAAGGGAGATTGGGCAATCTACTTTGGTAGAGATGCCGCCTCAGAAACCCAAGGAGGGATCACTATGGGTTGACTCGATGACAGGGAGTTAGATTTTGGCTTTTTGGTTAGCTTACAGCATCACAGCAGGATACAAGCTACCCCAGTATGACAAACTTGTGTCAAATCGTAATTAATTTGATGCTTACTCTTTGCTTATATTCTGGTTTGTTTATTTCCCCAAACTTTCCCATATTTTATGTTTTTATAATTTTTTTTTTCTTTCAAATGCTATTCTAAATTTCATTGGTAATATTATGGGTAATTTACTTCTAAAACCAAAAACGACATTTGAATGTCCAGTGAGCAAATTAGGTGATCTGTTTTCTCTAATATATTTTCAGTAAAGTCCTGTAATGTTGCTCTTGTGGTTCAGTGCATCCATAAAGCAAACCAAAACCAAACTCATTGCTGTCCAGTCAGATCTGACTCACAGTGACGCCTCCTTGGGTTTCTTAAGCACTATCTCTATGGAAGTAGATTGCCCAGCCACTTCCAAGGAGTGGGTGGTGGATTTAAACTGCCAACCTTCTGGTTAGCAGTCAGATGCTTTAGGCACTATACTACCAGTATGTTGTTGTTGTTATGTGCCGTCGAGTCGGACCTGACTCATAGCGACCCCTCCTTGGTTTCTGAGGCAGTATCACTACAGAAGTAGATTGCCCAGCCTTCCTTCCGAGGAGTGGCTGGTGGGTGTGAACCGCCAGCCTTCTGGTTAGCGGTCAGACGCCTTAGGCACTACACCACCAGAGCTCCTATACTACCAGTATATGCATACTCCAACCAAAAAATTCACTCCCATTGAATCGGATCCGACTCATAGCGACCCCTCCTTGGGTTTCTGAGACAATATCACTACGGAGGTAGATTGCCCAACCTTCCTTCCGAAGAGTGGCTGGTGGGTTTGAATTATATATTGTATGTTTACACAAATAACCTACTGCCTCTCCTTTTGTTTTCTCACCCTCATGAGTTATTTATGTCAGCAAAACAATGCCATTTTTAAAATATGTTGCTGTGAAGAAATTAGTGCAGTGTGCTTGAGAAACTATTTCATGCAGGAAAGATATGGTCGGCAAACAAATGTAGAAGGTGCGCGTTATTTGAGTTAAAAATATGTCTAATAACATAGTGCAAGGACTGCTGTAGAAATTATGTCACTTGGTAAAAAGCCTACAATGATCAGATTCAATATAGCAGGAAGTGTATTTTAATAGTCACATACCACTGGTGCCTGAACTTGAGCATAATATAATAGTTTTAGGGAAGAAAATAACCTTTATTTATTCTAGTCTTTTGTTTAGATGATAATTTTGTAGTGATTTGGTAAAAATTTCCCACTGTTTGTTAATTATTGCTTCCTGTGGCAATCATTGCTTGATGTAATAAATACTTTCACCTCATTTATTTGTGGGAGAAAGACATGTACGTGAGGAACAAAATAATTTAGGACATCTTGCTTGTCTTTATCATTTGTACACATCCCTTTGTGAATCGAGCTGATGTTCTTTGAGTTTGTCCTTTATTTCATGAATAAACTCAGGCAAAAGAAACTGCAGCAGATGGATCTTGCCAGCTTTGAGTTCTTGTTGGGCACAGAGTAGGAACACAGTAAATATTTATAGAGTGAACTAGTTATTTCATCTGTTTCACAGTACTAATTATCTTGTGGTGTTTCTTTAATTATGGTTAAGCTCATAATCATTTATTTTGTGTGATTTCCTTACAAAGAAGATTGCCCAATAAATTTCCTTTTGATGTTAAATATGCCAGTAGGAAATTTACCAAAAACAGATAAAGAAATGGTTGCTGGACCAGCTTCTCCTTTAGGCACTACAATTGTTTTCTTCTCTTTTCTCTTTTCTTATTTGTGTTATTTGTATTCTCTTCTTCTTTTTCTTTGTTAAATTTGCCAGTGGTTTGTCAATTTTATCAATCTTCTCAAAAAACCAACTTCTAGTCTTGTTGATTTTTTTTTTCATTGTGTTTCTGTTTTCTGTTTCATTGATTTCTGCTCGAATCTTTATTCTTTTCTTTCTTCTGGTGACTGTAGGCTTTTCTTCCTGTTCTTTTTCTAATTGTTGGAGATGTTGGTTTAAAGTGTTGATTTTGGTTCTTTCTTCTTTCATGCTGTGTGCATTTTTGCTATAAATTGGCCTCTGATCACTGCTTTTACTGTGTCCCAAAGATTTTGATATGCTGTGTTTCCATTCTCACTTGATTCGAGGAATTTTTTAATTTCATTTTTTATTTCTTCTCTTACCCAGTCTTTCTTAAGTAGTGTGTTGTTCCGTTTCCAAGTGTTTGCTCTTTTTCTGTTGATCTTCCTATTGTTGATTTCTAATTTGATAGCATTGTAATCTGAGAAGATTGTTTTGTAGTATTTCAATGTTTTTAAATTTATTAAGGCTTGCTTTATGGCCTATTCTGGAGAATGTTCCATGTGCACTGGAAAAGAAGGTATATTGTGCTGTTGTTGAGTGAAGTGCTCTGTCAATGTCTGTAAGGTCAAGTTGGTGGATTGTATTGTTTGGTTTTTCTGTGTCTTTGTTGAGTTTCTTTTCCAGTTCTGTATTTCACTGAAAGCGGTGTATAAAAATCTCCTACTATGACTGTGGAGTTATCTATTTGTCTTTTCAATTCTGTTGAAGTCTGATTTATGTATTTTGGGGCTCTTTCATAGTGTCCATAGATATTTATTATGGTTAATTCTTCTTGTTTGACTATCTTTTAATCATTACATAATGTCCTTCCTTGTCTCATATGGTGGTTTTTGTCTTAAAGTCAATTTGATCAGAAATTAATATTACCACTCCTGCTCCTTTTTAGTTATCATTTGCTTGACATATCTTTTCCTAACCTTTGATTTTTAGTATATTTTTGTTGTTGTCTCTAAGATGTGTCTCTTGCAAACAGCATATTGATGGGTTATGTTTTTTTATCCAGTCTGTAACTCTTCATCACATGAGTGGTACATTTAATCTATTGGCATTCAGTGAAATTATGGACAGGTATGAATTTGTTGAATTTTGTTATGTGTTTTTTTCATGGTGTTTCTGGTTTCTTTGTTCCATGTAGTTCTCTGTGCTGAGCTCATTTTGTGTATGAATTGTGTTATCATTTCCTTCATTGCTGTTTTAGTATTTGCTAAATATTTGTACTTGTCCTCTTTTTTTATTGTGGTGTGAAGGTTTCTCATTTTTCTTTGAGGTTACCCTGTGATTTATAAGTTTCTCCCTGAGTTTAGAACAGTCCATTCTATGTTGCAACTCTCTTGACTTCCTCACCATTTAAAAGTTCTGTAACTACACTATTTTTTTCCCCTCTTTTTGGTTTGTAGTTGTCCTCATTTGCCAATTGATGTCTCTGGTTCCCTGTTTACAATCTTGTAAGCTTATTTTACTTTGGATACTTCCATAGCCATGTTGGTTTTGGGTTATGTCATCATATGTATTAATGGTCGGTAGTTGTTTGCTATTATTGGTTCTCTGTTAAAAGGACTCCCTTTAATATCTCTTGTAAGGTTTGTATGATTTTAACAAATTCCCTTATTTTCTGCTTATCTGGAAATCTCCCAATTTCACCATCACATTTGAGTGACAGTTTTGCTGAGTGTATAATTGCTGGTTGGAAATTTTTCTCCTTCAAGGTTTTGTATAAACCATTCCATTGCCTTCCCGCTTGCATAGTTTCTGCTGAGAAGTCAGACCTTATGCTTATTGGTTGCCCTTTGTAGGTAACTTCATTTTCCCCCGTGCTGCTTTCCTGAAAGCTTTCTTCCGATGCTGCTTTCTTTGTCTTTGGTTTTGATGAGTTTGGTGATGCTCTGTCTTCGTGATCTTCTTTTGGGGATTTATTCTGTTTTGAGTTTGTCATACTTCCTGAATGGATATAGTCTTATCTTTCCTTATATCAGGGATGTTCTCTTCCAACAAAGTTTGGGTAATTTTCTCAGTGTTTTTTTTTTTTTTTTTCCCTCTTCCTGTTCTGGAATTCGAGTTACATGTAGTTAATTCATCTTGATGGTATTCCACATGAATCTTAGGCTTTCTTCATTTTATTTTGATCTTTTTTTTCTGATTGATCCCTTTCCAAAGAAGTATTCAGGTATTTGTCTTCAGTCTCATTAATTCTGTCTTCCATTGGTTCAATTCTACTCCTTTGCCCTTCCAATGTGTTATCTATTTTGGAAAATTTATTATTAATCTTCTGGGTTTCTACCTGTAGACTTTGTGTCATTTCTGATTTTTCATTTATTTTGTCATTTTGTTGTATTTTCTTCCAAAATTGTTCTTGGGTTTTGTCCATGTTTCCCTTAATTTTGTCAGTGTTTTCCTTGATCTATCTCTCAATCCATTGAAGATACCTGAATATAATTCTTTTGAATTCCTTATCAAGTAATTCTAATGCTGCTTCTTTCTCAGGGATGTGTTCTGGGTCTGTATCCTGGTCCCTTGTTTCTCCTGTTTTATCTTCTTTCTTAGTGTGGATGTAATGGTCTTTTGTCTCCAAGATGTTGTGACTTTGTTGTATTTATATTTAATTGGTGACTATGTGTTGGAGTGATTTGCCCAAAATTTTCATTTTCTCTGTTTTGTTTGGATGTATCTGAGTAAGCAGGATACTATGCTCTTCTATTCACTAGTTGACAACATTTATGCACTTACCATCTGTCTCCTGCCTCCTGGTGCTGTTAGAGAATGAGAGTGGCTCCATAGTTCTTTGTTAACTGTTTGTGAAGAGCAGCTAAGGGGTGAGTCAGGCTTTAATTGACAAATGTGTATTGTTGGCCAGTTGGTGCAGAAGGAAGTGGTGGCTCTCACTCAGTAAGTGGAGCTGCAGGAAGTGTGAGTGTGGTTGGGTTGGTGTGTGTGATTGGGTCTTATGGGCACAGTTGCTATCTCCCACTCAGTTAGACAAAAACAACAATTGAAAAACTGTCAAAATAAAGTAAAAGCCAGAGAACAAAATGCACACACCACAAAAACACACAGGAATAATCACCAAAAAGAGAAAAAAGAAAAAAAAAAAAAAGAGGAAAGGCAATAAATGAGGGAAAATATTTAAAGAAATACTTTAAAAAGTGAAAAGATATATGAATAGAAAAAGAGGATAAAAACAAACAAAAACTCCACAATATCTGGGGAGTGGGGGATAAGAAAAAAGAAGTAGAGTATGAGAATAATAAAGAGAAAAATGGGAAAAATGCAAAAGGAAAAGCAAGGAATGGGGAGACCCACAAGAAGGAAAAAAAAAAATCATAACCAGGAAAGTGGAAGAGAGAAAAAGCCAATAACTAGAACCTAGGAAGGGAAGAAGAAAGAATAATAAAAAGAACAACAACAGTAATAATAAAGCACATAAAAAGAAACAAACTAAAAAAAGAAAAGAAATCTGGGAGGGGTGAGGCAGGGCACCCAGACTCCATCAGATCACACAGACTGGGATGGAATTCCTGCAGACCCAGAAGGTGGGTGGGAGTGTGAGGGATGGTTGTATCTCCATTCACCAAGAGGGTGTGGGGTATAGAGTAACAAGGGGAACATTGCACCTTTCCATTCTTCAGTGTCTGGTATGTCTTTGCAGTCTTTGGCAAGTGGAAACTATTTTTAGGTCCCTGGAATCTGAGAGAATTCTATTACTTTCAATATGCAAAATGGTTGAACTGCTTGTAAGCATTCAAAATGGCTGCACCTCCCAGACAGTCAACAGTCTGTGCCTTTTGGCTCAGTCCTTCTCCCTCTTCGATGCTTCCCCTTTTATTCATCAGCCACCAATGCAGTCCTCTATGCAGCCCCTGGCTTGCAGGGCTGATATTTAGGTTAATTCTTAGGTCTTACTACCCTTTGGCAGTATCCAAGGATCACTGATAGTCCACAGTTCTGTGAGACTCCTTTTTTGGTGTTTTCATGCAAGTGTTTCTACTAGTTGGAGTTTAGTCCCCTTCTTTATGCTTCCTTTCAAAGCTCAGGGCTCTAAGATTATCTTCTGTATCAGTGTTAATTGGTTCCTGTTTGTTTTGTTGAAAAGGGTCTGTGTAGTTTGCCTATTCTGCCGTCTTACCAGAACCTTCCCATTCTCTTTTTTCTTAAGTATTATCCGTATTTTCCTTCTTAGTATTTGTCATCATTGAAGTCCCTCTCACTTCCAAGAGAAAGCAGTGTTGTGAATGTGTTATGGAATTTGTTTGGAATTTATATCGGAGAAGGAGTCATTAGGTGGTGTAAAGAGAAATATGTTTTCCTGCTAATCAAAAGGTTGGAGGTTTGAGGTCACCCAGAGATGTTTTGGAAGAAAGGTATGGTTATCTACTTCTGAAAATGCAGCCATTAAAAACCCTGTGGAGCACAGATCTATTCTGACACACACGAGGTCACCGCAAGTAGGAACTGACTTGATGGGAACTGATTATGATAGAAGAAGAAGTGTGCCCTTTACTCATATTGTTACCCCTTTGATAACTATGTCATATAACGATGTCTCTGCAGTTCATAACTTTCATTTCTCCAAAGCATCCTACCTAGAAGTCCCTTGTCATTATGTATGTTTACAGTGATGCCATCTGATGATACATATTTAGCCTGTCCCCTTACATTGCAGGAGCTATGCCTGTCCCAGACCAGCCTTCGTCAGCCTCAGATAAGACCAGCTCCCTGAGCCCGGGCTTGAACACCTCCAATGGGGATGGTTCGGAAACAGAAACCACCTCTGCCATCCTTGCATCGGTCAAAGAACAGGTAGAAAATTTCCATTTTGTTACCATAAGTATGAGCGGATTTTAAAAATGGATTTTCCCAGGTATTGTAGTCATTAAATTATGTTGGAAGAAAAGCATGATTTGGGGGAGAGGGGAGCTGTTGAAATTCTTGTTATAAGTATAATAAACTGTCCAAATAGATCCAGGAGGCTGAAAAGTCTCTGTGTAACAGGTAATGAATACATGTTTTGGCAAAGCAAAGTGGATTTCTGTTGTCTTCTAAGATGGAGCTGGAGGAATATATTTAAAAATTGTCCTTGTAGAACTAATAAGAATCTGGATTATTACTTTCCTAGTGTTACTTTAGGAGCTCTGGTGGTGTAATGCCTAAGGCATTTGACTGCTAACCAGAAGGCTGGCAGTTCAAACCCACCAGCCACTCCTTGGAAGGAAGATGGGGCAATCTACTTCCGTAGTGATTGTTGTTGTTGTTGTTGTTATGTGCCGTCAAGTCGGCCCCGACTCATAGCAATCCCTCCTTGGGTTTCCGAGGCAGTATCACTACGGAAGTAGGATTGCCCAACCTTCCTTCCGAGGAGTGGCTGATACTGCCTCGGAAATCCAAGGAGGGGTCGGTCACTGTGAGTCGGGTCTTACTTGACGGCAGTGAGTTTGGTTTTTAAGGTTTTTTGTGTTACTTTGTCATAAAAATGGATTTAGTAAATAATTTGGAATCTTAATACAGAAGAAATGACTTCATGAGAATCATGTTTCTTGGCAATAAAATGGGCTAAATAATTATAGGAAATGTGGAAGAGAAAGGTTCTTTGATTCTCTTGTTCAAGGCATGGGCTAGAAAGTAAATCAGTATTTATTTTAAAAAAGCATATGTTTCCTCTGTTATGGTTTTTGGATTTGGTGATGCTGAATTAGCAACAGTAGTGAATAATAGTGACGTCATGTACCTGGTCTCTAGGAGTGTCTCAACGGAGCAGTAACATTGCTATCGGGGCATTTATGGACAGCTACTCAAAGGGAACAGTAGCTCTCGAGGAAACTGGTTTGTTTAATAAATTGCAACTGATTTGGGTAAGAATCAACCCAAATTTTGGTCCAGCTGTTGATAAAGAAACTAAGGGGACATCCTACAAACAGAAATAATGCCATCAATTGACAGTGTGCCACTGGGTCTGAAAGTGTTCAGTTAAGTGGGTAGACAGAAGAGAGTTAAACTGATTGGATGGTCTAGTTTTTGGAAGTGGAAGTAAGTGAAAGTTTGGGCTGAGGCATAGCCTGTACTACTCGACTAGTTGGCTTCCAAAACTCCATTCATGAGAAATTTTGGAATATTTTTAAGGTGTAATGGAAAAGTATTGTTCATCCCACATACCTCCTCTCCAAGCTCAAAATACTGTTCTTTTAGTGTTGGATTTTGTCATGGTTTCTTATTCTGGTGTGATATAGAAGGCTCGCTGTGCCATTAGTTTGAATAGTGACAACCTTTCAATGTAAAACGACTCCTTAAAATCCTTGATGAAAATATAATGAAAACTTATGGTGAAAAGCTTTACATTAAACTACAACAACAGCAACAACAACAAAAACACTGTTCATAAGCAGCAATGGTGAGATTCTTTGTGGCAGAAAATTTTATGTGGGATAGAATGAAAGCCTGCTGTGGGAATAGTAAGAGAATAACTTGAACTTCCTGGGTGGAAGGCTTGGTTGTTGAGGCTTAGTGAAGCATTTGCTTATGTGGAAACAGTAATCAACAAGCAGGGAATTACATGAACTTCCTTGCGGTGACCTCATGCAAACAATCAACATGTTGCTTCACTGGGGGTTTTGTCCTAAGTTAGTGATAAAGTTTCATGCCTATCTTTTTCTTAGTTATAGAATATTACCTATAGAGTTAAAGCTAAGTTGAAGTAACGTAAGTGAAAATGTGTGTGTAAATGCATATGTGGCAAGATTAAGAAAAATTGACTTTAAGAAGTTAGTCTTCCATGGATATTATTATGTGCACAGTATATTTATTGGTCTGTTCACTTGCATAAGATACTTCACCTTGTCCTACTTAGGTTGCTAATGAAAATAAGCTTTCTTGAGTTGAAAGTTCTTATTATTCAGTTAAGGAACTTCCAGGAAGAAATTTGATGGTGTCACATATCTGTGCTACTCTAGTCCTGCCTGTCTTCTGGGAAGTCAGCGCTGAAGGATGCAAGTCATTCTTCTGCCATAGCAGACAAATATTCTGAGTTGACCATCATGGAATAGATTGTCTAATACTCATTCAGTAAACATATGAAACATCTTGTATAGGAACGACACCACAAAATGTGATTAAGGAAATATGTATGTAATAAAAACCTAGTCTGATAGGGTTCATTGGAATAAGTTGTTAACAAGATGTACAACACAAGTACTTAGGTAGGTAGTTAACATTTTATAGAAAGGAATCTAGTTTATAACCATAGAATGAAATTTAAGTCATGCCAAACAGGTGACGTGAGTCCCATGTAGCACGTATCATGAGTGAAGCAGTTGTTGGCTGAGTCTTTGATCACAGCAGTCATACGCTTCTCAGTGAAAATGTCTTCATAGTTTTTTTCTTTGTTCTAAATGTCCATTGTGATTAACTTCTAAACTGGTAATCATAACACTTCTATCTTAATATAAACAGAACCATGATTTATGCTGTATTCTATAGTTAATTTTCTATATTTCTGACACATCTGTCTCAATCCAACATTTATTAAGTCACTCCACCTTTGGGATATTAAGAAAGAGACACCTAGTCTCCATTTCTTCTCCATGAATTAGTGTCGTACACTAAAAGAGGAACAGAAGATAGTAGTTGGGCTTGTGGATACTTTGGTCAGGTCGTTTGAATAAACAGCTGAGCCATGATTATAAAAAGGAGCCAAAAATGGAGTGTGGTGAAAGGAGTGAAAATGGGCCAAAGTCTCTTTTTATAGGAATGGGAGATATTCCTTGGCAGATGCTTGATAGAGAGTAATTTCAGGGGAAGAACAGGTAAATACGTGAGTATGATTGGGATCCAGTACACAAGTAGGGGGACTGGCCGTTGGAGTAAAGAAAATGTATCAATTAGAATAGGACTTGGGGTAGAGATTCAGGCAGGCTGGCATCAGGTAGACACAGCTTGTTTTGAGTCGAAACATATTTGGGTTTTGCTGAATGTAAGAGGAAGAGAGGCATTGTAGTTGAGGGATGTAAGTTAGTAATTGTAATGTTGGATCTTAGAATCGACAATGAGGGAAAATGAAAGGGGTAAAAGACAGAAAAAGTAGGGACAATGGATTTGTGATCAGAATGAATATGAAGATTTTTCGCATTGGAATTGTAAATAAATTAACTAGCCATGGAGATAATTATAGCTTGAGAGTGTCATTGCTTAAAAGTAAGGATTTATAATTATTGCTTATGACTCTTGGAAAAAAGAGATCAAAATTCTGAGATGGAACTTGTTATCTAGTTCAGCCCTGAGAGCTGACAATGATGGCTCATGATGACAGGAGCAGTGGTGGGGAGGGCTGTGGCTCACGTCACCAGTTGGTGGAGAGAAGAGACCAGAGGCTGTTTCTTGACTGTGACAACAATAAACACGTTTGCTTGTGAGTAAGTTGTCAGTAGCCACTCTGATACTCATTTGTGTGTTTTCATTAAAGGTTTATTTATTTATTTTTATTAAATTGCTATACTGTTGGGCTATATTGTTAGGTAAAAAAATTGCATCCAACTGTGTCTTATAAAGGTTTTATCTTAAGTAAATATGAGTGACACTTTGCACTTATGAAACATGACTTTCCTGGACATATATTTCTGTTTGAGAACAGTGTTTCTTTTCCTTCAGTTGACCAGTGTTTCCTTTGCCTATCATATACTCCAAAACTTACCATCTGCAGAGCTTTCTTGTATAAGATTTAAAACTACTGGAATATTTATAGAATCTTTAGATCTCATTGGGTTTTTTAAATTATGGTTCATAAAAGTATTTGTATAAACTATTCTACCAGCAAAGTACATTTTGAGAATGAATAGATGAAATAAAACATTTCTAGGTATATAGTAGTATATAAGATAACGTGTCATTTTTCTTTTATTTATTTGTGTCTATCAGGTGCCTACAATATTCCTAGCACTGTGCTTCTATAGGTGATCTCAGTTGGTAGAGGTTTTCCTCAAGTAGTTACTACTGCACTTCAAGACCTGCATATATAGTTATAAAATATGAACAATAGCATCCAAAATTTTAAGAAAAGTCTGTCTAAATATTTTAATCAATTTCCCTAAGATTTATATAAATGAAACCTAGTGCTTAAGATTGACAGCATTTATAACCCATATACTTTTACTCTTGTCCTTTAAATTCCACAAGGATTGTAAGTCATTTTCTTGATTATACAGGAATTTTAAAGTACCGATACCAAGAATATAGATCATTTCAATGTAGTGTAATTGAGCTTCTCTCACCCATATTCATTTCTGTCATTAAACTTAACATAGAGAGGCAGGAGTAGTGGGATTTCTGAGCCCCTATGATGGGCCAAACCACTGTACTGTGTACTACACATATATTGTGTCATATGAATGCATTAAGGAAATATTTAAACAGATACATCCTACACAAAATCTAAAGAAACCTTGCCTTTTACATTGACTCATGTGTGATTGTAACGTATTTTCATTTTTATTTTGCTCCTGTATTAACACTGTAATAGCCAAAATATTATTGAGGAACAACTAACTCATTAGATGTTTCCTTATTTAGTATTCTTTCTCTGCTACAAATCATTGCAAAATCTTTCAGATTATTAGTGTTACTATTGTCTGCAACAGTAGTTTCTGATAACACAATGTAGAAAATGAACTATAAACTACTGATCAATTTTCAGTCCACATTTTGGAAATGCATGTTTTCAAAGTAATGACAAAATTATCATCCATGAAAAAGAGGAAATTAAAACACCTACAGGAAAGGTCAAGAAGATAGAGAAGGATTATCTGCAAAGACCAGTGAACTTCATGCTCATTGACTCAGAGAAGTAAAAAATGGTACATATCTTAATGCCACAAGTTGAACTTTGTCCATATTTCACAAAGTGTGGGTTTCTTGATTGTTGATTTTTAACTGTATTTCTTGTTTTAGGCCAACTATAGATTGAAAATGGGGAAAAAAGCTTTCTTTCCCTTTGCTTTTCAGTGGTAGATTATGGAATATCTTACAAGCAGTGATTGTCTATTTCAGGATATGAATTGAGATATTAAGGCACAATTGAGGAGTGGTTATGGGTCACAGCAGATTGCATCGTTCATGAAAAGTGAGGTTCCACATGAAGAAGGCAGAGCTCTAGGGTCAACAAGGGTCAGAAGCCTTGTGACTGTCATGCACAGAAGATGGTAGGAGATGCTCTTTTGTTAGTTACCTTCTAGTTGGCTCTAATCATAGGGACTTTTATGTTGCCCAGCACTGTGCCATCTTCACGGACACTGGAATATTTGAGCCTGTTGTTGCAGCTCTTGAGGGGTTCCCTCCCTTTGCTGGCCCTGTACTTTGTAAACCATGATGTCCTTTTCTAATAAGTGGTCCTTCCTGATGACATGTCCAGAGTAAATGAGCCAAAGCCTCACCAGCCTTGTTTCTAAGGAACATTGGGATCATATTTCTTCATGAACTGGTCTTCTCTTTCATGGTCCACAGTATATTTAGAATATTCTTCCCAAAACTACACTTTCAATGCATTGATTCTTCTGTCTTCCTTCTTCATAGTTGAACATGCATATGATGTGACTGAAAAGACCATGGCTTACGTTAGGTGCATTTTAGTCTTAGGACTTAGTGGGTAGATAGACTCACTGAATTGGGTCTTTAGACTTCCAGTAGGGCACAAAAAGAAAGCAAGTGTTGCATGTTGTTGCCGTTAGGTGCTGTTGAGTCAATTCCCACTCACAGAGATCCTATTTACAGCAGAA
>NW_006921890.1:848240-852553 GCF_000298275.1 Orycteropus afer afer
CTATGAGTTGGATCAATGGGATGGCAGTGGGTTTGGTAACTCCAGTCATTTCGTCATTCTTCACATGGCTGTCTTCCATCTGTCGGTGTTCCTTCTTGTTTCATAAAGCCATGAGTCATAATGGATGAAGGCCCACCCTACGCAGTATGACATCATGTGAACTTAACTAATTACACCTGCAAATATCCTATTTTCAGTGAAGGCCATATTCACAGGGACTGGGGTTAGACTTGGGCATATCTTTTTTGGAGAATGCCAATCAACCCCTGACAATTATTAATGAGAATCCAAAGTAAAATGACTTCCAAGAATTTATAAGCCTTTTTGTTTGTTACTCACTAATGTCTGTAGAGAAACTGCAATCTGAAGGGAGTATGGGGGGTTAAAGCAACACTGTTACACTAGAGGGACCTTCTTTCACTAACAGTCAGTCTCTGGGACTTTCAATCTCTCAGCATGCATCAGTGTCACAGGTAAACAAGCCCAAGGCAGCCCATTGATCATTTCCAAGTGGCTGTCACTCAGTAGCCGTCATGAAAGCCATGTGCAAGTCCCGTCCTGGCTCTAAACGAGCTGGTTTTGTGACCCGCTACCCGAGAACAATGAAGATGGCCACCCTCCTTTCTTACTAATGACAAGTTCCGACGCTCCTGTGCCACTAATGGCCTCAGGAAGCAGCTAGGCCACTTATCTAATTACTATTAGGAAGCGGGACTCAATACCAATAAGACCAACACAAAAAATTGCTCCAGGCAGGTCATCTGCAGCAGTTAGACAGATAGGACTAAATAGCGCCATTTACCAAGTCAGTAGGTTTAGTGACCTGAGGAGGCATTTTGCAGTTCACATATCCTGGCAGATCTGCTGGTTGAAGAAGTGATGTTCGAAATTAAAACGATCTAAGAGCCAATCTAAGGTTATTCCATAGTTAATCTAGACAATTACAGATAATTCCATGCACATTTTGACCTCACTGCCATCTCTTCTGCCCTGGTCATAGAACTCCAGGGTACCACCAAGTGTGCTTAAGTCTTTGCGTTGATGCGAAGTTATTGAAGTACAATTTTAATGCTGGTGGTATGCACTGCACTCACCCACTCTGTAGCACAGGGGAAGCCCTCCACCCAAACAGTGTCCCCTCTACACCCCGGCCACTAATAGCTAAACCCGATTTGTGGTTTGCCTTTTATATAAGATCATTTTATATTCTGGATTCAGTGAATGTATACTCAGCAAGTTAGGCTCCCCTTTGATGACAGCTTTCACACTTTGATGAATGACAGTGTGGTGAATTGCTTGATGTGGCCCTTCTAGCCATTGTCCTCCATTCTGTGATGTTTTGTAAATCCCATTATCCATGCCTGTTTGGGGTGCTGTGGTAGTTAAGGTCAGGTATCAACTTGGCTGGGCAGCTGGACTGGCAGTCCACTCTCTGATGGGATTTAGGTTATTTCTGTTGGGGCAACACAGGTGGAATGTATCTTGAGTCCTGCCTTGCTGGAGGGTAGAATTTAAATCACCATCCTTAGCTTCCTTAAGGGTGTACCTACGAATCTCCTGGGAAGATTCGCCCTCCTCTTGCTCTGGTTTTGTGTCTTGGCTCATCCTCATCTCACCCCTGGATTTGAGACAGCAGCTGTCATCTGATCTGCTGATCGAGGTTCATCAAACCCTGAGAGTTGGGAGGGTCCTCCAGGCCTACTCACGGACCTGGGACTCGCCAGCCTGCCATCCTCCGCCACTACTATGTGAGATGAACCTTGGGTGTCTGTGAGTTCTCTGAGGTGTTTCAGTGAAATACAGAACCCTAAGACAAGGGAGATTACTGGGAGAAGGAGGATGATGATGAGGAGGAGTTAATGTCTGAAATGATGGAGTGGCATGGTAGTTTGGACATTTGGAACATCTTTAACCTCCACCTCATGGGGACTGGCCTTGTGCTGATATTTCTGAGAGAAATTGTTCAAGCAATTGATGTCAGAATGGTGGGATTCACTGCAACGGCCCAGGATCACTGGAATATGTGGTTTTGGGAGAAAGGAGATAAACGGGAAAGTAAGAAACCTTTGGCTTCTGGATGGGATGAAAGAAACCCATAGATTGAAGCAGGTCTTTTGTTGAGATCAGTCACCCAAGGCAAAAGCTATTCATGGGACTTAGGAGAGGTGGATCTAACTCCTGAGGAATTGGCTAGTTGTATGTATATGGAAATACAGAATGACGAGGAAAAGGCTAGACTTACGATTCCTTGGTTGCTGTTATTGGCAATAGCTGCAATGGCAGGGAAAAAGAATGTAGAGCAGGGTTATAGCACTACGACCCCTAGTTTCAGGGCCTACCCAGAAAGGAAGAATTGTGTCAGAACAACAGGCAGTGCTGGTATGACCAATGGTCACCAAAAAGGTAGTCTGGGAAGGGAACTGGCAAAGCCAAGAAACTATTGAAAGGAGAGGGTATGATGTGAAAGAGCTGCTTCAGTTTGTAGAACACTATCGTCAACTTCCTGAGGAACCTTTACTAAAATGGGTTGTGAAAGTGACTAATTTAGGGGCAGCATCTTTAGTTTTGAATACTGCCGAGTGGAAGAGTATGTTTGGATTGATGCAAGACCCACAGCTCGCTATGGAACAGGCACAAATGTTGATCCGAGATCCATTTACAGGGCAGGTTAGCCCAGAGGGGGCAGCCAGTCTGTTGGACTGGATAAGATTTGCAGTCAGGTTTGTGTATCCTGAGAATGGAAACACCCCCTCTTCCCCTCTAAATACTCCCTGGAACACCCCAGAGGAAGCAGCTGATGTGCTGCTTATGCAAGCCATGCTGGAATGGCTTTATGGTGATCGGGATATTCAACCAATGAGAATGCCCCTTACACAGGTCCTGGCAGATATGGTGATCAGGGGAGCCCCTTCTACATGGGCACCCCATGTAACTCTGCTGTTGCAAAACAAAGCAACAATTCGAGAATCCGTGTCAGGTCTATTAGCACAACTTCCCCACATGGGTTTTACAAATACAAGAAGCATAAGAGTGATTAATAGGAGAATGGAAAGGGGCAATAGGGAAAGAACTTATCTCAACAAGTCGGAGATTTTTCAATGGTTGTTAAGGCATGGGATGAATATAGCAGACGTTGATGGAGTAGAGACAAGGGTGCGGATGCAGCACTACAGGAGATTGGGTGGCCAGTGGAAACTCCTGCTGGTCCCCCCACCTTACTGAGACCTAGACAAGTTCGTTCAATTCACTCCACTCAGGAGGAATTTAATAATAGGAACTCGCACCTGGGACTAGTTGAAGCAGAGACTCAGCTAACTGATGAAGCCAGAGACTGACATGGGGGCCAGGGTCTTCTAGTCCAGCCCTCAGCAGGGGGCCTGAGGCCATATGCAAATGTATGGGTAAAATGGCCTGGGGGTGGGGAAGAGACCTTCTTGGGACTCCTGGACACTGGAGCCCAATGTACCGTCATCCCAAAGCCTGTCAATGAAATGTTGAAGGGGCCTAAGGTTAGACTAGGGGGATATGGGGATGCAACAGTTGATGGGACTAAAGTGAAAGTTTGGATGAGAATTGGAAGATTTAAACAGATGTTGTATGAAGTAGTTGCATCTCCTTTACCTGAATGTATTATCGGTATGGATATTATGTCTAATTGGAAAAATCTCCCTCTACCTGGTATTGTAAAACTGAAGGCGTGTAAGTGTGCTCTTAGGCCAGTATTGATTGGATATGCTAAAGGGGAACCTTTGGAATTGCCCAAACCCGCTCAGGTTGTTAACTTGAAACAATATAGGACACCT
The DNA here is from genome assembly GCF_000298275.1 of Orycteropus afer afer. Taxonomy (NCBI): domain Eukaryota; kingdom Metazoa; phylum Chordata; class Mammalia; order Tubulidentata; family Orycteropodidae; genus Orycteropus; species Orycteropus afer. Next base: position 852,044 of record NW_006921890.1, read on the forward strand.
GGTGGACAGAAGGAAATTAGTGCTTTGATTAAAGACATGCTGAAAGCTGGAGTGTTAGTGCCAACAAATTCTCTGTATAACAGTCCTATATGGCCTGCGAAAAAGGCAGACGGCTCATGGAGACTGAGAGTAGACTACCGAGGCCTAAATAAAGTAGTGCCACCAGAGGCTTCAGCTGTTCCAGACATGGTATCAGTGGTGCAGAAAATACAACAGGCCAAAGGAGACTGGTACTTACTGATTGATCTCGCAAATGCCTTTTTCTCCTTACCAATCTCGGAAAAGAGTCAGTCACAGTTTACTTTCACATGGGGAGGCTCTCAGTATACCTTCAGAGTTTTGCCCCAGGGTTATTTGAATTCATCAGCTTACTGTCATGGCTTGGTTAGGAGAGACTTGGACTTGGTACAGATTTCAAGTTTGGTGATACATTACATTGATGACATTATGTTAATATCAAACACAGAAGAACAGGCTAGGGCAGATTTGAAAACAGTGGTGGCCCACATG
>NW_006921890.1:852668-860782 GCF_000298275.1 Orycteropus afer afer
TTGGGCAGGAGCCACCCGTGACATTCCTCAGGCAACCAAAAATAAGTTGCTGTCACTACCTACCCCCAAGACTAAGCAGGAGGCCCAATGTTTAATTGGTCTGTTTGGATTCTGGAGGACACATATTCCACACCTGGGTATATTGCTGGCTCCTATCCATAAAGCCACTAGGAAGAAAAATACATTTGAATGTGGGCCAGAGCAATAGCAGGCTATGTCTGAAATACAGAAAGCAGTCTCACTGTCCTTGCCTTTAGGTCCTTATGATCCACATTCAGACATGATCTTGGAGGTGCCTGCTGCAAGTGCTTATGCAGACTGGAGCTTATGGCAAAAACCTGAGAATGCTGCCCTACGACGACCACTGGGATTTTGGACTAGAAAATTTCCAGATGCTGCAGCACGATGCACACCATTTGAGAGGCAATTGCTTGCCTGCTATTGGGCATTGATTGAGACTGCTTCAATGACAGAGGGGCATAAAATTATTATGAGACCTGAAATACCCATAATGTCTTGGGTGATATCAGAGAAACACTCTAATAAGGAAGGTGGTGCCCAAAATAGTTCCATAATAAAATGGAAATGGTTTATTCAAGAACAAGCAACTGGAGGGATGCAAGGAGGCACCCATCATATCCATGAGCAGGTAGCCTCCTTTCCTATAGGTCCTATGCTGGAACCACTCGAGGAGCTGCCAGAACCCATTGCCACGTGGACAGTGCCATATGAACAACTTTCTGTGGGTCAACAGAAGGTTGCTTGGTTCACAGTTGGAAGCTCCAGGGTACATGGACAACAGCTGACATGGAAAGCTGCTGCATTAAGACCAGCAATGGAAAGACCCTTATTGAAGAAGTTAAAAAATTGTTTAGCCCAATAGGCTGAACTGCATCCTGTCGTGGAAGAATTGGGCAATGGTGAGAGCCCATATGTTTGGATTTTCACTGATTCATGGGCAGTTGCCAATGGCCTGGCTATATGGTCAGGCAAATGGGCAATGGACAATTGGACTATACAGGGGACCCCTGTGTGGGGCATGGACCTATGGAAGCAGTCTGGGAGTTCAGAGGACGCAGTAGAGTAAGCCATGTCAATGCCCATCAGAAGAATCCCCTTCCTAGATCAGAAAGTGATTGGAACCAGCAAGTGGATATGTTGGTATGCTCCCTTGAGATGGCCAACTGGGTTCATGAGATGAGTGGACATGGGAGTGCTGCAGCAATGCAGAGACAGGCTGAATCAAAGCACATCCCTCTTGCACCCTCTGAGGCACAAAATGCCATTAAGGACTGCTCTGTCTGTCAGCAGGAAAGACAGAGGTTACAGATGGCTACGGGGCAGATTCCCTGGGGGGGGGGGCGGAGGCCCTGCACACAGCTGGCAAGTCGATTATATAGGACCAGTGACACCAGTGGCTCCAGGTGGCTATAAATGGGTCCTCGCAGGAATAGACACTTACTCTGGACTGGGCTTTGCCTATCCTGTGACAGATGCAAATGCCAAAAACACCATTAAAGGATTGGAACAAAAGATACTGTACCAATTTGGGCCACTAAGTTATATTTCCTCAGACCGAGGAATGCACTTTACATCTTGTAGGGTGCAGCAATGGGCCAAAAACATCATATTAAGTGGACATACCATGTTACATACCATCCTTAAAATAATGGTTTGATAGAGAACTGGAATGGGCAATTGAAACATTTGTTGTCTAAAACTGGGGGAGATTAAGGCCTAAAGGGCTGGCTCACATGCCTTCATGAATGTGTGTTCACACTCAATATGAGGGGGGTGAAGGGAGAATCACCATTGGACAGATTCCTACACTTTTCTGGGGGATCTGGTGAAGAAGGTGTGGGGGAGAATGCTGGTGCCACTGTACAGTTTTTCCCCACCTCACCTAACGTTGCTTTCTTCCTGCCAGAAGCTGTGGTCCCTGGACCTGGGATGCATCTGCGGGTGCCAGAGGCTGGGGTGATCCCTAAGCAAGAAACTGTGTCTATATCTCTGAATCTGTAGGCCAGAATTCCCAAGGGCCTTATGGGATGGATTGTACCTTCTCCCCATCTGGCCAAACTAGGGCTGACAGCGAATACTACCGTCCTGCCCAGTGGTCAAGATAGCCCACTAGTTTTGTACCTGTGTAACCACACCCAGCATGAATGGGAGTGGACTGAGGGGGAAGCCCTTGCTAGACTGATCTTGCTACCGGCAATATGAATAGGCACAACAGCTGAACTTGATGTCCTCTCCCAAGGTGGGAAAGTCTGGGTAAAAATAAATGACGAAAGGAAGGAAGGAGAAATCATAGCTGAAGGTAAAGGAATGAATAGATGGGTTATGCAGCAGGGGAAATCCAACATTATGCTGATACCTAAAGATAGACTCAGAACAAGGGAGTAATAGCATCTCGGTTAAATATTATCAGATACTATAATGATAATAATGAGAAAAAACTTTTGGATCAGATGGACAAATACAGCAGACCTGACTGGCTGGTATCTAAATAATCTCACCCTTAGGACTGTTTGCCTTGCTGAAAGACTAATTGTTAATGACTTTGGGACTGGTAATATGATTGGGAGGGGCAGATTAATCTTTCAACTATGAAAGGGCTAATGGCTAGAAGAGCCAAGGGTGCACTGCAGTGAATTGCTTGATGTGGCCCTTCTAGCCGTTGTCCTCCATTCTGTGATGTTTTGTAAATCCCATTATCCATGCCTGTTTGGGGTGGTGTGGTAGTTAAGGTCAGGTATCAACTTGGCTGGGCAGCTGGTAGTAGTCGTTCCCTATAGTGACTGGCAATAGACTCTGCGATGGGATTTAGGTTATTTCTGTTGGGGGGCACACAGGTGGAATGTATCTTGAGTCCTGCCTTGGTGGAGGGTAGAATTCAAATCACCACCCTTAGCTTCCTTGAGGGTATACCTACGAATCTCCGGGGAAGGTTCGCCCTCCTCTTGCTCTGATTTTGTGTCTTGGCTCATCCTTATCTCGCCCCTGGATTTGGGACAGCAGCCGTCATCTGATCTGCTGATCGAGGTTCATCAAACCCTGAGAGTTGGGAGGATCCTCCAGACCTACTCATGGACCTGGGGCTCGCCAGCCTGCCACCTCTACCACTACTATGTGAGACGAACCCTTGGGTGTCTGTGAGTTCTGTGAGGTGTTACAGTGAAATAAAGAACCCTAAGATGGGGGAGATTACTGAGAGGAGGAGGAGGAGTTGATGGAGTGGCATGGTAGTTTGGACATTTGGGACATCTTTAACCTCCGCCTCATGGGGACCGGCCTTGTGCTGATATTTCTGAGAGAAATTGTTCAAGCAGACGTTACATTTTTCGTATTACATCAATGTTCTCATTAGCTATGTTCTGGTTGTTCTGTTTCCAGTACTCTAGTTTCCCTGCACCCTTATCTTTGCTTTGGATTAAATGTTGACTTTCTGCACTCATGCATGGGTTCTTTTGGAAGAGCATTGGGTTCGTTGGTAATAGCCTTTATTTTGTGTGTCACTTTGCTTTTGCATTACAAGGTGATCTCAGGAGATTAGTTTTGGCTTATATGAATCAGATACTTTTCATAAGCAGTATCACTGACCCCACGTACTTATCAGACATGAAATTGTGCGCTACAGACTTCCTGGAAAGAGCTGGAGGCAATTCAAATTCTCTCTGTTTTGGGAACTGTGCTCATTTCAGGAACAGTACCTCACTCAGCCCTCCACTGGAATGCCTTCTGTGAAGGAATAGGATTTTAATAATGCTGCTGTTATGTGATGACCCAAGCTTTATGCAGGCTTGAGATAAGGAATTACCATACTGGAAGCTTTGCTAAATTGCATGAAAACTTAATATTGAAAACATTTGCCACACTGTGGTGAGTTTATTTAATATATGATGAAACATTCTAGGAATCTCTCTGACCCTCTATGTACCTACCTACCTATCTACAACTAATACCCCCTGATAAAACCACTGCTGTTGAGTCGGAACTCAACTGCACTGGTGGCACAGTGCCTAAGGTATTTGACTGCTAACCAGAAGGTTGGTGGTTCAAACCCACAGAAGGAAAAAAATCATATGATCAATATCATGACAGAGATGAGGTCCTTGTACCCCAAAATTGAATGAGGCATTTTTCAGTAGAAATAAGCAAGTGTTTCTGAGTTAAAAAAAGATGACAACACAGTAATTTCATTTATGAAGTCATGTTGATGTTGTTGTTATGTGCCGTCAAGTCGGACCCGATTCATAGCAACCCCTCCTTGGGTTTCTGAGGCAGTATCACTAAGGAAGTAGATTGCCCAACCTTCCTTCCGAGGAGTGGCTGGTGGGTTTGAAGTCATACCACCACAAAGTAGACATTGAACACTTCCTCTGTGTTCAACACTGTTTCAGGGGCTGGGGAGACAACCCCAAGGCAGGGACACAAGGCCACAAATTTCTCGTGTGTTAATCAATGGGCTAGGTGTGTATCAGAAAAAAAAAAATTATAATAATTATTAGTTATTATGACTAATAGTAGTAGTAGTGTATGTATAAATAAAATATATATCCAAACCAAACTCACTGCCGTCGAGTCGGATCCGACTCATAGTGACCTCTCCTTGGGTTTCTGAGGCAGTGTAGAGAAGGAGCCTTTTATCCTTGATGAACCCAGGCTCCCAAATTGCATTTTCCTCTATAAACAACCTCAGTAGAAAATCCTTTAGTCAGATAGAATGAGAAATTTTCAATTTAAAGTCAGGCTTATTAACCTGAACATACCCTTCATTAATAAAATGCATAATCCCATTGACCTCGAGTTGACTCCGACCCATAGCAACCCTATAGGACAGAGTAGAACTGCCCCTTCAGGTTCTGAGGCTACAATCTTTATGGAAGCAGACTGCCACATCTTTTTCCTGCACAGTGGCTGGTGAGTTCAAAGTGCCGACGTTTCAGTAAGCAGCTGAGTGTTTGACTACTGCACCACTAGAGCTCCTTATAAAATGTATGGGAAGGTGCATCTCTTTTTCTTAATCTTAACTGTGTGCCTTGTTTCCAGTAAAAGAAAAAAACGCAACAAAAAAAGAGAGAAAAACCTCACGTTATTATAAGAATCAGCAACTTCACACACAAAAAAAACATTCAATGTCCTCAATTCTTTGGTTTTATGCAATTTTGCCAGGTCAGTCATAGTGTTAAATATCTCCTTTAATGATTGTTAACTGTTCATTGTAACATGATCTCCCTCATGGTCTAGAGCATTCCAGTTATCTGGTTTCATCTTGCATTGCATTTCCATTGTACTGGGGGGCATTTTCACCCACCAGGGCTTGATGGAACTCTTAATATTGCCATAGCAGAATGTTATAATCATCATAGATTTTGAAATACCTTTTTAGTGTGTGTTTGTATATTTATGTCTGTTTAGTGCTCCTATATATATGTGGGTTTTGTGGTTGTTAGTTTTCATCTTTTAGCACAGGATGCATTTTAAGCACATTTATATGGAAGGGTTCAGGACAGAAATAAAGCTCCCTTCTCAGTAACCATATTCCAGAATAATGGTTGTGTCCTCTACAGGTTACAGGAAAGGAAATCTCCTTAGGATAAGAAATGCTAGAGGGATTCCTGTTGAATACTTATAAGTTCTTTTGTAGCTACTCCTTTTTTATGTCCTCATCATTGGAGAGCATTTTTTGGGGGGGAAAAATTCTACAAAGTGAAAAGATGTATTTGAAGAGCCTATTATTGAATGCCATTCCATTAAACCATAAAACATGAACATACATTAATAAGCAACCAGGATGTGACTTGGTTTCTTGATGCTGTTAGAAATGGGGACCATATATAAACATCCCAGCATGGTGAAGAGAACAGGTGAACTTTGACAAGTCACCCTAACACTCACTGTGGCAGATTGTCTTGTTTATAAGTGGCCCCCGCACGACTTCCATCCCTCTTATCCTTGTAATGTGACTTTGACTCTCTCCCATGGAAATATGGGACCTGTGCTCCCTCTCCTTCTATCTAGATGGGCTTGGGACTCTGGCAGAACTGACACTGTGACTTTCAAGACTGGATCATAAGGGTAGTACAGCTTCCACGTGGTTGATCTCTTGGGATGATTGTTTTTGGAAACCAGCCACTATGTTTTGGAGCTCTGGTAGCATAGTGCCTAAGGCCCTTGACTGCTAACCAGAAGGCTGGCGGTTCAAACCCACCAGCTACTCCTCGGAAGGAAGGTTGGGCATTCCTACTTCCGTAGTGATACTGCCTCAGAAACCCAAGGAGGGGTCGCTATGAGTCGGGGCCGACTCGATGGCAAATAACAACAACCACATGTTTTGGAGATGTGCAGGCAGCTTGTGATGAGACTGGCGATGAAAGGTGTTCAGTGCTTCCAGCACATAGCACCACGTGCAGATGCGTGCATCGATGCCAGCCTCTTGAATGTGCCTTCTTTAATTGAGTTCCAGTGTCACGCAGCCCTGGCTGATGCCCTGGGTTGCAGAGGTGATCTGTCCCCATTGATCTTTGGTGATGGCTGACAATAATAAACGATTATGATTGTTTTCCATTTGAGTTGGTTGGTTACACGATAATGGATAGCTGACTTACTCATTTTTCACGTTTATAAAATAGTTGTAGTAGACTATCTTGATAGTTTTCTCTTCTGAGTTTTATGATTCTCTGCATTATCAGGTGACTTTTTGAAAACCAGCCTTATAGAGATATATTACAAATCATACATTACACCCAGTAGGGTATACAATTCAGTGATATTCACAGAATTGTTCAACCATTGCACATACCCACTTTTGGAACTTTGTCCCATCAGTAAGAAACCCCAGGGCCATTAGTAGTTACTCTTCATTTCTCTAAGGAGCTCTGGTGGTGCAGCGTCTAAGGTATTTGACTGCTAACCAGAAGGTTGGTGGTTCAAGCCCACCAGCCACTACACAGAAGGAAGATGAAGTAATCTACTTCCATAAAGATTTACCACATCAAAAACCTAATGGGAATTACTATGAGTCAGAATCGATTCAATGGCAGTGGGTTTGGTTTGGTTGGTTCCTCACTTCTCCTAAACCTTTCAGCCCTCAGGGGCAGGGGGGGAAGCAAACACACTGCCATCAAGTCGATTCAACTCATAACGACCCCTCCTTGGGTTTCTGAGGTATTATCTCTATGGAAGTAGATTGCCCAGTCTTCCAGTGGGTTTGAACCACCAGCCTTCTGGTTAGCAATTATATGCCTTAGGCACTATGCCACTCCCATCTGCTTTTGTCTCTATAGCTTATCCTGTTCTGGCAATTTCACATAAATATGAGGACTTTGGGGATGGTTTTCTTTCACTTTGCATAATGTTCTCAGTGTTCATCCCTGTTGAGGCATGTATCAGTACATCATTCTTTTTATTTCCAGATTATTCTATTGTATAGATACCAAACCAAACCAAACTCACTACCATTGAGTGGGATCTGACTCATAGGGACCCCTCCTTGGGTTTCCAAGGTGGTATCACTACGAAAGTAGATTGCCCAACTTTCCTTCTGAGGAGTAGCTGCTGGGTTTGAACCACCATCTTCTGGTTAGCAGTCAAATGCCTTAGGCACAACCCATTCATATTTGGTAGACCAATAGGTTAAATCTACTTTTGGCTATCATGTGAATAACTCTTTAAAAAAAGCAAAACACTCATTGCTGTTGAGTGGATCCTGACTCATAATGATTCTATAGGACAGAGTAGAACTGCCCCATAATGTTTCCAAGGCTATAATCTTTACTGAGGCAGACTGCCACATCTTTCTCCTGCAGAGTGGCTGATTGGTTCAAACCCCTGACTTTTTGGATAGTAAGCCCTATGGCATCAGGGTTCTTTCTAAGACTGCTTTGAATATTCTGTACAAATTTTTGTTTGGACAGAATCCTTGGGGTATACACCTACGATTCATTTCTTGAGTGTATATCTAGGAGTGGAATTACTAGGTCTCATGATAACTCTGTGCTTAACGTTTTCAGGAACTGACAGACTGCTTCTCTAGCAGCTGCACCATTTCACATTTCCTCTAGCAATTTATCAAGGTTCCAGGTTTTTCACATCCTTGCCAACATTTGTCA
>NW_006921890.1:861192-862957 GCF_000298275.1 Orycteropus afer afer
AAATACTGTCTGATACATTATTGAAAAATAGCCCTAAAACATTGTCTGATATACTGCCAGATGATAAGCCCCTCAGGTTGGAAGACACTCAAAATATGACTAGAAAAGAGCTGCCTCCTCAGAATAGAGCCAACCTTGATGATGTGGATAGAGTAAAGCTTTCAGGACCTCATTTTGCTGATGTGTCACAGCTCAATAAGAAGGAACAGCTGCAAATATCCATTAATTATTGGGACATGGCATGTACTAAGTATGAATCTAGGAAAATTGGAAGTTGTCAAAAATGAAATGGAATGCATGAAGATCAATATCTTAGGCATTAGTGAGCTGAAATGGACTGGTTTTGGCCATTTTGAATAAGACATCCATATGATCTACTACGCTGGTAATGACAAATTGAAAAGGAAAAATGTGGGATTCATCATCACAAAGAATATTTCAAGGTCGATCTTGAAGTACAGTGCTGATAGTGACAGGATAATATCCATACACCTACGAGGAAGACCAGTTAATATTACTATTATTCAAATTTATACGCCAACCACCAAAGCCAAAGATGAGAAAATTAAAGATTTTTTACAAACTTTGGCAGGCTGAAATTGACTGAACATACAATCAAGATGTGTTAATTATCACTGGTAATTGGAATGTAAAAGTTGGAAACAAAGAGGAATCATTGATAGTTGGAAAATATGTTCTTGGTGATAGAAAAGATGGAGATTGCATGATAGAATTTTGTAAGACCAATGAATCATTCATTGCAAATATCTTTTTTCAACAACACAAATGGTGGCTATACACATGGAGTTCACCAGACGGAATACACAGGAATCAGATTGACTACTTTTGTGACAAGAGGCAATGGAGAAGTTCAACATCTTCAGCAAAAACAAGGCCAGTAGCTGATAGTGGAATAGACCATCAACCGCTCATATGCAATTTCAAGTTGAAAATGAAAACAATTAAAACAACTTCATGAGAGTCAAAATATGACCTTGATTTTATCCCTTCTGAATTTAGAGGCCATCTAAGGAATAGATTTGATACATTGAACACCAGTGACTGAAAACCAGAAGAATTGTGGGATGAGACCAAGAACATCATCCATGAAGAAAGCAAAAGGTCATTAAAAAGTCAGGAAAGGAAGACAAGACCAAAATATATGTCAGAAGAGACTCTGAAACTTGCCCTTGAACAGAGAGTAGTTAAAGCAAATAGAAGAAATGACAAGATAAAAAAGTTGAACAAAAGATTTCAAAGAGCAGCTCAAGAAGACAAAGCCAATTATTATAATGAAATGTGCAAAGACATGGAGTTAGAAAAACAGAAGGGAAGAACACACTTGGCATTTCTCAAGCTGAAAGAACTGAGGAGAAAGTTAAGGCTTGAATTTCAGTATTGAAAGATTCCATGGGCAATATTTTGAATGATGCTGGAAACATCAAAAGAAGATGGATAGAATACACAGAGTCATTATACCAAAAAGAGTTGGTAGATGATCATCCATTTAAGGAGGTGCCATATGATCAAGAACTAATGATATTAAAGGAAGAAGTCAAAGCTGCACTAAAGAAATTGGTGAAAAGCAAGGCTTCAGGAATTGATGAAATACCCATTGAGATGTTTCAATAAACAGATACCATGCTGGAGGCACTCACTCGACTGTGCCAAGAGATTTGGAAGACAGCTGCTGGGCCAACTGACTGGAAGAGATCCATATTTGTACCTATTCCAAAGAAAGGTGATCCCACAGAATGTGGAAATT
>NW_006921890.1:864237-866772 GCF_000298275.1 Orycteropus afer afer
TCTCACCTACTTTGGTCATGTTGTCAGAAGGGACCATTCTCTGGAGAAGGATGTCATGCTTGGTAAAGTGGAGGGTCAACAAAAGAGGGTAAGGCCCTCAGTGACATGGATAGACACAGTGGCTGCAGTGATGGCCTCAGGTATAGAAGAGATAGTGCAGCTGGCACAGGGCCAAGCAGTGTTTCGTTCTGTTGTACATAAGGTCTCTATGAGTCAGAGATGACTCGATGGCATATAACAACAACATACCCATGCCTATGAGGAGAGTAAAATTCAAGTTGTTTTGAACTTTGTTCAGTTTTCATCAAGTTGGCACTGATTCAGGATGACCCCGTGTACAAGAGAAAGAAAGGTTGCCTGGTTATGCAGGATACAAGTAGAATAATGAATGATGTTTGGCTTGCAAACTGTGGTGCTAGGTAAGTATCTTTAAATATACCCCATATTTTTGACAGTATGGGTGAAATGAGGGGGAAGGAGGATGATAGAGAGCTGTCTTCAAATATGTGTTCCCTAAAAGAAGGAGGATATGTGTGCTGTTGCACAGACTGTTGGGTAGCTGAGAAGAGAATTAGGATTAACAATGGAAATTTTAGGGCAACAGGTTTCAGTTATGTATCAGATGTGATTCTTAGTTGCAAACTTGAACAAGTTTAAATTGAAAAGGAGTTATCTAAAAGACTTAAGTTAACTCAGAAAATCTGTGGAAAGACTTTACATTCCAAAGTACAATGGCTAATTTTTCAGCAACTCTGCCTTGAAAATGGACTCAAAACATTTTCGAAAAATGGAGGAAAAGTTTTCAAAGATGCTGGTAAATTCCAGACGAATTAAATGAGAAATGATTAAGTATGTATTGTTCTTAGTTGGTGTTGAGTTGATTCTGACTCATGGTCACCCTATGTGTGCAAAGTACCACTGCTCCATAGGGTTTTCAAAGCTGTGCCATTTCTGAACCAGATCACCCTGCCCGTCTTCCAAGGCACCTGTTGGTAAGTTTGAAGCATCAACCTTTTGGCTAGTTGTTGACTACTTAACTGGTTATGACACCCAGGGACTCCATGATTAACTACTTTTTTTTTAGTTAAAAAAAAAAAAAAAAACCTAAACTCACTGCCGTCAAGTTGATTCTGACTCACAGTGACCCCCATTGGGTTGCCGTGGTGGTGGATCTTTACAGAAGTAGATTACCTTATCTCCCTTCTGGGGAGCACCTGGTGCATTTGAACTGTCAACCTGTAGTTAACAGTCAAAGGCTTTAGGCAATATGCCAGCAGAGCTCTTTATTTACATTTAGGAAAGTACTAAAATGTAGAGCTGGTTACTGCTGTTTCTTTTCTCATAAATGGTGAGCTGCGGCAGACCCTGTGACCAGTAGGAGGCAGTACAGAGATGCTCCCTATTGGGCAATAGTTGAGGTGAGATACTGACTCCCTCCAGCTCTGAGTGTGGCTGGTAGACCATTTGCTGGCAGCCTCATCCATTGCCTTCTCACAACATGCACAGAAAATGTCATCCTCCTCTATCTCTATGTTGTTGTTAGGTGCCGTTGAGTAGGTTCAGACTCGTAACAACCCTGTATACCAAAGAATGAAACACTCCCTGGTCCTACACTATCCTCACAATCATTGCCATGTTTCAGCCCATTGTGGCAGCCACTGTGTCAGTCCATCTTGTTGACGGTCTCTTTTTTTGCCGACCCTCCACTTTACCAGGCATGATGTCTTTCTCCAGTGATTTGTCCCTCCTGATAAGATGACCACAGTACATGAGGTGAGGTCTTGGCATCCTCACCTCTAAGAGGCATTCCAGCTGTACTTCTTCCAAATAGATTTATTCTATTCTTCTTCCAAGCCATAGCATATTCACTGTTCTTCATCAGCGCTTTAATTCAAGCACATCAATTCTTCTTCAATCCTTGTTATTTGTTGTCCATCTTGTGCACCCATATGAGGTGATTGAAAAGAGCATGGCTTGAGTCAGGTGCACCATTTTAGTCCTCAAAGTATCATCGTTACTCTTTAACACTTTAAAGAGGCCCATGCTTTAGCCAAATAATTTTTTCTCCTTTAATCAGAAGGAGCTTTGGTGGCATAGTGGATAAGACACTTGGCTGCTAACCAGAAAGTCAGCAGTTCAAAGCCACCAGCTGCTCTGCAGAAGGAAGATAAGGAGGTCTACTTCCATAAAGATGTACAGCCTCAGAAACCCAGAGAGAGTTGCGATGAGTCAGCATCGACTCAATGGCAGTGAGTTTATTTATTGGTTTATGTAACACTGTAAAGGTATGTCTCTATAAAAGTGTGCAAAATGTTGACAAGTATTGATTTGTACTACAGCATTATGTATCAGAAAAAATTACAGCTGCCGACAAATTCCAGGAAATTCAAGAAGTCATTTGAAATAAGTGAGGAGAATGTGAATAAGTATCTGTCAGGCACTGACTTTGGATGTTGTTGTTGTTGTTATGTGCCGTCGAGTCGGACCCAACTCATAGCGACCCCTCCTTGGGTTTCCAAGGCAGTATTATTACAG
>NW_006921890.1:867577-869609 GCF_000298275.1 Orycteropus afer afer
GCAGCCCCTCCTTGGGTTTCCAAGGTGACACCACTATAGACATAGATTGCCCAATCTTCCTTCTGAGGAGTGGCTGGTGGGTTTAAACCACCGGCCTTCTGGTTAACAGTAAAATGCCTTAGACACTATGCCACCAGAGCTCCCAGTTATCATTAAGTAGCTTTAGAAACCTTGCTTCCACAGAGAATGCAGTCAAGAACTTCAACTAGGACATTTCACGAACCTTTGATAATTGGAGGGCAAAATTAGTACTACTGGGCTGCACATTTTTCCTTCAATTGCAAGAAGTCAAATTTCTAATCTTATGCTGCAGTACACAGTAAACTAGCAGTGTTCCTAAAGGTTCAATATGTCAGCTAGGCTTAGGAGTTCATTCATATGAAGTTAATGGGTTTGGGCTCCTCTGTATTTGACATCACTAGCATTGATTCTGATTCCTCTAGCCTTGGGTAAGTTATGCAACAAATGGCACTGTCTTTGATTCTCCAGTAAAATAAAGACAAGCAGATCTCAGAGTTATGATGGAATATATGCAAATTATAAGACAGATTATACAAGTGCATGTTAGTTAATGAGTTTAATACAGTATCTATGGAAATCTATGCCCTGTAATTAGTTTACATCATCTTGATGAATTGCTTTTCACCAGTCTTTTCTTCAACAGTGAAACATATATACCATCATAATCTTGTGATACATTGGTGGGATACAAAGATGAATGTAGGGTTTCGGTAATTACTTAGAAAATTGGGAGAGAAGATTAGAATATTTGGCTGAGGGGACAAACGACAACAATAAATTAGATTTTAGAATTGTACTTATTGACAGACTATCCACAGGAGATGATTTATAAATACCATGTTGAACAGAGAGTGTGGGAGGTGTTTTGGAGCTTCTTGATTACAATTAACTCTTATATTTTAACTTGCTGGAAGATTATGAACATGATTTTTCCTCTCACACTTCTTAACTGTTAATAAATTAATAAATGAACATATGTGTCTCGGACCATTGACAGGCCGTTTGTGTTTCTGTGACTGAAAATTCTCTGAGAACATAACTGTACAGACACGTCCCAATGCACACCTGAGCCTTATGTCAAGAGGTTTGGAGGAAATCAAAGAAAGAGTGGAGTTCTGCATCTTAGTCTGCACTGAGAATCTTTACCACCCATAAGAGAGAAGGCCATCTCTCCCACAGCTGCACCTGTTCTGAGAAACTGGAATTCTCACACCAAGTGGGATAGGAAACTCCAGGTTAATTCTAATTAAATGTCTAGGGCTTTGGCCACTGTCTGCATCAGCATGTTAAAAGGGCTCCTACACCCCCTTCTTTTGTCCCTGTTTCCCCCTTTGGTCTGCCATGCAAAGGACCCATCATCATGCCTGGAATAAGGAAGCTGCTCTTTACCTAATCATTACAATGAACAACATTGGAATTACTGTGTTACTCAGTAGTAAGAGCAACAGCAGTCATAAAATTCATTCTCAAGCAATGAGTTTGAATTGATGGTATGACACGTATCTTGGGGGTACTTATGTTTTATTGCCAGGACACTGTTTTATGGAAGTGAGGTGAGTCCTCCCAGTTCACTTAAATTATTAGAACATTGAAGAAAGTGTTAATAGAGAATAGGGTGAAACTCATACCTTTTCCAAAATCTCTATTTGATTACAAAATTCCTAGTATCATCTTCAGTAATACTCAATTTCTTAGCTAATGGAAGTTCTATCCTACATTGAATGAATGAATGAATAATTAAATAACAAACGTTGGGAATAGTGTCTAGAAAAAAAAATAATGAATTAAATTTAATGTATTTAGATAGACTCAAGGGTTGCAAGATCATGATGGAAATATTTCAATAGCAGTAAAATATCACATTCATTTTTAAAGGAATATAACTCAGGAAAATCATCTTCCTTATTCTCAATAATGTTGTATCCCTGGATATTTCCTTGAAGTAGGTCGTTTTGATACTCTGTGCACATCAGTGAATGGATGAGAAATTATATTTTCTCCCTGTTAACAT
>NW_006921890.1:870294-872876 GCF_000298275.1 Orycteropus afer afer
CTTCCTTCTGAGGAGTGGCTGGTGGGTTTGAACTGCCAGCCTTCTGGTTAGCAGTCAAGTGCCTTAGCCACTATGCTACCAGAGCTCCCACAAACATAGGAGTCCTAGGTAAATCATGTATTTGGGACTTAATGGCAGGCCCATGACTTTTTCATTACTATTTTAAAATATACATATTAAACACTTTTTAATGAGGTATTAATGAGTTGAAACATTCCGGAATACTGTCTTTTGCCAAGACCTTCTAGAATACCAAGTAAAGAGTAGGGCAGGGAACCAGGTTTCCTAACACAGTGATGATTTTGACAGTATTCTGCAGCTGGTTAAACCAAACCCATTGCCTTCTATTCAATTCCAATTCATGTTAACATTATCGGACAGAGAAGGACTGCTCCATAGTGTTTCCAAGGCTGTAATCTTTACAGGAGAAGACTGACGTATCTTTCTCCCATGGAGCTGGCAGGTGGGTTCAAATCACTGGTGTTTCAATTAGAAGCCAAGTGCTTAACATCCGTGTCACCAGTTGGTTATGGGGACTTTTTTCTTAATGAAAAAGGTTTGATTGATTATGCAAGAGTTATATACTATTAATATACTATTAAATCAATTATTTCTGAATATACTATAAAAAAACAAAAGAAAGGTCATCTCATGGAGCAAGATGGGGTGTAAAGGGGTTCCCTTAGGAGGAATCATTATGAACTGACTTGACTTTTGTCCTTCTCTTTTGCTTTGTTTCCCCAATAGCATACTGTGTGAATAGAACAGTGGTGTGCAGTGGAGGTAATGGTTCTGAATGGTGCATGGGGTAGTCTCTAGTGGCATCCTTTTGTTAAACATGTAAATGACAAGGCCATTCTCTATAGTAAAGCCCATGTGTACTCTGACATTGGGAGTAAAATCAAGACAGCATTGGAGACTCAATATGGCAGTGGGGAAAATTCAAACTAAGGCAAACCTCTCCCCTAAATTGAGATATTTTACTTTAAGAAAGATGTCACCACTCTTAGTGATGGTAGTTGTTATACTATTAACTGACAGGGATGAGCCATGAAGCAAATATGTTTTTGTTCTTTATCTGCCTGAATCCTTAAAACTTACATAGAAGGAAGGTCTTAATATCTCCATGTTGAAATGAAGAAGATGTTGCTGTTGTTAGGTGCCGTCAAGTCATCTCCAACTCATAGCAACCTTACGTACAACAGAACGAAACACTGCCGGGCCCTGTGCCATCCTCACGCTCCTCGCTATACCCGAGCCCATCGATGCAGCCACTGTGTCAATCCATCTCGTTGAGAGCCTTCCCCTTTTTCATTGAACCTCCACTTTACCGAGCATGATATCATTCTCCAGAGAACGATCCCTTCTGACAACATGACCCAAGTAGGTGAGATGAAGTCTGGCCATTCTCTCTTCCATGGTTCTCTTATTATTCTTTGCCAACACCACAACTCAAAAGCATCAACTCTTCTTTGGTCTTCCTTATTCATTATCCAGCTCCCACATGCATATGAGGTGATTTAAAATACCATGGCTTGGGTTAGGGGGACCTTAGTCTTCGAGGAGACGTCTTTGCTCTTCAGCACTTGAAAGAGGTCTTTTGTAGCAGATTTGCCCAGTGCAATATGCCATCTGATGTCTTGACTGCTGCTTCCATTGGTGTTGATTATAGAACCAAGTAACATAAGCTCTTTGACAACTTCAGACTTTTCTCCATTTATTGTGATGCTTCTTATTGGTCCAGTTGTGAGGATTTTTGTTGTCTTTATATTGAGGTGTAATCCATGCTGCAGACTGTGTATTCAGTCTTCATCAGTAAATGGTTCACATCATCCTCACTTTCAGCAAGCAACGTGTTGTCTATGTATCACAGGTTATTAATGAGCCTTCCTCCAATCCTGATGCCACATTCTTCTTCGTGTAGTCCAGATTCTTGGGTTATTTGCTCAGCATACAGATTGAATAAGTACGGTGAAAGGGAACAACGTTGTCACACTCCCTCCTTCCTGATTTTAAACCATGCAGTAACCCTTTGCTCTGTTCAAACAACAGCCTCCTGGTCTGTGTACAGGTTCTACATGAGCACAATTAAGTGTTCCAGAATTCTCGTTCTCAGTGTTATCCATAATTTGTTATGATCCACACAACTGAATGCTTTTACATGGTCAATAAAACAAAAGTAAACATCTTTCTGGTATTCTTTGCTTTCAGCCAAGATCTATCTGACATCAGTTATGATATCCTTCATTCCATATCCTCTTCTGAACCCAGCTTGCATTTCTGGAAGTTGTCTGTCAATATACTGCTGCAACCATTTTTGAATTATCTTCAGTAAGAGTTCACTTGCATGTGATATTAATGATATTGTTTGATAATTTCCACATTCTGTGGGATAACCTTTCTTTGGCATGGTTACAGATATAGATCTCTTCCAGTCAGTTGGCCAGGTAGCTGTCTTCCAAATCTCTTGGCATAGTCAAATGGATGCCACCAGCATAGCATCCATTTGTTGAAACATCTGAATGGGTGTTCCATCAGTTTCTGGAACCTTATTCTTCATCAATTCTTTCAGTGAAGCTTTG
>NW_006921890.1:873561-875744 GCF_000298275.1 Orycteropus afer afer
TTTTCCATCACCTCTTGCTACAGATGTAGTCATTCTGATTCCTGTGTACTCCATCTGGCAAACTCCATGTATATAGCCACCATCTGTGTTGTTGAAAAATTGTATTTGCAATGAATAAGTCGTTAGTCTTGCAAAATTCTATCATGTGATCTCCAGCGTTACTTCTGTCACCAAGGCCATATTTTGCAACTACTGGTGATTCTTCTTTGAATCCAACTTTTGCATTCCAGTCACCAGTGATAATAAATGCATCATGATAGCATGTTTGGTGACTTTCACACTGTAGAAGTTGATACAGATCTTCAATTTCCTCAACTTTGGCTTTGGTGGTCGGTGTATAAATTTGAATAAAAATAGTATTAAATGGCCTTCCTTTTAGGTGTATGGATATAATCCTGTCACTGACAGCATTATACTTCAGGACAGATCTTGAGACATTCTTTGTGAGGATTCATGCCATGTCACTCCTCTTCAAAAACTTGTCATTCCCAAAATAGTAGATCATATGATTATCTGACTAAAAATGGCCAAAACCAGTCCATTTCAGCTCAGTAATGCCTAGGATATCAATCTTTATGTGTTCCATTTCATTTGTGACAACTTCCAATTTCCCTAGATTCATACTTAATACATTTCATGTTCTGATTATTAAAGGGTGTTTGCAGGTGTTTCTTCTCATCTAGAGAGGTGTCACATCAGCAAAAGGAGGTCCTTGAAGCTTTGCTCTATCCTCATCATTATGGTCAGCTCTATTCTGAGGAGACAGCTCTTCCCCTGTTATATTTTGAGTGCCTTTCGACCTGAGGGGCTCATCTTCAGGCACTGTATCAGGCAATGTTTCAGGGCTTTATAAAGTTTTCCTGTAATACATCAGACAGTGTTTTACTGCTATTCATAAGGCTTTCCCTTGCCAATTCTTTGAGAAGTGGATGTCCTCTTCCTTCTTCCACATCTTTCTTAGTCTGGAAGTTCTGCTGAAACATGTCCACCATGGATAACTCTGCTGACATTTGAAACATTGGTGGCATAGCCTCCAGCCTCGTAGCAACCCGTAAGCCACCATAATACAACAAACTGACAGACAAGTTTGTCTCCCTTAGCTGTTCAGAACTGCTTCACTTACTTCCTGGTCTCCGCCTAGCCGCTCCATGACCTGCCTTGTCTTCTGTGCCCCAGCTCGCTCACTGGGCCTACCCCTGGGTGCTCCCAAACACCTGCTTTGCCTTCCATGCCCTTTCTCATTCCCTGCACCCCCCCCCCCACCGGAGCTCCCACAATAGAAGAAAATGAGACTGAGACATTTTGCAACTTGCTCAGGATCAGAGAACTATTAAATTCCTGAGTGGGGTTTGAACCTTAAATATCCTGCCGTTTAATTTACTTCCACACTACGTTATACCAAACCATTAAGTTGAGTCCAACTCATAGCAACTCTACAGGACAGAGTAGAACTGCCTACAGGGTTTCCAAGGGTGTAATCTTTATGAAAGCACACTCATCTTTCTCCTGTGCAGTGGTAGGTAGGTTCAAACTGCTGACCTTTTGGTTTGCAGCCAAATGCTTTAACCACTGTGCCACCAGAGCTCCTTATACAACTTTATAAATGTGTATAAATGAAAAAAAAGAGATCAAGACAACATTGTTATACTGTAACTGCCTGGATTAAGTGTTAGACCAGAGAAGGGGAGAAATTCTGACAAGAGCCCCTAGAAAAATATAGACTTCGTCACAAACAATCAGATGGTTATCCTTAGCAAGATCAAAGCACTTGAAGTTTTGTTGCAGTGTTTATTTCTCTGTCTGGAAGATCAATGGCAGTCAGTTTGTCCTGGGCTTCCTTTCTTCATTTTCTCTCAGTTTTAGGTCCACGAGGACAATTCCTTCCATCACAGCCATTCACTTTGTTTTCAGTTGCAATCCCCAGAAAAATCTTTCAAGATATCTTTAAAAATAAGTTAAGGCATCACTCACAGCAAACATACACTCCCCTTGCTGCACAATCCAATGCAGAGTGTAATTTACAATTAACTCATATTTAACTTGCTGTCAGAGCTGCAGTTGGTGACCGACCTGATACTACTGAACAGGAGTCACTTAGGGATCTCAGAGTGACTCCTTAGTACCTGTGCCACACCTCTAGAAGAGCAGGTCATAGTGTTTCACCACTGGAGATGCAAAGTTTG
>NW_006921890.1:876229-877531 GCF_000298275.1 Orycteropus afer afer
TTTGATGGTGTAGTACCTAAGGCTTTTGACTGCTAACCAGAAGGCTGGTGGTTCAAACCCACCAGCCACTCCTCGGAAGGAAGGATGGGCAATCTACTTGCGTAGTGATACCCCCTCAGAAACCCAAGGAGGGTCGTTCTGAGTCGCATTTGACTCGATGGCCATGGGTTTTGGGTAGGTATTGACTGTTTCAATCTGGTCATAGTCAATACTATTTTTTCCTTGTTATTAGGGGCTGTTGAGTTAACTTCAGCTCACACTGACCCTACGTACAAATGAACTAAAAAAGGCCCACTCCTGCGCCATCCTGACAATCTGTGCTGTGCTTGAGCCCATCGTTGCAGCCACTTTATTGGTCGATCTTGTTGAGAGTGTTTCCCTTTTCTGCTGACACTCTACCAAGCATGATATCCTTCTCTAGGGACTGGTCCCTTCTGTCAGCATGACCAAAGTACATGAGATGCAGTCTGGCCATTCTTACTTCTAAGGAGCATTCTGGCTATACTGCTTCCAGGACTGATTTGTTCATTCTTATGTCAGTGCATGGTATCTTCAGTATTCTTCACCATCACCACAGTTCAAAGGCCTCAACTCTTCTTTGGTCTTCCTTATTCATCCTCCAGCCCTCATATCCGTATAAAGTGATTGAAAATACCATCACTTGGAGGAGATGCACATTAGTCTTCAAAGTGACATCTTTGCTCTTTAACACTTTAAACAGATCTTTTGTAGCAGACTTGCCCAGTGCAGTGTGACATTTGATTTCTTGATTGCTGCTTCCATGGACATTGATTGTGGATTCATTGATAATTACAATTATGCATTGATTATGAAGTTACTGTACTCTGATTTCCAGAAAGAATGCTTGTTTAGTGATATTTTACCCTCTTTTTGCTGCATTAAAAAGTGATCCTCATAGCCTGAAATCTATAAAAATGGTGTTTCAAGTACACCCATTCATCTAGCATCATTGAAAATATGAAGTTTGAAAGCAGAAAGATAATTTTACATATATTTGTAATTTACCTTTATAAGTACTGGCATGCTTTTATTTAAATTATTTTTAGAAAATTATTTTTATCGTGGCATTGCTTTGTGTCCTTTACTGAATTAAAGTCCTGAAAACCTTTCAACACTTGCTTGATGCCTTGGGGATATTAGTGGGAATGGCAAATGTACTGCTTTCCATCCATGTTATAGAAGCAAGAAAGGTGAAGCTTTGGGGAGATGGGGCTGAATCCAAAGAAAATTTCCGAGGCTTGCTGTGTGGAAAACATTTCTGGAAGCTTTTTTTTTTTTTTT
>NW_006921890.1:880693-885069 GCF_000298275.1 Orycteropus afer afer
GTTAACTCTCTTACATCAACATGTCTTTATATTCCTTATAGCACATACACATAGAAATCATAGAAATGGTGCAGCATGGCAGATTTCTAAATGCTTCTTTCTAATAATCTGCAGATACAACTTTTATGATATCTTCATTTAATTTTCTTTAAATGAGCCTCTTTTCTATTTCTATTTCTTGGATGAATTTGTATGACAGTAAGATATTGTAATTGTAGCTGCCAAAAAAACAAACAAAAAACAAAAAACCCACCATGAATTGAGTGATAGAATACTGTTCCATATGTAATTCAACTGAGCTCAGTCACCTCTTTACTGACAACATCCTCTGCATTATTTTTAAGTCATCATGATACTTTGTCTGCCATTTTTCAAATGATGGGAGCCATTCTCTTTGGGCCATTCTTTGTTTTCTGAGTAACTTTCTGTGCTGTTTGTGGAGATTTCTGCATGCCCTTAGTGAGAAGAAGAAAATGAAATGAAGGTAACTCAAAACGTGTTTGGCATAATTGTGTACAATTTTAAAATACAATTTTGATTTATCATCGTGTTATATCTGACATTTTGACCAGTGTCTTAATAGTTCCGTGAAAAGAGACACATTGACGTGATGAAAGTACACTGAGAAACGGGCACATACAGAGCATGTCACAATGCAGTGGAGATATACCCCAGTGTCACTAATCATTGAATGTGGGGTGAGTCACACCTGCGTAAACTGGGCCGGGAGTTACCTTTAACAGCTAATGTCCTTAAAGAATACTACCAGACACTGTAGGGTGGTCAAGTTTGGGCCTCTCCCTTTATGGCCTCCGTTGCCCAAATGGGAAAGCTGAATGCCATCTTCCCAGCTTCTTCTCTTACCAGGTGGGTCTTGAGGTATAGATCTGACAGTGAAAAGCAGACAACTGCTGAGTTTTCTGAGGCAGTTCTTACTTTCTTGAAAATGGTTGAGGCACTTCTCTCCCCTCTGTTTCTGCCTTAAATGTGGACACATATCTGGAAGTGCAATAGCAGCTCATTACTGTGAGTTGACAAGCCCATATCCAGATGGGGAAGGATCAAGAAAGTCATCTTCCGCAGCCCTCAGCCCTCAGCCACGTGGTCAAAGTCTTGGACTCACCTCCTCCATACTCTTGATACAAGTAAAATAAGTCTCTCAATACAAATTTTCCCGTCACCGTAGACACGAATTCACTACTTCCCACTGAGTGACTTCCCCTCTCTCTACTACTGATAACCACTGTTCTCTATATAATTACTTACTCTTGTTATTTCAAACAAGTGCGACCATACAGTAACTCTTCTTTTGTGATCAACATATGTTGGTCAGCATAATGTCTTCACGGTTCATCCTAGTTGTATCATGGATCAGAACTTCATTTTTCTTTATTTTGAATAGTATTCTATTGTGTGTATGTTCACATTTGTTTTTTATTCATTCATCTTTTTTATGGATACGTGGGTTCCACATTTTTCCTATTGTGAATAATACTGCAGTGAACATCAGCATACATATGTCTGTTCATATCATTGCTTTTAGGTCTGTAGGGTTTATTATACCTTGGAGTGGAATTGCTGGGTTGTATGGTAATTTTATTTTCAGTTGTTTAAGGAATATTTTTTTCCACAAGTTGTACCATTTTACATTTGGTGATTGGGTAAGGGTTTTAGTCTCCCCACATCTTAGCCAACGTTTTTTTTTTTGTTTGTTTCTGATCAATGTCATTTTAGCAAATATGAGGTGATATCTCATTGTAGTTTTGATTTTCATCACTATGAGTCAGAATAGACTTGCAGTGGGTTTGCTTTGGTTTGGTGTAATGGCCATTAACAGTGTGTATCATTGCATGTGTTTGTTGGCTATTTGAATATACTCTTTGATGAAGTGTCTGTTCTTGTCCTTTGCCTATTTTTAATTGGATTATTTGTCTTTTTGTGAAGTAGTGGACATTTTCTATATATTTCAGATATTATACTTTTATCAGATATATTGTTTCCAATGATTTTTCCAATTTGTCCTTTGGCTTTTTTGATAAAGTCTTTTGATAAGCATAAATATTTAATTTTTGTGGACAGTGATTATAAAATCAGGCTAATGTAGCTATTACCATTAACCTGCTTACTTGAGGTGGGGAAAAGGCACAATGACAATGATAGTGTTTTATATACTTTTACAACTACAAACCAAAAAACCAAAGTGAACTCACTGCCGTGGAGTCAACTCTGACTCATAGTGACCCCTCCTTGGGAGATACCTAGAGGCGGTATCTCTATGGAAGCAGATTGCCCAGCCTTCCTTCCAAGGAGTGGCTGGTAGGTTTGAAGCGCCAGCCTTCTGGTTAGCAGTCAAATGCCTTAGGTCCCACACCACCAGAGCTCCAGGTGGACAACCACAACTATAACAGCAGCAAAAGAATAAATAAATAAATAAATAAGGCTGTACTTGTTGATACTACTTAGGTATAACCAAACACTTGATGAGGTTATTTTTCTTGGTTCAAAAGTTTTGGGCCATGACTTCCTGGATCTACCCAGTCAGTTGGCCTAATGTTGTTTTTAGAGTTTCTTTTTCACCTCTTTATTTGGTGAGCAGTATCAAATAGTGTCTTAAAAGTCAGCAAGTAGACACCTGAGATCCAACCATTGGTCTCTATTCACCTGAAACAGCACCAAAAGGAGGAGATCCAGGTGTCAGAGAAGGAAATGGACTGCAGATTTAATTGTTTCCATAAATTACTGCCTCTGTTACCATGAGCACAGACAAAATGAATAGTGTTTGGCTACCATTACTGAACATTTTGATCAAGGACCCAACAGTTGGATCTTGGCAAAAAGGAGGAGAAATGTGGAACAGGACTGCACATCCTAATGGAAACCAAGCTTACTGGATTCACTGAGACTAGAAGAACCCCAAAATAAAATGCCTGGAAATAATCTTTAAACCTTGAACTGAAACTCCCCCATGAAGCTATCATAAAACTAAACAGCAGTTTAGCTCAAATCCCGAGCAATGATTGCCTTGAACATATTGCTCTCACAGAGAAGGATCTATCTGAGTTTAAACTGACAAGAGTTAACCAAAAGCACATATGAGATCTTTAAGGGACAGAGAGCCCAAATTAATGGTGATGAAACAATAAGGGTAGAGACAGTGGGGATGGCCACTCAATGTGATGCATGTAACCAGTGTTACTGAACTGTCCATGTGGAAGTAGTGAATGGATGTGGGTTTGACTGTGCACATTGCCACCAAAACTAAATAAAGCATTAAAACAAACCTCTTTTTTTTAGGAAGTGCTATTCATATTGTACCTCTGAAGACAATCCTTGCAGATAAAATAGTCTGTAAATTAAAGGCTTGTTATTAGCATTATTGTAATTATTAGGAATACTCCAATCTCTCTAACGTCTGCAGAGAATCATAATTAAGCCCACGCTGAAGGATATAATCTTTTCTCACTTGAAGCCTTTCATTGCAGGAGATTTTCTGGCCTCTTTTGGCAATGTTTAATTGCTTTCACTCTGTGGAAGGCTCAGGCACATTTCACATTCTGGTAGAAGTGGAGTACAGCTGATTACTCTTCACTGGGTAGTTTCCTGGTTTACAATTGATGAAGCTACCCAGGTATTCTTTAAGTTAAAAAAATATATACATATTTAATCATGTTGATATACTTCATCTCAACATATGTGAGTTAACCTTTTTTGTCATGTCTAATGTCTTGCAATTAGGAAAATAAAGAAATTTAGAGATGGACAGTTCCTAGAAATATTAACTTTATTTATTTTAAAGAGGTGGAAATGGAAACTCTAAAGGTTAATCAAAGTCAGGCAATGGGAGTTATCTACAGTGAAGACAGTTGAAAACCTTCAAGTCTCTCTTTCAGACTCTTTGAGTCTCGCTTTAATTTCCAGACTTGATAATCATAAATTGTCGCTAGTCTGAACTATCAGCTTATAAAATGTGGTTTCCATAACATATGTACTGGGGAGAAAGTATAAACTTCTGTTTGTATTTAGACCATCTCAATATAGTTGGACTTGTAACAGCAAGCATATACTGTGACAGTCACATGTCCTGGGTTCTTGGCTTTGGGCCTGGTGAGCTGACACTTAATCGTCCGTTGTTGCACCCGTAGGTTTGAGGGGCTTGAGATGAGGATGGATCTAGCAGGCTGGTTTGTTTCTGAAGTCAGAGTTAACAAAATTCATGATGGGACACTTCATTTCTCACCTTCTCGCTGTAGTGGCTTTCCTGATGAGTATGTTCAGAAAAACATACTGGTGTGTGCAATAACTGTGATGAGCCTAAAATGTCTTATGTTATAGTGAAAGGACAGATATAAAAACAAACAAACAAACAAACAAACAAA
>NW_006921890.1:885709-896723 GCF_000298275.1 Orycteropus afer afer
AAAAAAAAAACCCTGTTTCTAAACAAGATCACAGCCACAGGTGTGGGGTGAGGATTCCAGTAAATATTTTTGGAACACAATGAAATCCATAACTAAAGGCTTCCGTCAAGTCGTCAGTCAGGTATTCTTTGCACCTGCAAGCTCCACAGGGAAGAATCTACTTCCAGGTTCACTTAGGTTGTTGGCAGAATTCAGAGCCTACACCTGTGGGTCTGAGGACCTGGCTTGTTGCTAGCTAGAGGCTGGAGGCTGCCCACATTTCCTCAAGCCCATCCACTACATGGGCTTTCCCAACATGGCCACCTCCTTTATCAATCTAGCCAGCAGCATCTCTAGTGTGAATACGCTGGCTAGATGACTCTTATATAAAGTTAGTACAACTGTAGGTGTGACATCCCATCCTTTGGCCATTCTCTTTCAGAGAGAAAAAGTCACAGGTCTCTGGGAGAGTCTATCTGTCACAGTCAATGGGAGCACATAGGAGAGTTTGTTGGTTACTACAGGGTAGAAGTTCAGGGCATGGTGGAAAGAGCAGGCAATGAGGAAAGGTGTGGGATGGGGTGTTATGGATTGAATTATTTCCCTGAAAAAGACAGGTTGAAAGCTTAACCTCTTAGACCTGTGGGTGCAATGTTGTTTAGAAATAAAATCTTTGAAGATGTTACCGGATGTTAACCTGAGGTCATACCAGAGTAATGAGGAGTACACAGACAGGCACAGGGAAGGAAGTCATGTGGCAATGGAATTACACTGCAGCTGTATGCCAAGGAAAAATGGTGCCCCCAGAAGCTGAGAGAGATAAGAAAAGATCTTCTCCTGGAGAGTTCAGGGGGAGTGCGGTCCTGCTGACACCCCAAGTTCAGACTGGTGGCCTCCTGTGAGACAAACAGTATCTGTTCTTATAAGCCACCCAGATCATGGTACTTGGTTATTGCAGTTGATCACACTACAGCTACATGGGAGACGCACGAGATGGAGCAGGAAGAGGAAGTATGGAGAACATGAGCGTGAGGGTTTGGCAGAAGGCGGATTGGATGCAAGTTCAAGTATGCCGTAGCATTTCAGTCCTTTCCTGGAGACATGTCCACTCTCCCAAGAGACTAAGCTCACAACCAGTTATTGTGTGTGTGACATTTCAGGAGAATCAACATGAGTCTAAATGAATAAAGTCAGAAGTAGAAATGTGTACATTCCCCTTCTAGTTCACCCGTCGGATGTGTGTTGCTTATGTTTTTAGATACGTCCTCCCAGATATTATTTATATGCTTGGATATACAGTAAAACCTGAGAAAGCTGGAACCTGTGTAAGGCAAAAGAGAGGGAAAACACAAATACTTTACATTACATAGAGAGCAAGAGAAAAGTGGTGACTGCACCATGTGGCAGACAGAAAACTTATGAGACCTGGAAAAACAAGGCAGTCCCATCATGTTCCAGCTGTCACAGGGGCTATTGAATTTTCACGTGAATGGGATCGGCTATATGTACTGCTTTGCAAGTTATCGAAATATTTATCTTTTCTGCTTTTTGCTTTATGCATTTTTTATTATTTTCATCCTTTGTATAATAGTAATTTTCTTTAAATGGTGGCTTGGCCCACAGTTTGCTCTAGAGTTGGGTGAGAAGAATAACCTAGGGTGACTTACTGCTCAGAGAAATGCCCTTTCTCAGAATACAGTCTTTTGTATCCTTTGGAATGGAGCCACTACTCCCAGCTAAAGAGCTGGTCCCCCAGGCAATGGGTCAATGTGATGCTTGCCCCTTACCAGCGTACTCGTTGGCTGTCAGTGATGCTTTCTCTACACCATCAACACACGTCAGCTTTTCAAATACCGAGAGCTGGTTCTCTTTCTTTTCCCTCTGGCTTCATCTCCAGACAGTTTCTCTAGTGTCATTGTCAGTAAAAGGATCATTGGTTCCTTGGTTGACACTGTCAGGATCATTTCATATTATGTCAGAGAAATTTTTCCTCTACTCCAGTTCTGGAAAGAAACATGCTGGCATTGTGTAACCACAGTTGAGTCTCACTGGGTTAACACTTCCATTAAAAAGATCACCTATTTATATTATATGTGACTATATTGATGATATTTGTGATAGTTAAGGTAGCGTAGTGGCTAAGGCACTTGACTGCTAACCAGACGGCTGGCGGTTCAAACCCACCAGCCACTCCTTGGAAGGAAGATGAGGCAATCTACTTCCGTAGTGATACTGCCTCAGAAACCCAAGGAGGGGTCGCTAGGAGTCAGGTCTGACTCCATGGCACATAACAGCATAACAGCATATTGATGATATTTGTGATAGTTAAGGTTGTGAGTCAACTTGGCTGGGCCTGGTTTTGAGTGGGTGGGCAGCTGGATGTAGTTATTCCCCATGATGAGACTGGTAATCAGCTCCATGGAGGAATCCACTGTGAGCAGCCGAGTACCTTCCCTATGGATGTGGTCAGTTTCCAGTATATAAGAACACACTTTGAGGAAGGTCTCTAGCTTTTTGGCGTGTTTAGACGCTGGATGCGGCTGAGTCTTCATTCAGCAAGCTGCCATGTCTGCCAATCTTAGGATTGTTCATGGATTTGAACTAGTGCCCTACCCTGTTGTCTGCTACTTTTGGGACTGTGTCATTTTACTTGTTGACCTTGGGTTTGTCAGCCTCAGCAGCCAACAGCTGTTTGAATTAAGAGAAGCCTTCAGTTTCAGTAAGCCAAGAGCAAGAGGCAGGGCTGAAGTCCAAGGTTGAGGGGCCTTCACCCAGCCCCTAGAGATGGCACTTTTAACTTGGACTTCTAGCCTCCTGAGCTGTAAGAGAATAAATCCCTGTTTGTTTGAACCACCCATTTGTGGTATTTTCTGTTAGGGTGGCACTAAAAGACCAAAATGATGTCCTTTCATTTCAGTTGGTTTTAAGGAAGGGGGGCAAGTACGTATACTTTATTAGGCAGCTTTCCCCCCATTCGCTAATTCTGAGCTACAATTTGCCACAGTTATATCATAAATCAGCTGGATATCGGCCCTCCAAAGGAACAAGCCTAGTGTACATTTATTTAGTTGTAATCAGGAGTGTGGGTTAAAGGTGAGGGTACACCCACGAGAGCTGATGCAGATGGACTCCTCCAGGACCCTCGCCTTTGGTTCTAACCCTCAGTGACCTCCACTGCTGTTTGCTGTCATCTGGAAACCAGAACTCATGTTGCTTCCCTGATGCTCAGGGCTTGGGTCCAGGAGCCCTGTGGGTGGCTGCGACGCTTCCGCATTCTACAGTGTGAGAGCTAAGAGGCACTCACTCATATTTGTCATCATTGGGGCCACGCTAAATTTAACCATCTGCTGTTCCCTGTCATCTGATTCTTGACCTGAGTGAAAAATGGCGTGTGTCACTTCGGCTCTCATTAGGTAGGCATCTGTATTCGGAGAAGGCTTCTTAATTAATCTCCCTGCAGTGAGAATCAGCAAAGGCCATGCACTGGGCTGTTCTGCAGTGTGAGCTGTCTCCTCACCTTTGTAGGTGGTCCTCTGAGGTCAGGCCCCAACAAGATTGATAGGACAAGTGCGAGTGCGGCTTCGTAGATAATTAATATCAAAGGAGTTTGACTACATCTGGTCTTCTAGTCATTGTTCTTAAAACAAGAATGAGTGTTCAAAATTTGGATTCTGAAATCACTTCCTTTTTTCTTGTCTGTTCTCAGGAAAGATACAGAGATTATGAACTAATGATGCTGTGAGATGAGGACTGCAGCACAGGTCTTGTTCAGATACTCTCTGGTCTCTTAAGATTATATAAGAATCCCTTGGGTCAGAGATGATTCTTTTAATTTTCTATCTCAGGATGGCATTCCTGGTGCCTTCTAAGTGATGTCATTACTCATAAAGAGGCAGTTCAGATCCAAAGGTATTTTGTATCTTTATTCCAAATTCTCAGAAGGAAGGTTGGGCAATCTATTTCTGTAGTGATGTCACCTCGGAAACCCAAGGAGGGGTCGCTACGAGTCATGTCTGACTCAACGGCACATAACAACAACAGCATTCCAAATTCTAATGCTTTGGCAAATATAAAAAATACCAAGATTAATAATTCAGATCCTTCCCTTTTAATACATTACTTTTTATCAGAATGAAAGGCCAAGTCATTTGGTTATTTATTCAATAAGTACTCCTCTGAGCTTGTCTGTATACTCCCTGAAGGCCCAGATAGGATTTCATTCCACTCTAAATTCCTGGGACAGCTAAAGCAGCACTTTGAGCATATTACTTGCTCAATAAATGTTAGAATAAGGGTTGAGATGTTATTTCAAGGTACTTGCTGCTTGCAGGAGATTTAACTCTGCAAGGGCCACCCAGATTTGCCTCTCTGGCCTTGCACACTCCAGTCTAGGAATCTGTAACAGCCAGGGAAAGCCTAAAGTGCAATTCATGATACTGACTGCAATTCCCCACCATGTTAACAGCTGTCTTCCCATTTCCTCCCCATAGTTATCTTCTCTCCCATGCACCCCTGCCCCACCCATTTGTCTCCCTATGCAAACACTGCCCTTCTGTTCACCAATGATTCATTGCTCCAAAGATTGTATCTACTTGATGTCAATATTCACTCCCTTATGCCTGTCTACTGTTTGGCTGGAAGCCACAGGAGGGAGTTCGGTTCTAGACCTAAAGGGTAACTAGGGGCCATAGTCTCAGAGGTCTCACCAGGCTCTATCAGATGAGCAAACTTGACCTTTTGTTTTTTTATGATTTTGAGTTTTGTACCACATTGTGCTCCCACTGTATCCAGAATCTCTTGCACCAATCCCCCTCTGAGTGGTTGACAGCTGTAGCCAGGCACCATCTAGTTCTTTTGGTTTCATGGTCATATAGCTGTGGATTGCATGGTCTACCAGTCCCGTGGACTAATTGTTTCCATGCATCTTTGGATTTCTTCATTCTTCTTTGCTGTGAACAAGGAGAGACACATCATTGCATCTATATGTCTGCTTTCAAGCTTTTAAGGCCCCAGTCTCTACTCACCAAAGCGATGTGGAACAGTGTTTTGGTGTAGTGTGTTATGAGGAGGGTAGCACTGTTACTCTTAATACACACCATGGTTCAGATACCACATAGATCTCTTGATGGCAAGAAGAGTTTTCCTTATGGGAAAATCCACCAAGTAGATCAAACCCTTCATGGCTAGTTGCCATTTCCAAATACAAAGGTAGCCAAACTAGAGCCTCAGTATATAGTTTGTTTGGACTATCCTATGACTTTCTTTTTCTTTTTTATTTTTTAAGTGGCCAACTACATATTTTTTATTTCTTTAGAAATTTGGCAAATAGAGGTTGCATCTTTCTTAGGAAGAACTGACTTGAGCAGAGTAGCCCTTACATGATTTGCATGGAGTTTACAGACCTGTTAACTGCACCCCAACCAAACTGCATTACCCAGAAGCATTTCCTGCCTGATCCTGAGTTGACCTCTATAATCCTGGGCTTATAGGAAGGAATATCCCTGCAGTGAATTGCTTGATGTGACCCTTCCAGCCACTGTCCGCCATTCTGTGATGTTTTGTAAATCTCATTATCCATGCCTATTTGGGGTGGTGTGGTAGTTAAGGTCAGGTGTCAACTTGGCTGGGCAGCTGGTAGTAGTCATTCCCTATAATGACTGGCAATCAACTCTGTGATGGGATTTAGATTAATTCTGTTGGGGCAACACAGGTGGAATGTATCTTGAGTCCTGCCTTGCTGGAGGGTATAATTCAAATCACCACCCTTAGCTTCCCTGAGGGTATACCTACGAATCTCCTGTGAAGATTCACTCTCCTCTTGCTCCGGCTTTGTGTCTTGGCTCATCATCATCTCACCCCTGGATTTGGGACAGCAGCGGCCGTCTGATCTGCTGATCGAGGTTCATCAAACCCCGAGAGTTGGGAGGATCCGCCAGACCTATTCACGGACCCGGGACTTGCCAGCCTGCCAGCCTCCACCACTACTACGTGAAACGAACCCTTGGGTGTCTGTGAGTTCTGTGAGGCGTTACAGCGAAATACAGAACCCTAAGACTGGGGAAATTATTGGGAGGAGGAGGAGTTAATGTCTGAAATGATGGAGTGGCATGGTAGTTTGGACATTTGGGACATCTTTGACCTCCACCTCATGGGGACCGGCCTCGTGCTGATCTTTCTAAGAGAAATTGTTCAAGCAATCCCATTATATATTTAAATATATTTATATATAATAGAGTCATATAAGGAGCTCTGGTGGCTCAGTGCCTAAAGCATTTGACTGCTAACCAAAAGGTTGGTCAAACCCACCAGCCGCTCTCTGGAAGGAAGATGGGGCAATTTACTTCTGTAAAGATTTACTACCTGAGAAACCCAATGAGGGTCACTGTGAGTCAGAATTGGCTTCACGGCAGTGGGATTTTTGTTTAATAGATTCATTTATATATTATGTATAAATTTATATATTATCTATAAATCTGTATATTCATATTATAGCTGATATGAAGGAGTATTTCATAGTTTCATTCTTAGATGGATATGTAGGTATTTTCTCTTTGAGTTTTAACATAGAAATTAGGTTGTAATAAATAAAGTGAGTAGAGTTGTCTCCTCATACAGTTTCACCACATACTCAGTCACTTGTAATATCTCATAATTCCAGCAGATTCACTCCTAGTAACATAAATAAAAATAGTGAGTGTATAGAAATTCTTTCAGGGGTTTGTGTGGAGACGCCATGCAACATGATGTCCACTGAATGCAATTTGGATTTAATTATACTTTACATATATTTAAGGAGCTCTGGTGGTGTAATGGGAGCTCTGGTGGTGTACCTATGACATTTGACTGCAAACCAGAAGACTGGAGGTTCAAACCCAACAGCCACTCCTCGGAAGGAAGATGGGGCAATCTACTTCCATAGAGACACTGCCTCAGAAACACATGGAGGAATTGCTATGAGTGGAGACGCATCTGACAGTGGGTTATTTAGGTGGTATAGTAAGGAGCTCTGGTGATGGTATGGTTAAGGCATTTGGCTGCCAACCCAGTCAGTGGTTCAAACCCACTCCCTCTACCTGCTCCATGGGAGAAAGAGGAGACAGATTTACAGCCTTGAAAGCCCCAGGAGGGTCACTATGAGTTGGAATTGATTTGATGACAGTGGATTTTGTTTGTTTGTTGTTTTTGATGGTATAGTGGTTAAGGCATTTGGCTGCTAACCAAAAGGTTGGTGGTTTGAACCTGCTAGCTTCTCCATGGCAGAAAGATGAGGCAGCCTGCTTCTGTAAATATTTATAGCCTTAAAAACCCTATGGGGGTTGCTGTGACTTGGAATTGACTCAATGACAATGAGTTTGTTTTTTATTTAGGTATCATGAGCATTCAGCTGGCAGTTTTTGTGTGTCCAGCAGTCTAATTATGTGGAGCTGAGGCCCGAGTCCTAATAGCCTCCAGGGAAAATCTTTAACCAGAAGCCTTTAGTATGGAGATTAACACGTCCCATGCCTCAGAACTTTTTATCAGAGATCTCCCTGGCCCCAAAAAGTCTCTCACCCACCTTTGAAGGCTCCGACAGCTCTCTCCTCCCCATGGATTTTGCACATATCAAAGAGATCCACCCGGCCCCCAAAAAATCTCTCACTCACCTTTGAAGCCGGGGGATTCCAACCCGCCCCCCAACTTCCCAAACCCCTGTCCTAAAACCCAATTATCTACTCCACCCTATATTTTTTCTATAAAAATATGATAGTAAAAGGTCACGAGGTCTTTTGCTCAAGCCATTGAATTGGTGAGAGCAGGGACCCTAACTTGAGCTAGCAAATAAACTCTCCTTCTTGCACTTGCATTGTCGTGTGTTGGCAAATTCCTCGTGCCAAACAACTCCTTCATAACCTGGGCTCAACAATTAAAATGCAGCCTTTACCTCTGACCTCCCACGATGCAGCTCTCAGCATGGAAGTATCCTAGCTGATGGCATGGGGTTGGGAGAACCTCTGAGGAAATTCTCAATGGGTATTCAGGTCCTATCAATCAAAACAGGGGTGGGCTCTGTCTTAATTTGCTGGTGCTGCGATAACAGAAGAAGCTCTGGTAGCATAGTGCCTAAGGCACTTGACTACTAACCAGAAAGAAGGCTGGAGGTTCAAACCCACGAGCCACTCCTCAAAAGGAAGGTTGGGCAATCTACTTCCATAGTGATGCCACCTCTGAAACCCAGGGAGGGGTTGATATGAGTTGGGTCTGACTCGATGGCACATAACAACAACAGCTATAACAGAAGTACCACAAGTGGATACCTATAACAGAGAGTTATTTTCTGCCAGTTTAGAAGACTACAAGTCTGAATTCAGGGGAAGGACATCTGCCTGTTCTGGAGAGAAACCCTTGCCTCCACTTCCCTAGCGTTTTCCTTAGTGCACCACTTGGCATCTACTGTTCCTTATCGAAGCTTGCTTTCTTCTCTGTCTAATCTGCTGTTTTATTAGCTCCAAAGCGATTAGGTTGAACCCATGCCCTCTGCTGGTATGGCGTCATTAAGATGGCAAAGCAACCATAATAGCATATGGGATTAAATCCGCAGGTGTAGGGGTGGGAATTTATGACACATAATTTTTTGGGGACACAATTCAGTCAGAGACAATCAGAAAGCCTGTTGTACCTTCCAGTAAGAGGAAAAAAATCTCTACTGTGGCCTGTGACTATATGAACATCCCGCTTCAGAGTTTTGATTATTTTATTGGAAATCACAGAAGATTATTCTATAGGGAGTGGTCTTGGAGCTAATCATAAAATATTTAACCAAAAGGAGCATCTCTTTAATCAAACAACTCCTGTCTTGATTGACATAGTTGCCTAAGGCATTTGACTGCTAACCAGAAGGCTGGCGGTTCAAACCCGCCATTCATTGGAAGGAAGGTCAGGCAGTCTACTTCCATAATGATACTGCCTTAGAAACCCAAGGAGGGGTCACTATGAGTCAGATCCAACTCGAGGGCAGTGCTTTTTTTTTTTTTTTTTTTCTTGATTATGTCTGATATCAAAGAAATGAAGATAATCTTAGGGAAAGGCTGAATTCAGTAGCAATATAAGGAAGCACTCTGGTGGCACATTGGTTACAGCATTCAGATTCTAATCAAAAAAAGGTAGCAGCTCAAACCCACTGGCCTCTCTGCAGGAGTTTGCTTCTGTAAAGATTTACAGGCTTGGAAACCCAGTGGAGCATTTCTACTCTGTCCTCTAGGGTTGCTAAGAGTTGAAATCAAGACCATGGCAGAGTTTTTTGTTTTTGTTTTTTTTTTTCCCTAGGGACTTAAGTATTCTCTCAGTGGAAGCAGACTGCCTCTTCTTTCTTCCATGGAGTGGCTGGTGGGTTTAAATTGCTGATGTTTTGGTTAGCATCCTGCAAAAAGGACAAGGAGGCCACATGTTCTGATCTCCTCTAACCCTACAAGAGGAAAACAGAATCACTATCAGTAACCCAAGGCTCATTACTGTGAGCCCAGACATGCTGACTCCCTTCAGCCCTTTCACCAACTGTTCCTCCAAAAGCATCCACCACCTCTCTCCTGGGTTCAATAATTCATGGCAGTGGCCACACAGAACTCACAGATTATGGGGTTTATTACGGAAGCACTGTTATCGGACCAAACGCGGGTCCCTGCCCCGTGTGCAGTCAGGCCAAAACAGTTTACACACCAAGACTGAGAGGAGAGAAAATTATTTATTGCAAAGCAGCAGTGCAAGGAGTTAGGGGTAGCTAGTACCCAGATCTTAACTCCCCCAGATGCCATCAAACACAGTTTTTGTAGGTTTCAGGAGAGGGGGTTGTGCATATTCACAAAAGGTTGAGGAATTTGGGGCATGAATGTGAAATGGGTCACTAGTTTCTTGTTATCAGCTGATAGGGGCTTGGGCAGAGGGGAGAGGGTCAGCAATTAATTTTTCCCTTCAGGCCAGAGATCATTTACAAGTTGTTTTTAAAACATTTCTGTTGTCCCTGGCCAGAGTTAATTTACAAGTTATTTCTAAAATACTTTTAGGAAGTCTGTCATCTGCAGGAAGGAATATTTTCCATTCAGTTCTTTAAGGAACTGAATACTCATCTGCCTGGGGTGGGAAAATAGTGGGGGTAATTTAGTTTACTTATCTATCCCCATCCGGGTGCCAGGGTGGGGGGTGCCAGGGTGGGGGGAAATAGTTTTTACAGGCTACAATTCTAGTTCAGGAAAAATGCTGTCTCTCTCCCAGGCCACAGGCTCTCTCCTAAGAGTCTCTCACAGTCTCTCTCACAACAGTGAGTGTCCCTCGGTGTCTCACTCAGCAATGAGTGTCTCTTTCAGCAGCACATCTCTTTTTCAGCAGCACGTCTTCTTCAACAAGCAGTCAGAGAGAGTTCTGCCTCTAAGAGGCCTCCTTTTGAGCCTGGCAGAGTGGCCAAACTAGCCAATTCTCCCAGAACATTGCATTGTGCCACGCCCAACAGAAATATCCCAGGTGGATGACATTTCCAATTGGGAGCTCCTCAGTTGCTCATCCAACACTGAGTTTACAAAGACTTATGGGTAGAAAAGCCACACTAAGTAATTTACTACAGCACACATCCTGATGTTTTACCCACAGCGTAACTCCTTCTGTGGAAGTATTCTCTCAGTAGAATAAGTTTACATTCCAACCCAGACTCTGAAGTCTCAAGGCAATCCTTTATTTGAAAAGGCCTTTCTCTCTTTTAGTTTGTTGTTTAACCACATGCTTATTCCAGGATCTCATTTCTTTTTTCTTCAAGTTCTTGGCACAACTGCTTTTCCGGACATTTCCTGAAGAATTCTCTAGAATAATCTTATATTTAACTCTTGACTCTATTGACCCTAGGTTTCAGTGTAACAAAAGGAGTGAGGGCCATCTGAAGGAACAAGAGAAAATACACCTGCCCGTGTACATAAGGAGTTCACAATTGTGGGCCAATGTGTCACCCAGTGTACAATATACATATTCCCACCATGTTGTTGTTATGTGCCGTTGAGTTGGACCTGAATCATAG
>NW_006921890.1:899288-905270 GCF_000298275.1 Orycteropus afer afer
TAATTAACACATCCTGATTGCATGTTTGGTCAATTTCAGACTGTAGAAGCTGATAAAATTCTTCAATTTCCTCATCTGTGGCTTTGGTGGCTGGGGCATAAATTTGAATAACAGTCATATTAACGGGTCGTAGATAGCCCCATCTTCCTTCCGAGGAGTAGCTGATGGGTTTGAACTGCCAGCCTTCTGGTTAGCAGTCAAATGCCTTAGGCACTACGCTACCAGACCTCCCACCATAGGTCATAGCAAACATACTCAATAAAACCAAAATGGGAATTTGATTCTTTAAGTCATTCATCTCACGGTAGCTAAAATTCCTCAAGGTCAGAGGAACTCATCTTCAATAAATAAATCTTTGAATCAAAATTAATCTTCAGATATTAATATGATGTTTAACATTCATATTCCTACACACACACACTTAAAGGCATCTGAAAATCCAATATATACATGAGAAAGTCTCTATAATCAGTAATGGGGAATTTCTATGAAGAACCCAAACCCACTCGGCTACCAAAGGATGAAGCCAGACCCAAGTGGGAAGCCATCCTTCATGGTTCCTTGTGTCATTTCATGGTCATAGCTGTAATTTCTGACTTCATAAAGAATGAATAAAATGTGAAGGAGTAGTCCAAGATGGAACGTCTAAGCAAGTATTTTCCTATTGAGAAGAAGCATGTGAACTATAACACGTCCACGTTCAGTCCTCCATCACTGTGGCAAGGCTTTAAAGAAATGGCTCTAAAAGGATGGAGAAGTGGCCAGAGGTAACTTGGAGGGGCTTCTTTCTCTCTTTGCCCTCTAACTATTCCTTTCTTCTTAACTTTTGTCTCGTTCTTTTCCTACAGTCCTGAGGCGAGTCCTCCCTCCATTGGTTTTTACTCCTTTTCTGAAAATTTACAAAATTTTGTCTGACATAGTGATTTAGACTATTTTCATTCACTTGCTCATTGGATTTATTAATGCTCGTTCTCAGCTTAAAGTCAACACCTCCATAACTAATTTCATCTTCACTCATAACCTCTTATCCTGTGTGATCCTCACTCCAGAACTTCAGAAGACTCAATCATCCTCCCAGTTGACCAAGGAAGAGGCATGTGGCCATGACACTCTGCTACGTTCATTGCCTACAGCCAACGAATTACCCACCCCTAGATCTCCTGCCTTACCTTTTCTTATCTCAGTTCCCCTCCATCCTTGCCTCCCTTAGTCTTTGCTTCTGAGACTATCTACTCTCCACTTTGCCTCCATATGGTCTTTTAGCCTTACTCTGACTGTTCCAACCTGTCCGCACAACGGCAGAGTGATGTTTCTGAAATGTAAAACTGACCATACTGCTCTAGCGTTTAATAGTATGATTGACTGTTACAATCATATTCTATGGTGATTCTCTTAATTTTAAAAGGCCACTAACTTTTAAAGTGTATTCAAAATGAAACTCATTGCTGTTGAATTTATTCTGATTCATAGTGACCCAATAAGACAGAGTACAACTGCCCCATAGAGTTTCTAAGTCTCTGATCTTTACAGAAGCAGACTGCCACATTTTTCTCCCACAGAGTGGCTGATGGGTTCGAACAGCCAGCATTTCCATTAGCGACCGAATGCTTAACCCTCTGTCACCAGGATTCCTTTTTTTAAAAAAAAGTACCTTTATTAAATACATGTATATGCATATATAATTAATTAATTAAAACATAAACTCAAATATGTTTTAACCACATTTAATAGTAACACAGACTATTATTGTACTAATAGGAAAAGAAGAGGAAATGTGTCTATTACAATTAATTATGTTTGAATAATTATGTAGTTAAAATTTAGAGTAAATGACAAATTATCTAGAACTTTAGTTTTCCAAAAATGCTTAGTGAAGTGACTAAGAATAATTATTCCTCTGCCCTTAAACCTTGGTATAATAATAACTCCATTGTTTTGATAATATTTTAGATGATGAAATGATATCTAGGTTGGATAAGACAGAAAATTTCTTCATATTAAAATTTAGTCACTTATCTAATGACACAATGTTCTACAGAGAGATATGAGCTCAAAAAACATAAAACAAAAGAAATTTACTTTAGGGTAATGTGTTATATTAACATGAGAAATACAAATATTTATCCTCAATATATTTCGTGGTGGGCTAGATTGTGGAGCATTAGGTCTCTTTCTTAGAGGGTCTACAGCCACTTCTTTGGATCCTGAGCCCCCATTGTTTCTGATCTCCCCAGCTCCCCTTTTGCATTAATTTCCCCTTTTACTGTCTTGTCCTCTCTTTGCACCTTTATCCAATTTCCATGCAGCAAGCCAATGGAAACTCTGTGGATCACAACAATCCAGTCCCATTGTGCATGTCCTTACCAGGAGTCTAGAGAAATTAGCAATGATGTATGTCAGAGTTGTAACTGTTCACCATACTTATTAAATCTGTATGCTGAGCAAATAATCCAAGACGCTGGACTATATGAAGAAGAATATGGCATCAGAATTGGAGGAAGACTCATTAATAATCTGCAGTATGCAGATGATACAACCTTGCTTGCTGAAAGCGAAGATAACTTGAAGCACTTACTGGTGAAGATCAAAGACTACAGCCTTCTGTATGGATTATACCTCACCATAAAAAAACAAAAATCCAATAAGCAACATCACGATCAATGGCAAAAAGATTGACATTGTTAGGGGTTTCATTTTGCTTGGATCCACAATCAACACCCATAGAAGCAACAGTCAAGAAATAAGATGTCAAACTGCATTGGGAAAATCTGCTGCAAAAAATATCTTTAAAGCATTAAATAGCAAATATGCCACTTTGAAGACTAAGGTGTGCCTGACCCAAGCCATTGTATTTTCAGTCACCTCATATGCATGTGAAAGCTGGACAATAAATGAGGAAGATTGAAAAAGAATAGATGTATTTGAATTGTGGTAATAAATTGTGTTGGTGATGAATGCTGAAAATACTGTAGACTGCCAGAAGATTGAACAAATCTGTCATTGAAGAAGTGCAGACTGAATGCTCCTTGGAAATGGGAATGGCCAGACTTCGTGTCATCCACATTGGTTGTTGTCAGAAGGGTATCATGCTTGGTAGAGTATCAGTGAAAAAGTGAAAGACCCTCAACGAGATGCATTGACACAGTGGTTGAAATGATGGTTTCAAGTGTAGAGAAAAGATTGTGAGGATGGGACAGGACCGGGCACTGTTTCATTCTGTTGTGTGTAGGGTCTCTATGAGTCAGAGCCAACTAGATGACACCTGCCAACAGGAAGATAAACTAGGACCACCACATGTCTGTGATGGACTGTGTGATGCTGTGATGCTGGGCTGCTGGGCGATGTGCCACAGGCATTTCACATACCAACAGTGTTGCCACTGGTGTACAGGTTTCCACAGAGCTTCCAGACTAACACTGCCTAACAAGAAAGGCCTAGGGAACTGTTTCTGAAAGTTAGCCATTGAAAGCCCTATGGGTCACGGCAGAGCAGCAGAACACTGTTCAGCATGGTACTGCAAGATGAGCCTGCTAGGCTGCGAGGGGATCGCAGGAGAGTGGCAAGAATGAACTGAAGCACACCAGTGATGATGAGGAAGCACAGGACCGGGCAACACTGTGTTTTGTTGTACGCAGTATGGCCATGTAGCTCTGGAAGGGACATGACAGAAAACACCACCACCACCACAAACTAGGAATGAGTTCTATATTTTTAAATATCTGGACAAAAAGAAAAGAATCATAATATTCCATGATGTGAAAATTATATGACATTCAAAATTTGCAATATTGTCTTAGGCTGGGTTCTGTAGAGAAGCAAAACCAGTGAAGCTTATATATATATATGGAGAGAAAACTCTCTCGAGGAAATGTCTCACAAAGTTCCAGAGGTTGGTAAGTCACAAGTCCGTTTGACAAATGTCCAGCTGGACTCCTAACTCAGGCAGCTGCAGGGGGTGACACACCCAAGGTCAGCAGGCAGTTCAGCAGGTTCCTGGGTTCAGACGCTGACACATCCAAGATCATCAGGTAAAATGGTACACTGTGGGCTCATAGGCTGTGAAGGCACCAATCCCAACACTGGCAGACAATGCGGAGGCCACTGGATCAGATCTGGGAATGGGAGATGATGAGGAGCTACATATAGGATCAAGATCCAGCAGAAAGCCAGAGAACTTTCCCAAGATGTCCATGTATGTATATTGGAAGCAGACTACACCCCCGAGGAAACTCCCTTTCAGCTGACTGGCTGCTCATAGCACATCTCATCGTGGAAGCGATTACGTCATAGCACATTTCATCATGGGGGATGGCTACATCACAACTGCTTAAACCATTTAGAATCATGGTCCAGCCAAGTTGACACACAATCTTAAGTATGACATATATAGAAATAAAGTTTTATTGTAACACAGCAACCACATTTGTTTATGCATTAGGTATCACTAACCAAAAACAACAAACTCATTGCCATCATGTCGGATCCGAATCATAGCAACCCCTCCTCAAGTTTCCAAGGCAGTAGCTTGCCCAACCTTCCTTCTGAGGAGTGGCTGGTGGGTTTGAACCGCCAGCCTACTGGTTAGCAGTCAGTCAGTAGAGGTACATAATTGTGATGTACACAAAGCCAAAAATATTTATTATCTTGCCCTTTACAGAAAAAAATTGCAGACTCCTGGCTAAAACCAACATATGGACAAAATCTATTCTAAACATTTCTGAGTATATTTTAAATACCCATAGAAAATAGAAAAAAAAAATGTAACTGGCAAATGCATAATTCATTCATCCATTACAGGTAATAGGAAACATTTCTGAAAATAGTTTCGTGGCACTGCACAGTACTCATTATGTTAACTCATTAAAAATAATGGAAGACTCCATAGATAATACAACCACAATTTAAATATTTAATACATTCATATGTAATATTACATATGTTTATAGTGGGAAAGAAATGGAGAACATTAAAGGTTAGTTGGTAATACCGTTTGATTTTTCTGTGCTTATTGCTTAAAAGTTCTAAGGGAGCATGTATCAACGTTATAATAACAAGACCACCCAACAGAACATACAAAAGTTGTTCCGAAGCTG
The DNA here is from genome assembly GCF_000298275.1 of Orycteropus afer afer. Taxonomy (NCBI): domain Eukaryota; kingdom Metazoa; phylum Chordata; class Mammalia; order Tubulidentata; family Orycteropodidae; genus Orycteropus; species Orycteropus afer. The sequence goes on from NW_006921890.1 coordinate 904,382, forward strand.
AGAATGAAAGGAAGTTTGCATAGTCTTCTTCATTAGTGAAGGAGACAGAAATGCTCCATTTTTATGAATGTCAATACTTCATTTATCTCTGAGCGATAGGAAAGCATTGTCACAATAAATAGGAAAACATCTCTGAATAGCTTGTTGTGTATCCATGCCACTACCCAAGAAGAAAATAGAAGTGGCAGACACTCTGTTCTTCACTCTCAGTGATTCTATGGGGAATAATTAAACTTCCAAGTTTCAGTGGAATAAAAAGTCCTGAACCCATACACAGGGTATAGAGCTCTCAAGACACAACAGATTTCCCCTGCATGCGTGACACTGGATTGGATAAAGTCTGAGAGGGTATGAATTTCCTCTGAGGCTAGTAGGGGGCAACATGTCTTGAACAATAAGTGATGTGACAGGATATGACAGGTTGGTGTTTTTAATAAAATACCATATAAACCAACTTCCTCTACTGTGTGATCCCTTCACTTCCAGCTGCTTCTTCCTAATCTGGCCTTTCCACCGTTACAACTTCCTGTCAGCCCTGACTGAAGCTGGTGTTTTACTTCGCATTAGTCAACCTCATCTAACATAGTTCAGTTCCTTGTAACTCTTTCTTGTAACATAAACCAAATGTCTTGCTGTCAAGTCAATTCCAACTCCTTGCAACCCTATAGGATGAAGTAGGACTGCTCCAAGGCTGAAACCATTACAGAAACAGACTGCCACATCCTTCCTCTGGTGGAGCCACCGGTGGGGTTGAACCATCAATCTTCCCGTTTGCAGCTGAGCGCTTACCCACTGTACCACTAGGGCTTCTTCTAACTCCTCCATAACCTAATAACATTCATTCTAAGTTATAACTCTGCAGGTTCCATCTTTAAAATGATATACTCTG
>NW_006921890.1:905455-918522 GCF_000298275.1 Orycteropus afer afer
TGCCTTGGAAACCCAGGGCCCGGGTTGCTGTGAGTCAGAATCAACTCCACGACAGTAGGTTTCGTTTGTTTACTCTATTTATTTAACATGAGGAAATTGTAGGGTTCTTGGTTCTGCTGTGTACTGAGTGTCCTTTGGACTGAATTCCTTGCATCGTAAACTTTTCATATCAGGAAGAACTGGTTGTTTCCTGCCTAATCAAAGCATTAGGGTATGGAGGAGAGAGGGAAGACAGACCATATTCAAAAGTACAGTCCTTCCATAAGCACCGTATATTTCCTGTTAGGTACACGGTACACTGTGATTAGCAACTATGGATTTGGGGAAATTACTGACATAATTACTGATAAGGATAACTCATTCATTCAACAGCTACTTATTGAATATTCCTATAGTCCAGGCATATAACAGTGATCATTACATCCAGATATCCCTTCTTCATTGAATCTCCATTTCACTTAAGATTTACTGATTTATCTGGGCCTTTTGAAGTTATCTAGTGCTGTTACACCAGAAATACCATGAGCGGGTGGCTTTAACAAATGGAAATTTATTTTCTCCCAGCTGAGGGCATTAGAAGGGATGCCAGGTCCCGGGGAAGGTCTCTCTTTTGACTCTGGGGGAACATCCTTTTCTATTTTCAGCTTCTGTGTCTTAGCTTCTTGGTGATCTCCATGTGGCCTGGCATCCGTCTTCCCCAGCTCTCCTTGCTCACTTAGTTGTTTGCTCAATCTGCTCTCTTATATCTCAAAAGAAATTGACTTAAGGTGGCATAGTGCCTAAGGCATTTGACTGCTAACCGGAAGGCTGGCGGTTCAAACCCACCGGCTACTCTTTGGAAGGAAGGTTGGCAATCTACTTCCATAGTGATACTGCTTCAGAAACCCAAGGAGGGGTTGCTATGAGTTGGATCCGACTCAACAACAGTAGAGTTTAATACTGCATCATGAACAGAACAAAGAAAACCCATTTCCTAATGGGAGCATAGGAGCTCAGGTGGAGTAGCGCCTAAGACATTTCACTGCTAACCAAAGGGCTGGTGGTTCAAACCCACCAGCCACTCCTTGGAAGGAAGTTGGGCAATCTACTTCCATAGGGACACTGCCTTGAAAACCCAAAGAGGGGTTACTGTGAGTCGGATCTGACTTGATGGCAAACACAACAACAACAACAACAGCAACAACAACAACCAAAAAAAATAGTAGCATAACTACAGGTGTTGTTGTTTGGTGCCATTAGTTGGTTATGACATATAGTGACTTGTATGTATATGTTATGACATACTGTGTTGTACTGTATGTAGCACTAGAACAGAACAGAGGACAGTCCTGCACCGTCCTCACAGTCATTGTTGTGTTTGAGGCCATGTTGCAGCTACTGTGTCTGTCCATCTTGTTGAGTCTTCCTCTGTTTCACTGACCCTCTCTTTTACCAAGATGATGTCCTTCTTCAGGGACTGCTCCCTCCGGAGCTATAGGGAAGGGAGCCCCGACGGTGCAGTCACTGTAGACATGAAGCAAGGAGCCCTAATGGCACAACAGTTCCGAGCCCAGCTGCAAACCCAAAGGTGGGCAGTTCACACCCACCCAGCAGCTCAGCTGGAGAAACACCTGGTGATCTGTTCTGACATCACAGCCTGGAAAACCCTGTGGAGAGGTTGTGCTCTATTACATGGGGCCACTGGGAGCTGGAAATGACACAGCGACACCCAACAGCAATAACAGAAATGAAGCAGCGTTTGAACACAAGTGATGTTTTTTAAAAAAAGGCTATCATTTTATTTGCAACACTGTTTGGCAGATTTCCTTTTTTTGTTGTTGTTGTTGTTTTTCTTTTTGGTTATACATGTAAGCTGCTGTGTCACTGCTTAGATATTGTCAGCAGTGGCGTGGTTTCTTATGAGTGGGCCAGTGGGCTGAAATGCGGGATTTTGGGCCCTTCCGACCCATTGCTGGCACTGATTTCATCTCCCCATCAGACTGCAATTTTCTTGACTCTCACCTTCCCTTTGTCACTTTATGATTGTGGCAACTGGAAACCCTCCAGACTTGCAGGGATAATCTTTTACCATTTGTATCCAGATTATTCTTTGTAGAAGAGCAGGACAGGTGCCCCTCCCTGATATTTGGCTCATGGTAAATTTTCTTCGCCATTCTGTGTAGGAAGGGAGAGCAATGATTCATTCTCATTGTTCATTTACTCTCCCAGACTGAAGGCCACTGATTTTAACGCTGCTGTGGCATCACTCCGCTGTATTACATTGTAGTCTATTATGGACAGGCCATAGGATCAGGATTCTCATATTGACTTGGAGGGAGTACATTTCATTACTTCAGCTTTCAAGATAATTTGATGTGGCTGATCCTTTTTTCTTTATGATGACTGACTCTTATAGCTTCTTATCAAATGTAACAATATCACCATAACAAAATACAGAAGTGGGGTTGCTGAATAAAACACTTATTAGACTATTATTGCAATGTAGCAACTATTTAACACCAGGCAACTCTAGCACAAGAATGAATTATCCAAAGTCCGTGTGGAAAAAAAGAAGTAAGTTTGAATGCTCTCTATAGTGGCATTCACTAGTTTACTCATTTATTCAGAAATGATGCTAAAATGTGAAAGGAGGTATAGTGTGATGCTGTGTTGAGGTATTGGTAGGATTTAGGTGGGAGAAGATTTCTTTATCATATAATTCATAATTATAATTAAAAAAAAAAAAAAAACTAGTAAAGTTTTGACATGCCTTGCTGAGAGAGAGAGATGCTACTGAGAGACTGAGAAAGATAGCTGGATGAGAGAGACTGAGCATGTCCCTGAACTTGAATTATTGTCTTTTGCTTCCCTAATAAACCCTATAATTTGTGAGTTCTGTGTGGCCATGGCAGCGAATTCTCAAACCCAGCAGAGACATGGTGGTTGCTGTGGGAGGAACGATTGGTGACAGGGTTAGTAAGAGGGTTAGAGGGCGGTGGCATATCTGGCCTCATAAGAACAGGCCTCGGGCTGCTGATGGTGATTCTGTCTTCCTCTTGTGAAGTCGGAGGAGGTCAGAAGATGCTGCCTCCTTGCCCCTTTGGCACTTAATTACCCTTAATCACTTCGATTGTTCCATCACCATTAACCCCCCTTTGCCCCTTTTTCTCTCTCCCCTGGTAGCCACATATAGATAATTTTTTAAAGGAGAGCAGTATTTTTGGATGATAATGCTTATTTTCTGAGCCAATCTGTTTTTTAGTTAAAAGGTGACTACACATTTTTAACATTCTACCACATTATTCATCCTGCAGTAATCAATGCTGTAAAACAGATTGTTGTGGTGCAGGGAATTCTTTGGTATGTCTCTTCCGGTCATGGTCTTTGTGACTCCCATCAGATGACTGGGTGGAACTATGTACATGTGTGATGATTTGTGGCCTACCACAGGAATTGGATAGCTTGTTAGTAATGGACAGAAAGTACGTGACACCTTGTTGAGGTAGCACCATGAAAATAAGGTGTATGGAACCCTAATGTGGGGATTGGTCAGTTTTGTCATTCTTCTGGGCTTTAAAATGAGCCCTTCCAGAGACAGAGTGGGGGATCTCACTACCATCGAGACAGAGAAGAGCAGAAGGTGGAATATATCCTTGGACTCACGATCTCTGAGCTGAGATGATGATAGAGAGATGGCAGAGAGACAGCAGAGAGGTGACAGCAGCAGCTGTGGTAGCAGCTGTGGTGGTAGACCTGATAGACTGGCAAGAGACAGAGTGGTGGGTTTGCGGGCCCACAGAGTGAGAAAGCTGAGTGTCTTTGGGATAGAGGCTTGCTGGTGGACTGGGCTGCACCGAGGTGCACATATTAGCAGAGCTAAGAGCTTTGTAACACTTGCTTGAACAGGACTAAGGCTGGGCAGAGGGGCCAAGGGCCAGAGAGAGGCATGTCTTTGGGCATGGCAGAGTAGGCTACTCTGATCAAAGAATTGTATCCTGAATGTTCCTGAACCTGAATTGTAGCCTGCTACTTCCCTAATAAACCAGATAACCTTGAGTTCTGTGTGACTATTGCAAGGAATTATGGAAGCCAGCAGAGAAGTAGTAAGTGCTGTGGGAGGGACGATTGGTGTCAGAATTGGTGAAAAGTTTGGAGGCTGGAGGCATGTCTGACCTCAGTTTTGTAAGGACCTGTTTTGGGCTGATATGGCTGGTGCTTTTCTCTTCCCCCTCATGAAGCTGGAGGAGGCCAAAGGATGCCATCCTCATGTCCTTTGTGTAATTGTTATCCCCATTTTACAGATTGAAAAACTGAGTCCAAGGAAGATTGGTGGGGAACAATATCCAGTATCTCATATGTGGTAAATAAAATGTCTCTTCAGGATACAACTACACAAAAAAGAGTATCCATTAGTTTTTGATTGATGTCATTGTTGCTTTGTTATGTGTTACAAATGGTACTGCCACTCAGGAATTAGAACCCAATGAAAATAAAACATCGTGCAACATGTATATGGAGACTGGATACTGTCTGTAGTGTAGGCACTTTTTCATAAATGCATTCAAAGTCTCCCTGGAAGTGTTGGCAGTATCTCTTACTTTGTGGTCTTTTCTGACCCATTCCTTGATAGGGTGATGCAGTCTTTGGTTGGAGAATGCAGAATGGAATTATGTTCTGCTGTGTTCTTCTCTGTTAGCCCTCTGTGTTGGTGCATCGCCTCTGGCTTCTCTACACTTCCTTCTGCCTCTGTCAGCCATTCCAGTATGGACGCTCTAGCCTGTGCTCTGTGCTGCAGGAAGCAGAGAAGAAGGGCCCTGACCACAGGAGGGCACCGTACTCACACCCAGTACTAACTCTGCCACAAGTACCTTCACTTTCTGGACCTCAATTTCTTTATTTGAAAAATGGAAATTAGATCTGAAAAGCACAGGGTTATCACTGACACAGGAGGCCCTGGGTAGTATAGACGGTTAAGCTCCTGACTGCTAACTGAAGGATTGGTTCTTTGAGTCCCTCCACCTTGACATGCCATGGAGGAAAGGCCTGCCTTTGTATATCTGAAAAACCAGCCGTTGAAACCCTGTGAAGCACAGTTCAACTCTGACACACATGGAGTTGCCCTGAGGTGTAGTTGACTCCAGAGCAGCTGGGTTGGTTTTTCATTCATTATTGAGATGGATTTAGATAAGACAGGCAAGAATTCTGAAAGTTATGAAAGGAAATGATTTTAGCAAACTAGTTTAGTGAAAATGCAAACATGAAGGCAATGGAAGACAAACACTTATTCCCTCTCACTCTTTTAAAAACCTTATACAGTCGAGTGACTGGACAGTGAATAAGGAAGACCAAAGAAGAGTTGATGCTTTTGAATTGTGCTATTGGCAAAGAGTACTGAAGATACCATGGACTGCCAGAGGAACAAACAAATCTATCTTGAAAGAAGTGCAGCTGGAATACTCCTTGGAAGCAAGAATGGCCAGACTTTGCCTCACCTACTTTGGTCATGTTGTCAGAAGGGGCCATTTCCTGGAGAAAGATGCTATACTTTGCTTGGATTGACACAGGGGCTGCAAGGATGGGCACAAGTATAGCAAGGATTGTGAGGCTGGCAAATGACCAGGCAGTGCTTCTTTCTGTTGTGTATAGGGTTGTTATGAGTCAGAGCTGACTTGACAGCACCTAATAACAACAACAACAATACAGTAGGGTCAACTCAGGATGCTATCCACATGTTTTGTTCATCTTTTAAAGGTGCATTGTTTGGTTAATTCTTCCACTATTTGCTCATTCATTGTTTATCAAACCATCACTGCATACTGAGCACCACCCGAAGTAATGGGGGTGTTGGTGTGTGTAGTCAAGCCTTGTCCTCCAGAGTTCAGTTGGGGCTGCCGTAATTAGTATCAGGGAAAAAAAAAAAAAAAAATGCTTCTGTAAAACAGCAGAGAGAAAAGCATTCCTCGCCCAGCTAGGAAGATTTGGGTAAAATTTCCCAAAACATTTAATAAATAATAATCTATAGCAGTCATAGACTTTTTACCTCACTTATAGTAAAAGGTAACAACCTTAAAGTAGTCCCCAAAAGCACTACAGCATTGGCTTCACCAGACTTCTCCATGACTTTATCTGTCATGCCCTCATGGAAACTCGGCTTCAGCCACAGCTGTCTCCCTGGTGCTCCCCGAACTCACCAGGCCTATCCCCACCTTGGGTTCTTGGTCCTTGCTGTCTTATCTGCCAGGAATGTTCTTTCTCCAGTTGTCCACATGGCCTCCTTTTCACCTACTTGGAGACTGGGGTCCAAGGCCACTTTCTCGTCTTTCATTGTCCCTATTTCAATGATACCCCTGGCCTATCCCACACTACTTGTCTTCATAGGGTTTTTTCCGCTGTCTTAGTGTTCTAGGTCTGCTGTGACAGAAGTACCTCATGTGAACAGCTTTAAAGAACAGGGCCTCATTGTCTCACAGTTTGGAAGCTGGGAGTCTGCATTGAGGGTTTGGCTGGGCTCTGTCTGCATGGTCCCAGGACAACACCTTCCCTTGTGTCTTCCATCAGATTCTGGCTGCCCTGGATGTTTCTTGGTGTTTCTTGACTTACAGATGGATCCTTGCATGGCATCTGCCCCTTGTGTGTGTGTCCTTTGATGTCTATTTTCTCTTCTCATAAAATGACATTCAGGAATGACTAGGATTAGGACACACCCCGCTCCTCTGGTATGACTCTGTTAGCATAACAAAAGAAAATCTGTATTTCCAAATGGGGTCACATTCTCAGGCACCTGGGCTAGGGCTTCTTTTTGAGGGACACAATTCAATCCATAACAAATTCTTAAAACACTATGTAATAAGAATATACTTTTTAATTTTATTGTCTGTTTCCACTAGAATATGTGTTCTTCAAGGGCATATATTCTCCTTGTTTTGGTAAGTATACTGTGTTCTCAGAATCTGGCCCATGCTCTGAACCTGCAGATTTATGACTTGGTAGAATATTGCTACCAATACATGAGCCAAGCATTGCATAAAAATCTTTCCCTGGATTACGTCATTTGATCCTTATGACTCAGTTATAATTTTGATCCAGCTGCATCCTCCATATTACGTTCGGTGAAGATGCAGTTCGAGTAAGGGTACTAGCTTGACCTACGCTGCGCAAAACCCACTGTCATCAAGTTGATTCTGACTTCTAGTGACTCTATCGGAATAGAACTGCCTCGTGGGGTTTCCTAGGCTGTAAATCTTTATGGAAGCAGACTGCCTCATCTTTCTCCTGCACAGTGGCTGGTGCGTTTGAACTGCAAACCTGTGGGTTAGCAGCTAGTGTGTGGTAAAACTGGGTCTGAATCTTGAGAGACTGCTGCTGGAGCTCACGTGTTTAACTTTCCCATTATTCCAGACTCTCTTCTCAGTATTGAAAAAGCAAGGACAATTCAAGCAAGGTGATTAAGGTCCAAGATAGGAACTAGGAATAGCTCTAAATGATTGGTGTGATTGCTGTCAGGGGTCAGGAGTGTCAGCCATGGAGGCTGGAGGAGCAGGCAGGTGGCTTACGATAAGGCCCTTTGTTTGCTTTGCAGTGTAGTTTAGTGTTTATTCTAAGCCCACCTGATGTTCGGAATGGTCAGAAGGATCATTTTCTGAAGAAGGATATCGTGCTTGGTAAAGTGGAGGGTCAATGAAAGAGGGGAAGGCCCCCAATGAGATGTATGGACACAGTGGCTGCAGCGATGGCCTCGTGTATAGTAGGGATACCGAGGCTGGGGCAGGACTGTGCAGTGTTTCGTTCTGTTGCACATAAGGTCACTGAGTCTGAGATGACTCAATGGCACATAACAACAACAACCTGACGGTTACTGAAGGTGCTTAATCAGGAGAGTGACATGATCAGATGTGTGGTTCAAAAGGTCACTCAGGCAATAATAGCATACAGAATAAAATGAACGGGGCTTGGTGTTGTGTTCAGGAAACCAGTTAGGAGGCTTTAAGGTGGGCTACCACCTCCAAAAAAAAAAAAAAAAAGAATAAAATAAGACAACTAAGTGGGTGACAGTGGAGAACAAGAGTGGATTTATAAGACATTTTGAAGGCAAACGGTGTGAGCTGTAATTCAGGTAGACGTGAAGGGCAAGCGAGAGGAGAGCACAGAGGGATAGGACAGAAAATGTTCCATTTTCTCCTTTGCTGTTTAAGTTTTCTACTTCTGTTTGCATTTAAAAATATACATGTGACTTCCAATAATAAACTTATTGTTACTCATTCTAATGAGCTAGCACTTAGGAATGTGCCGCATTTCTTGTGCAAGCTGTGCACTGAGGAGGAGCGAGAGATCCTACGGAAAGCCTCTCCTGGGAGCTCACAGATACTACTCGGAGAGGCCTTTGGATATGTCAAAAATAAAAAAAAATATAATACATCTGTAGTTTATTTGTTAGTAATAGAAACAGAACCCACTGCCAACTCATTTAATTCCAACTCATAGCGACACTATAGGACAGAGTAGGACTTCCCCGGAGGGTTTCCAAGGCTGCAGATCTTTATGGAAACACTGCCTCACCTTTTCCTGCAGAGCAGCTGATGGGTTTGAACTGTCAACCTTTTGGTTAGTAGCTGTGCCACCTTAACCACTGTGCCACCAAGGCTCCTTGTTTTGGTAATAATTTTATTAATAATAGATTACTATTATTATAATAATGAATATATGCTAGTCATAACATGCATTGTAATATATATGTTATTATAAAATAGTTATAATATGTTTAATCTTATTATTATATCATTTAATAGCACCCCTTCCCCAAGTAATAATTCCTTCAAAAGAACTTTAGTAACTCTGCCTGAAGTAGTCCCAGTGGTGTGAAGGTGTTCTGGTTACCTAGTTCTGCTCTGATAGGAATATACCACAAATGGGATGGCCTTAACAAATAGGAGTTTATTCTCTTACACTTTGGAGGCTTTAAGTCCAAGTTCAAAATGCCAGGCTCTAGGGGCTGGGTGAAAGCCCCTCAACCTTGGGGTCCAGCTCTGCCTCCTGCTTCTGTCCCACTGGAGTCAGAGGTGCTTCTTCACTCAGGCTGCTGCTGGCTGCTGAGGCTGACAAGCCCAAGGTTGACAAATAAAAAGGCACAGTCTCGATGTTACCCAACCACACGGCAGGCCATTAATTCAAGTTCGTTGTAAGTCCCAAGGCTGGCAGAGCATGGCCAGCTGCTGAGCAACGACACGGCTACATGCAGGGTCCGAGCATGCCATAGGCTAGAGATCATTCTCAAAGCTTCTCCTTATATGCAAGAAGCAGACCACCTTCCCAAAGGCAGCTCCTCAGCTGCTCGTGGTAGATCCCACCATGGAGCTGACTGCCAGTCTCCTCATGGGGAATAACTACCACCAGCTGCCCAGCCACTCAACCAGGCCCAGCCAAGTTGACACACAAACTGAACTACCACAGACCGTTAAGCCCTTTGCTGCTAACTTAAAGGTTGGTCATTCAGATCCAACGTGTGCGAGACATGGCAATCTGGTTCCATAAAGATTAAAGACTGGAAGATCTTATGGGGAAGTTCTGTTGTCATATTGGGTCACTGTGAATAGGAATGGGCTAGACAGCACCTACCAGTAACAACATTGTGCCTGGGAAGGAAACATTATTGTGTGTGAAGGGAGGCTGTTGCTGATGTCAGAGGAAGTCGGCAAGAATTGGAGGTTCATTCCAGGTTGAGCAAAATTATCTTGGTTTCTTGTTCTATACTTTATGTGTTGTGCAATAGAAGAGTTTCCTGAAGGCCATTGCTTCAGCTGAGTAATTCTTTAATTTTGTTACGTTTTGATTTGTTTTTGTGTGCTTGTCACCGTCGAGTCAGCTCTGCTTCTTGGGGGGCTTATGTATAATGGAACACAATGGTGCCCACTTCTATGGCATCATCATGGCCACTGGCATGGTTGAACCCATTCTGGTGGCCCCCATCCCAATCCATCTCACAGAGGACTTCCATCATTTCCACACATCCTCTAATTGACCAAACTAGATGTGTTTTGCTAATGATTAGTCATTCCTGGTGACGTGTCCAAAACCAAAAATGCAAAACAAAAACTCTTTCTTGTCAGTCAGTTCCAACTCATTGCAATATTGTGTGTTACAGAGTTGAACTGGTTCACAGGATTTTCATGGCTCTGGTAGCATAGTGCCTAAGGTACCTGACTGCTAACCAGAAGGCTGGCGGTCCAAACCCACCAGTCACTCCTCAGAAGGAAGGTTGGGCAATCTACTTCTGTAGTGATAATGCCTCGAAAACCCAAGGAGGGGTTGGTATGAGTTGGGTCCAAATTGACGGCACATAACAACAACAACAACAACAACAACAATTTTCACAGAAGTAGATTGACAGCAGTTGCACCATGGTGATGGAAAATTTGGAAGTGGATAATGAAGATGGTTACACATGATGAACACAATGTCATTGAATTGTATGTATGAAGAAAATTGAGATCACTAGTGTTTCATTACATACATATTTATCACAATTAAAAAATAAGACATAATGGATTCTAATGCTAGGGGTGCTTCTTTTGGGAGAATATGAAAGTTTATCATTTAATGATCCTCATTTCCTCATCTACAACATGGGAAAATAACCATCACTTAGGTTTTATGTGTGGGAATTACATGAGATAGTGTTTGCAGAGTTTCTTGGAACAGAGATCAATAATATTGCACAGGAGTTCATTAAATCGCAATTAGTAGTAATAGCATCGATATTATCATTAGAAAGATTATTGTATTATTTATTGATGTAATTTAACCTAGAAAAAACCTTTCCACATTTACAAGCAAGACTTTTATCTTTGGAGTTTGTATATTAAGACATTTGAGAATGCATTTAAGAATATAATCTATATGTTTGGAAAAATAAGCCATGGCTAGGAGAAATTGTTATATTTAAATTAATATGTACTCCTAAACCCCTAAGTCTATGTTGCAGCAACTATTAGGCCATTATGATCATAATCTGTATACAAGAAAATATTATCTGAACACTCAAGTAATCAGGTCCCTTGAGTAATTATGTACTAGTTGTAACAAAGTCCTGGAAGGTGAGACTGTTAACTATGTATGTGTTGATTATGTTGGCCACCAAGCAAAACCCAACCCAACCTATTGTCTTCAAGTTGATTCTGACTCATAGCAACTTTGGAGGACAGAGCAGAACTGCTCCAGAGGGTTTCCAAGGCTGTCATCTTCACAGAAGCAGACTGCCACATCTTACTCCCATGGAGCGGTTGGTGGGGTCAAACCACTGACCTTTCAGTTAGCAGCTGAGGGTTTTGCTTTATTTTTTTTTAATAAATTGGTTTTGGCTGAATTTGGGTTCTTCCGTTTCCTCTGTCTCCATGACTCCCTTAGTTCTGATGTCCCCTTCAGACATTTACTTCATTGGCTGTCTCTCCTTTGCATGTCTGAATCCAGATGCAGAGGGATAAGCAGAGAATTCATACTCCTGTGAACTGCTCCACCCTAATTCTGTCCTTCTGTTCAGATGTCCCACTTAGCAAAATAAAAACTGTTGTTAATCCCTCCTTCTGATTCCCCTGCTCAGGACAGCAAACATAATGGTGGCTTTGTAAGCCATCTTGACATTTAAAATTAGAGGGACCTGTGTGGAAAACAAAACTAAATAAAACAAAACAAAGCCAGAAAATGTCCTTCCGTGTCTCTAAGAGGAGCGTTGGTGGCATAATAGTTAAGGGTTTGGCTTTAAACTGAAAAGGTCAATGGTTTGAACCCACTAGCAGCTCTCTGGGAGAACAAATCTGGTGATCTGCTCCTGCTGTGAGTTAGGATTGACTTGATGGCACAACACCTGTCTCTAACAAGGAAAAGTTCTGTTGACAACATGCACACATTCTAAGAGTGAAACTCTTCTTTCTAGTGGATATCTTGTACTCTAAAGAGGTGAACACAGGTCAGTGTGAAACAGCCAATCAATCAATCCAACAAACAACAACACAAAAACAGTATACCTTTGCCTGTTCTTTTTCCCACATGGGGTGTGGCTGCAGAAACCCCTTAAATTTACCCCTCTCTTCTGTGAATTCTTGCAGCTGTGGCACTTTCACCATCATAACATTGGAGAGCCGTTGAGAGATTGGAGTTCATTTCCTCCAGACACTTCATGTTACACATGAGGGACCAGAGATGTCGGCAGGACATCATGACTTGGGGGTTTGACCTTGAGTCTGTCGCTCAATCATCATAATGGAAGCAGTTTGTCATCCTGCCTGGAGCTCTCAACAGTGTTTCTCCTTGAGGTTTCAGCAGAAGCCCTACGTGTTTACACTACAGGATTCCAAGTGGCTTTTTCTACAGATGTGTAGCAGATTTGCCAAACGAATACATCGTTTGATTTCTTAATGACTTTTTCCATGTGTGTTGATTGTGGATCCAAGTAAATTGAAATCCTGCACGTCAGTATTTTCTGTGTACATCAGGATGTTGCTCATATTTTCAGTTATGAGAAATTTTGTTTTATGTTGAGATGTAATCCTTACTGATGGTTGTAGCCTTTGATCTTCATCAGTAAGTGCTTCAAGTCTTCTTCACTTTCAGCAAGAACAATGTGTCATCTATGTATAGATTGTCAATGAGTGATCCTCCAATCCTGATGCCACATTCTTCATCATCCATCATCCAGTTTCTCAGATAATTTGCTCAGCATACAGATTGATTAAGTATGGTTGAATGCTCAGCATTCATTTGTTTGGACAGATACAAGCCTTATACACACGTTTCCTGATGTTAAACTAAGCGTTATCTCCCTTTTCTGTTTGAATGACTGCTCCTTGTCTATGTTCAGATTCCACATGAGCACAATTAAGTGTTTTGTAATTCTCATTCTTTGAAATGTTATCCATAATTTATTATGATCCACACAAATGAGTGTCTTTGTATATAATTAAATAAGTAACCAAAGGATGGTGTGTATATGTATATGTATATATATATATATATATATAGGAGCTCTGGTAGCATAGTGGCTAAGGCACTTGACTGCTAACCAGAAGGCTGGCGGTTCAAACCCACCAGCCACTCCT
>NW_006921890.1:918767-921267 GCF_000298275.1 Orycteropus afer afer
ATACATACATATATATCTATATCTATATAACTTTTTGAATGTATAAGCAGAAGTATCCTTTCAGTATACGTCTCTTGGATTTTTTAAAAAAGTATATTTACACTCCAGAGTAGAAATCCTCAGTTTTTTTCTGTGTGTCCTGATGTTACTTGTTGTTAGGTGCTTTGGGGTCAATTTTGACTCATAGCCACCTCAGGTGACAGAGTAGAACTGCTCCATTGGGTTTTCTAGGCTACAGTCTTTAGACAGGAGTAGATTACCAGGACTTTCTTCTGCTGAGCTGCTGGGTGGGGTTGAACCACCAATCTTTTGGTCACCAATCGTGAGCTTAACCTTCACACCTCCAGGATTCCTTGATGTTACTGCTATAAGGTGCAAATGGCTCTGAATAAATATGGAATATTGTGTGTAGTGACAATCTTCAACACCTGAGACTGCCTCTGTCATTTTGCTCTGTCTTTTGGTTTCTAATACATTTCTAAAAAGTGCCCAAGACTGCAGGCACATGACAAATAACCTTAATACAAAATTCTGAGGGTCTAGGTAGAGGATATCAAGCTGGCATATGTTAAACTAGACAGCAGCCTGTGTATGTGTGTGTTCTTGGTAGAAATCAGAGATGATTCAAATGCTACATGACTTTGCACTGTGACTCAGTGGCAAGAGTTACAGATAGGCCAGCGTGCTCTTCCCAGGTACCTGGGGAAGAACAAGCAATATGCTTACCTGCACAGAAGGCCAGCAAGCTGTTCCAGTCATTCTGTATGTAGACAGCTTGTCTGCTTCCTGCTCTATTGTGATAATTACTTCACAAGGTAGCAGTGGGAATGCTGCTGAGAAAATTTAACCCTTTCCTGAGAGGTCAGTAGATTTTAATAACAGGTAATTAGTTAACTTGCAGGTTGCTGGCAAGCTAAGCCTTTCTGAAGATGGAAGCTGGTATGTTTCAAGGATTTATGCATTAAAATATAACGTGTTATTTACAGAGAATGGTCAGTGGTCATCACATTGTAATCAGTGTCTCTATAATTGAGATTACTGAGTAGTTATAGAATGTGGTATATACAAACAAATGAGTTTCTCTGCCTTCTGTTCCATTCATTCTCCCTTCCTTAACTATTCCCATTGGAAACAGAAAGAGAATCTTTTCTTTTGTCAAGAGCCAGGATTGCTTAAGGAGAGAGTCCTTTGTAGGTCCCCAGTGGAAGCCATGTGGAGTGTAGGACACGATCAGGTTTGACTATGATGTCACACCAAGACAGAGAAAGGCCATTGGAAAGGCCAGAGTCATGTCAGTACAGACAGAAGCTTTTCACATCAAAAAGAAAAAGAAAACCTTTAGTTAAGTTTCTAAAAAAAAAAGTTTCCATTGAGTTGATTCCAACTCATAGTGACCCCCATTGGTTTTCCAAGTCTGTAAATCTTTGAGGAAGCAGACTGCCTCATCTTTCTTCCACAGAGCACCTTGTGGGTTTGAACCACCAACATTTTGGTTTAGAAGTCTATAATCTGCAGTTACTTGTATTCAAATGTTCCTTGGGTACCAGCCATGGATTCAACTCAGTTCTTGGTTTCTTTTATCTCCAGGTCTTATTCTGCACTGGTCAATGGTCCTTCCTTCTGGAAATGCTTTCTTCCTTGGGTTCAGTGCATTTTTCTTCTCTGGTTTCCATCTACCCGATTAGCTGTCCTTCTGTCTCCTGTGCCAACTCATTTTTCCTTACCTAACATTTAAACATGGAAAGAGTTCCTCACGGCTCAGTCCAAGGCTGTCTTCTCTTGTCCTTCTATCCTTCCCAGAGGAGCTCTTTCATGTCTGTCACTCACATCTCTAGATGTGCATCAAGATCCTGGTCGTCCCTCTACTTCCTCTAAATCCCTACTTAACTCTTACATAGGCACTCAGACTCAACCTGTCTGAAGCTGGACATATGTCTCTCTCTCCCAATGCTGGTCCTCCTCTAACATGTCTGCTGTTGATGGTGAATGGCATCTCTACCTGTTGAGTTATCAAATCCACTGCCACAGGCATCATCCTGGGAACTCTCCTTTGCTTGCTCCTCCTATGGTCACTCCCTTGTCAGTTTCATCCATTGTATTTCTCAAATATGTCTGTGCTGTCCCACCTCTACAGATCCCACATGATTGGTCACATTTATAGTCTTATGGAGTCTTTTCCTGTTTAGTCTTCCTGCATTTGCTCTTACATCTGAATCTACTATTCATTTTCCTAGTAGAAGTTTCAGTGTTTTGGTTGTTTTAAGTGCATAATTTAACATGACCCTCTTTGACTTGAAACCTATAAATTTCTTCCTATTTTCCTAAGATAAGTTTTTTGTTTGTTTGTTTGTTTGTTGTTTAACTCTCAGCACTATTCACTGTTGACATTTGGGCAGAATCATTCCTTTTTTGTGGGGTGGCTTGCAGATACTTCCCAGCATCTTTGGCTTCTTTCCACCCATTTTATGCCTTAGCACCTTGCCCCTCTGCAGCTGTGGCA
>NW_006921890.1:924312-925329 GCF_000298275.1 Orycteropus afer afer
ATCAATGGGCAATAATGCTTTGCCTTTATACTATTTAATTTCCTTAATCAAGGTTGATGGGTGCCAGCTAAGATAGTGTCATAGGCAGTAATTAATCTTGCTTAATTCTTGGGAGAACTACAAAGCCTCAACCATCAGCTTTATGGCCACTTTTATACATTAAGTTTCTATGTAATATATTTACACACACACACACATATATGTACATATATATATTTATGGAGCTCTGATGGTGCAATGCCTAAGGCATTTGACTGCTAACCAAATGTGGGTGGTTCAAACCCACCAGCCATGGAAAGAAAACTGGGCAATCTACTTCTGTAAAGATTTTGTGTCTTGGAAACCCAATGGGGGTTGCTATGAGTCACAATCGACTTGATGGCATATCTATATCTATATACACACACATACACATACATATGCACAGATCTGTGCATATGTGTGTGCAGATTGTATATATGTATAATGTGTATAAATATGTATATGTATACTATATAAAATATATTTATGTTCTAAAATATCTAAGCAGTTTATCTCACTGCTAGTGAAGAGAATTTTCACATTACATATTTATTTAATGGTCAGAGCCAAATAAATACTTAACTGTTTATTATTAAAATTTTGGTCTAATGTTTGTTATCTATGGTTGAGGACTTGACTGGTAGCCAGAGGCTGGCAGTTTGATCCCACCCAGAGGCACTTCAGAGGACAAGGCCTGATGAGGCTTCTGGATGTCAGAGCCTTGAAAGCCCTCTGGACCTGCTCTACTTTGCACATGTGGGGTCTTCCTGGGTCAGTATGGACCCAGCAGTGGCCTCTGGTAGAGTGGGTGACTCTCTGGTTTGATCAAAGATGCTTTCTCTCCCTTCTTTTTAGTTCATGGCCTATTTACGTAATATTGGACCCAAATCATATCTTGACAGGGTAGAAAATAGGGACAATATAACATTTGCCAGAGAAACAGGATCCCTGCAGTGTTTCAATAGGTTCCTCCTGAATCCAATTAACTTTGTCTCT
>NW_006921890.1:945667-947011 GCF_000298275.1 Orycteropus afer afer
TTATCTGAAGGGACCATTCCCTGGAGAAGGATATCATGCTTGGTAAAGTGGAGGGTCAATGAAGAAGGGGAAGGCCCTCAGCAGATGGATTGATATGATGGCTCCAACAATGGGCTCAGGTATATCAAGGATATGTGAAGCTGGTGTACGACTGGACACTGTTTCATTCTTTTGTACACAGGGCTGCTATGAGTGGGAGCCAACTTGACAGCACCTAACAACAACAACGACATCTCAACTTGTGATGAAAAAAAGGAAAGAACATTTTTAATTAATATTCACATATTTTGCCAAATATCAAAGTGTGAACACTAAAACACATTGTAAAAATCAGGATAATTCAGGAGGGTTTATGTAATAGCGTTGACCATTGTTGTTTTCAGCTCTTGTGCTTCCTGCATAATCAGCAAGAACAAACACTAATTTATGAGTAGATACATAGATAGAAAGGCAAGATGATCAGGTATTGTATACTAATGAGACTATACTCCCCTCTGGTGACATTGGACCTAAGGCATCTGACTGCTAACCAGAAAGCTGGTGGTCCAAACCCACCAGCCACTCCTCAGAAGGAAGATTGGGCAATATACTTCTGTAGTGATACTACCTTGGAAACCCAAGGAGGGGTTGCTACGAGTTGGATCTGATGCCACAGCAGTGAGTTTAGTTTATATAGAGATTAAGGAGCTCTAATTGTGTGGTTCCAAAGGCATTTGACTACTAACCAGAAGGAAGTTTGGTGGTTGAAACCCACCAGTTGCTCCATGGAAGAAAGATGGGGCAATCTACTTCCGTAAAGATTTACTCCCTTGGAAACCCAAAGGGGGTCACTATGAGTTGGAACCACCTCAGTGGCAGGGAGTTTTGTTTTTGTTTTTGTTTTTGTTTTTGGGTATAGACATTTGGCAGATGATATTTCTACATAAGTGTATTATGAATTGCAAAAATTCCCATGTATACAATAGAGCTAACTGGGGACAATATATGAAAATTTCTTTGCATAACCAAACACAATTCAGGAAGTGGGTCACTCACCTTATAAGCTCAGGACCACAGTTATGGGAGATAATAAGGTAAATTTGTATAATATAGCCCACAAAAATAATGTTCTACATCCTACTTTGGTGAGTAGCAGGTGGAGTCTTAAAGACTTGTGAGCACACATCTAAGATGGAATTATTGGTCTCTCCTCATCCAGAGTGAGGAAGAGTGAAGAAAATCAAAGACCCATGGACACTATTAGTCCAAGGGACTAATGGACCATGAGAACCTTATTGTATATGACTCTGACACCAGCGGGAGCTCTGGTAGCATAGTGGCTAAGACACTTGCCTGCTAACCAGA
>NW_006921890.1:947413-956523 GCF_000298275.1 Orycteropus afer afer
GCCACCCTCATAATCCTTGCTATAACTGAGCCCATTTTTGTAGCCATTGTGTCAATCCATCTAGTTGAAGGGCTCCCCCTTTTTCATTGACCCTCCTCTTTTCAAAGCAGGTATCCTTCTCCAGGGAATGGTCCCTTCTGACAGCATGAGCAAATTAGGTGAGACACAAAGTCTGGCCATTAGCGCTTTGAAGGAGCATTCCGGCTTCACTTCTCCCAAGAAACATTTGTTAGTTCTTCTGACAGTCCATGGTACTTTCAGTATTTTCCACCAATACCACAACTCAAAAGCATCAACTCTTCTTTGGTCTTCCTTATTCATTGTCCAGTCAAACAATAGACAGACCTATTTGGTAGACAACAACCCATAGAAGTATGCACTTTTTAGACCAACCAAACGTAAAAGGTCAAAATGACAGTATTTGCTGAGAGGTAAAATTCAGAAGTCAGGAATGCATAGAAGAAAAGGATAAAGGGAACTAATAACCACAGGGAGGAGGTGGGAAGAGTGCAGTTTACGAATGCAGTCAATGTCAGAAAGCCAAACGTATATGAGCTGTTGAATGAGAAACCTATTTGCTCTGTAAACTTTCACCCAAATAACAATAAAAAGTTAATTTAAAAAAAGACAAATCACCTTCTTCTCTCTCCCAATTGCAGGTTCTTTCTCAATTCTTCTATAGTGATTTTCTCTGCTTGTACAACTTACCCATCTCCTATGTATGTACATATATTCTCAAATTCCTATCTCAAATTCTCATCTCAGGCCTCTGGACAGCCTCCAGAACAGAACCATCCTTCCAGTTGCCTACTAGCCATTTCCACCTAAATATCTCCTCTTTCAAGGAGCTCTGGTGGCCTAGTGGTTAAAGCATTTGGTTGCTAACCAAAAACGGTTGGTGGTTCAAACTACCACCTGCTCCGTGGGAGAAAGAAGAGGCAGTCTGCGTCCATAAAAATTTACAGCCATGGAAACTATAGGGGGCCATTCTGCTCTGTCCTATAGGGTTACTATGAGTCAGAATCAGCTCAGTGGCAATGGGTGGGTGGTGGTGGTGGGATTGTCTCCTCTTTAACGTTTGACAGTTTTGCCGACCGTCATGGTCAAAATGCAGCTTGAGTCAGCTTCTCTCCCTAAATCCCTTTTTTCCTGGTTCTTGCATTCTATTTATTTATTTGCATTCCTAATCACGCAGCCCTAAAACTTTGGATTGCTCTGATTCCTACTTGTTTTGCACCACACTGACCCAGTGGAGTTCCTAGATGGCACAAGTGATTAACTGGTTGGCTCTTAACT
Source organism: Orycteropus afer afer (assembly GCF_000298275.1). Taxonomy (NCBI): domain Eukaryota; kingdom Metazoa; phylum Chordata; class Mammalia; order Tubulidentata; family Orycteropodidae; genus Orycteropus; species Orycteropus afer. Next base: position 948,710 of record NW_006921890.1, read on the forward strand.
GAAAGGTTGGCAATTCAGATTCTCCCAGAGGCCCCTTGGAAGCTAAGCCTGACAATCTACTTCTAATTTTCACTAAGTGTTTTATTGCCATTTTGTCATTAAATATGCTACTGCCTTCAGCCTTGTTCATCACCTGACATCATCACCTCAGGTACACGGCCATCATTGGTCTCCTTGCAGGTCTTCTCCCATTACCAGTCACCTGGTACAGTTCAGCCAGATTAACCTATCTCCAGCTCTAGTTCCTGTTTCCTGTTATGGCTCTGGAACTATTTATCAGTTGGGAGTCCACACATTCATGTAAGTGAATGCCTTTGAAATGTATTAAAAAAAAAAAAAAAAAAATGTACTGCCATTGAGTTGATTGCAACTCACAGCGACTCCTCCTTGGGTTTTCTAGGCGGTATCTCTATGGAAAGGAGCTCTGGTAGCATAGTTCCTAAGGCACTTGACTGCCAACCAGAAGGCTGTTGGTTCAAATCCACCAGCCACTCCTCGGAAGGAAGGTTGGGCAATCTACTTCTGTAGTGATACTGCCTTGGAAACCGAAGGAGGGGTCACTCTGAGTCTGGTCCGACTCAAAGGCACATAACAACAACATGTCTACGGAAGTAGGTTGCCCAGTTGTCCTTCCAAGGAGTGGCTGGCAGGTTTGAACCGCCAGCCTTTTTGTTAGCAGTCAAATGCCTTAAGATGTAAGGCACCTGATAGCTGAGAGCACTAGGGTTGCAAGTCTAGAGTCTGCTCCAGAGGTATTCTTCCATAGCAATTAAGATTCCATTGTAATACCGTGGACTGTATTAAAAAGATTTGCAAGAAAATAACCTGCCATTTATGTACAATCTTGTCAAATGAACTTTAAGATTTTTGGAAATTTTATTATGATGTTAAAGGATTCCTGTATACTATCTAGTTATAACCACTGTTTATGGTCATATTTAATGCATAATATATCTCTAAATTCCTTTCCTTTGAATTTGTTTTCATTATATAAAGCACCTTGACTTGTAAAAGTTCAAGTTCTATACTTCATTTTGAACTACATAGTAACGGCCAGTAATGCTAATTGTCAGGAAATGGGTTCCTATAGCCTAGTGTAAATTTTTAATTCACTAATTTGTCACTTCCTCTGGGCAGCAATCAGCCTTCACTCCTTGAGAGCTTACAAGCTGAGTGCCTGGAGCCAGAGGGCTTAAGTGACTTGGAGACATTGACTGTAATGTTTTCAGGGCCTTGACAAAGATGAGGGATGTCAGGTTTTTTCAGTTTAGTAAATTTCCCACTGAATACAGCAGACCAGAACAGCACAGGAAGTCAGGAAACAAGAGCTCTCCAATAATGGATTCTGTTTCTTTGTTGGCTGTCAGTAATTTGACCCGACTGCTTCTCATCCACTGGAGAACAGCAGAGAGACTCAGAAGGCACCCTGGCCATCAAACTAGCCTTAATATCCTGAGGTTCAGCCAGGACCTCCCTAATGCACATTTTTTCTTGTCCTCTCTTGTTCACCTTTTCGCCTTTTAGGGACTATATTCTTCATTCTTTGAGGAAGGGTCTTAAGATCAGGTTCATGGAAAGAATTTGGTTTCTGTATCAACACACGCATGTAGGTGCAAGATATTTTCCACGTGTGCTTGGGATTCTCATCTGGTGAAACAGATGGAATAATACAAATTTCACAATCTTTGTAAAATCTGAGAAGGAAATTTACTGTAACTCAGGAGTATAGATATATAGGAACTATTTGTGTAAGTAATGAATACAAAAAAGCATGTAGCATATATATATATATATATATATATATGTATACTACATATACTATAGAAATTTTTATACCATTTATATAATATATAAATATGCATGCATTATCTATGTGTTTTATATGTGTATATAAATACACAGAAATGAGAACAATGCATAAAATAACATCTAATATGCTATAGGGAGCTCTGGTAACATAGTGCCTAAGGTACTTGACTGCTAGCCCAAAGGCTAGCAGTTTAAACCCACCAGCCACTCCTTGGAAGGAAAATGGAGCAATATACTCCTGTAGTAATACTGCCTCGGAAACCCAAGGAGGGGTCGCTATGAGTCGGGTCTGACTTGAAGGCACATAACAACAAACAACAACAATGCTATAAACATTATAACTTATGTTTCATATAATATATATTTCATATAATATAGTAATGCAATTTATATTATATCATAATATCATGATTTAAGATAATATATAATCATATGAAAATATGCTTTTCAACCACTTTAAAATCAGTTAGTAAAAAATTTATGCCAAATTATAAAGCCATAAATTTATGAGATGTTGAAATTTATGTAAAATAGGTTTATCATGATTCATTTTAAAGTATATTTTCATAAGTGTGCTAACTAAAATAGTGACATTTAAAATGTACTTGTAAAAAAATTAACTTGAAAAATTGTGTTTAGTATTGTCAGCCTTTAAACTAATTGTCACTATTTGTTCATGCATTGTCAGAATCACTAGAAGTATTTAAATTATTGGCAGATTTTATAAAATCTGACACTTTCTATATTTGATGTTCCATTGTTTTGTTTTCTTAGAGAGAATGGAATAATGAGAAGAAGAAAGGAAGGACCCCAACACAGACATTGAGTCTATCCAACTCCTGGCGACACATAGGTCATATTTAGAACTGTTTCACAGGGTTTCCAAGGCTGTAAATCTTTAAGGAAGCAGACTGCCTCATTTTTCTCCCAGAGTGGCTGGTTGGGTTTGAACCAATGACTTTGTGGTTAGCAGCAGAAGGAAGGAGAAATCAAATAAACCAGGACAGAAAGCGTTAATGTTCCTTTGGACTTCAGTTTTATATTTACTGGCAAAGCTCTTTTAGACTCAGCTGGATATAGACATGTGAAATCATATGTAATTATTTTGATACAAAATAAAAATACAAGTTCCCTAAGTTGGATGAGTGTTCCCACAACTTTCTCTTTTGATTGACTTTGATGCTGCATGAACAGCATCTTAATTTTCCACACACTGCCTTCCTCCGGGTCATCAGAATGATGGGGATACTGCCTCTTTAAGATGTGGCTAACAGTTGCCTCTCTGATTTTCTTCCAAGCTATGGAGACATATACAGTAAGTTTGTTCCCTGATCTGAAATGAGTATGTCAATTGAAGGTCTTCCAACAATTGTCAGAACTGGTGTTCCTTCCTCAAGGTCTTTGTGGAGTGTCTGGAGTGAAGCATGTGGCTGCCAGTGCTGTCGAGTGGATCGCAATTCCTGGTGGTCCCATGTGTGCAGAGTAGAACTGCTCTGTGTCATCTTTTGGTAGGAGGTTGCCAGGCCTCTATTCTGAGACACCTCTGTCAACCTGTCAATCTTTTGGCTAGCCGTCAGAAATTTAGCCATTTGTGCCACCTCAGGACGTCTAACTGAAACACCGAGAGGTTTTATGGAGCAACGCAGGCCACCAGGATTGACTTCCTAGTCATTTATAGGCTCAGACCGCTTACTATCTCTACTGGTCAAGTTTCCGTGGCACTGGCAATGAAAACTCTGCCAGGGTCACTGGCTGGCTGACAGCAATTGAAAGAAGTGATTGGTTCTAAGATGCAGTCTAACTTAAGAGATGCTGAAATGTGAAAAGTGTGCACCTAGAATCAATGAAGCACACTGCGTTATGATTGACTTCTTTTACATGATGATTGAGCTTGAACCGTTGAATTCAAAGGTGTTAGTTGTTCATTGTGTGAGGCTCTGCTTTGAAGCTTACCTGAGACAGGAGACAGGTTGTGGGTTTCTCCTCTGTTGGAGTCTCCAGTTCTTGTCCAAGGATAGCCACAGTCCCCTCCTTAGAGGGAGAGTGACAGTTCCTTAGATGGTAGGGTCATTGACAACAACTGTATTGAAGGCTTTGGAAGAACCTTGGGTGGGTCTGGAATGGAGAATTGGAAAACAAAGAGGACCACCACAAGGTTGAGTAGAGGCCCGACCCCTAACCCTAACCCACGAGAGCATGCGATTTTCCTGTGACAGACAGAAGGTGCAGGAGTGGAGAAGGTGGTGTGGGGTTGGCGGCTCTGAGGTCAGGGATGTATGCAGCATGTTTGGTAGAAGAATCTCTGAAGGCCCAACTTTCTCTTGTTTTCTTGAGTGTTCTACAAGGTCAGAGTCAATGCAACACTGCAAACAGAATTAAGGCAAGAACAGATGCAAAGAACCACATATTGATTATATTGCTGGATAATGTGGATATGAATTAAAGCTGAAAAAGCAGATATAAATATAGATGAAGGGATGTAGATTTGTCTGGCTTGATATTTTGGTCTTCTCCAACCGCAATTTATAGTCTCATTCTGTTTTATAGGCGGTCACATTGCATGTGGCTATATCCGGGTTCTGAAATGCTGGAGAAGATCGGGAATGAAATTATTCTGAGCTGTTTCAAAGTCACACTGGTTTAATTTTCACCTAAATCAGAGTAAGTTGCTGCAGGCGCAACTTTTGTCAGTGTGTCCTGGGAAAAAGGTGGAGATCTGGACTTTATACCTCCCATGTCTAATGGCTTTGTGTCATCATTGAGAGAAACAAGATGCAACCTGGAAACCATCGAGCGGCCACATTGGTGACCGTTTCAATGACTAAAACCGCAGTGTATGGAACGTTGACTTCCTGCGATATATGAAAGCTACTTAGTGCTGCAACTAGCGAACTCGGATTGATCTCAGTTTGATTCTGAATCCCTGAATGAAAATAACCAGCTGATGTCGGCAAGGCTTTCTGCCCTCTGTGGTGTGATTGATTTCAGTCGAAAACACCTGACCTTGTGATATGCAACCCAAACGTTCCTTAGCAATTACTTATTAATATATTTTATTACGGAATGATTTTAAATGAACATGGAAGGATTAATTATGAGAAGAATTAGGAGTAAGGCCCTCTCTAATCTGTCTGTTTTATTCATAAATACAGTGGAAACTGAGAGCCAGAACTGGGTGCAGAGGTGGGGGCTGTCTCCTTGGTGTTTTTATGTTTCACTCACCAGTACTCCACCTTTGACAGGGCACAGTCTTACAACTTTTCTATCACTTGTTCTAGTGGAAAATATTTGCGTTTCCTTCTCTGGCACAGTTTTGGCCTACACAGATTCCGGTTTTGCAGATTTTACTGTACCAGTTTTAATGCATCCATTTTACCGAAAACAGAGGTCTCTGGGCAGACATAGTTCTCCTTCTTGCTTTGTTTTGTTGGATGTGGGAGAGGTTTTTTTTCACGCTTCACTGGTGGAATACCCAGGAAATGTCACTGAGCATGTGACTAGATGTAAGAACCTCACTGTGTAGTGTTTCTTTTGCAGGCTAGACAGTGGGGAAGAATAGCAAAGAGCTCTCTTACTGGTGAAAACCTGGAGGCAGTCCTTCTAAAGTTGGGGATAAGACATGAATGTCTAATAGAAAGCTATTTATTTAAATTTGTCCTGGAATTACTAATGAAGACACCTTTTTTAAAAAGAATACAACAAGGATAAATTTTGGATACTAAGAAATAAAACCTGATTGACTTTGATGTGCTCCCCTAATTGAGCCTGGATAATTGACAGATAAACCACTCCAATTCAAAACTTTTATCGGTAGTAAGATAAACCGAAACACTGTCCATATTCTCATAGCCCAGCAAAGACAAGTTAAAAACCATGGTGAGAAAATATTCCAAGTACAATATCAATAAAATATGAAGAGTTAGAAAAATACTTTGCCAGAAATGTGAAAATTAGTCTGAGAACTCAGTGTCTGAAGTCAGTTTGTAGACAGTGGAGAAGTGATGGCAGATTTGACAGTCACTGGCCATGTAATGTTGATTATGTCAGTCACCTTCTCTGGGCCTTGGTTTTCTACTTGTGAGATGGGGATAATTATGGGTATCGATGTCATAGGATCCTGGTGAAATTAAAATCAGTTGATAATCATAAAAAAAAAAGACCAGGTCTATTTGTCTGAGAGAGCCTAGTGAGACCCTTGAGAATATGGCCCCTAGTTACCATTCAGGTCTGGAATTGAACTCACTCTCATGGCTTCCAGCCAAACCATAGGCATAAATGGTGAACATTTATATTGGGTAGATATACTCCTTAGAACAATCAATCATGGTTTGCACTGGGAGATAATTCAGGGGGCAGGAATGCATAGCAAAGAAGGTGTTGTGGTTACCTAGTGCCACTCTGACAGGAATATACCACCAATGGAATGCCTTGAACAAACAGGAGTTGATTCTCTTACACTTCGGGAGGCTAGAAGTCTGAGTTCAAAGTGCCAGGTTCTAGGGGCTGTGTGAAAGCCCCTTGACCTTGGGCTTCAGCTCTGCCTCTTGCTCCTAGCCCACTGAAGCTAGAAGCATCTCTTCACTCAGGCAGCTACTGGCTGCTGAGGATAACAAGGCCAAGGTTGACAAATAAAATGGCACAACCCCGATGTTACCAAAGCACACAGTAGGCCATTAATTCAAGTCCCTTGAAAGTCCCCAGGTCAGCAGAGCATGGCAGGCTGCTGATGGACACGGCTACATGCAGGGTTCAAGCATGCCATACACTTAGAGACTATTCTCAAAATTGCTTCTTATATATGGGAAGCAGATCACATCCCTAAAGCAGCTACTCAGCTGGTTGTGGTAGATCCCACCATGGAGTTGGTTGCCAGTCTCCACATAGGAAATAACTACCACCAGCTGCCCAGCCACTCAACCAGGCCCAGCCAAGTTGCCACACAACTACCACAAAAGGACACAGGCAAGAAATGACTACAGAGAGCAAGTGGGAAGAGATATTACATTGTGGGGAATTGCAGTCAATGTCATGAAACACAATGTGTATGAACCTATGTATGGAAAATGAATTCGCTCTGTAAACTTTCACTGAAATCACAATAAAAATTTAAGAAAAATAACATTTGATATTTGTAACAAGGTCTACAATATAGTATACTCTGTTTGGTTAAGTAGATGGGCACTGAAAATGAGGGAACCGTCAATGAAATGGACTGACACAGTAGCCATAGCCTTGGACTCAAATATACAATGGTCATGAAGATGACATTGGACCAGACAACAGTTCATTCTGTTATACATGAGACTGCCATGAGTCAGAGCTCACTCAACAACTGACAACAATGCTATATATATTATTGATATTATCCATGTAAAACATTAATGAAGAACATAAATAAGTCATTGTTTAAGAATAATTACAACACTGAATAGGAAGACTTCGTGTTGCAAAACTGTCAATATTTCCAAAGATATATGTTTAATCCAAATCTGAGCTTACGCCAGAAAACGACTTTTGTTTTAATGAGGTGATACACTGTGGTCCTTTAGGCTACAAGTACTAGAATCAGACACCTTGGATTACTTAAGCTTTCTGCTCCACTTTCTCCCAAGCTGTAATGCAAATTCAGTAATAAAGTTTACCTTGTGAGATTAAACATCACAATTCATGTAAATGAAGCTTTTAGTGTAGTGCCTGACCCATAGAACACATTTAAAAGTTGTTGCCATTATTATCATTTGGGGAAAAAGTTGTTTTTATTATAAAAATAATTGCACAAGAGAAGCAAAGTGATTTTTTTTTTTCAAAAAGAGGATAGGATGTGAGTAGGGGGTGATGACTCAGTGGATTGCCTTCTTTGTCAATAAATATGTTTTCTGTTGACAGCAATTAGAGCCTTGTGGCCCAAGTTCAGCAATAAAAAGATGAATGGAGTTGAAGTTGAAGAACAAAGGCTGCAGTTGTAATACACAGTAATGCTTAAGAATCTATTGTATACCAGTATT
>NW_006921890.1:957628-980340 GCF_000298275.1 Orycteropus afer afer
AAAAAGTGACAACTGAAACATGAGAATGAATGGAATAGGACAAAACAGACTAGCTTTGGTGGCTTCACTGTGGAGAGAGAACCCAAATAGAATGTAAATTAGTTCCATTAAGAACATGTTGAGTGCACTGTACAAAGTGAGAATACAATAGTGAAGAAAAAACAAAATTAGTATTTCTTCTGCCCTCTTGGAGCCCATTGATAGTCAATGAGGAAAAATGGATGATTTTATACAAGTTTATAATATGGTGTGATAAGTGCAAGGATGGAAGTTCAGGTGCTGTAGCTTACAAAGGACACCTAATTCAGTTTACCATTCATGGAACAATGCCCACAATAACATTATCTAGACTAATACCTGAGAGTTGAGTAAGATTTCACAAAGCAAGCACACTCCTCTTACAACAACAAATAGACGGTATTTCACATAAGTGGTGAAGACAGAATCCTTGATTTCAAAGGAAGTAGTTGAGCTATTAGATGCATGTATCGGAACTAAGGAGCAATGTCTTGGCTGCATGTGTAGAACCAGTGTTTAGTCAAACAATTAACTAGTTATAGAAAGCATGTGAAAGGATGAATTGTGAAGGGATAGAGTATAGTGACAGCACAGGTCCTATCAACACCCTGAAGGTCACCAACAGATATGGGGCAGAGGAGAAGCCTATGAAGGCAAGAGAGAAAATGAATAAATAATATTTGGAGGAATCTAGGAGAGTGATGTGACTTAGAAATGAGTGGAAGATTATTTCAGAGAAGGGGAGAGGTGACATGATCGCATAAACTGACAAGCAGACAGATGGCAGTAAGGCAACTGTAGAAACAGACGAGAGAGTAATGGATAAAGAAACACAGATACTGTGAGTAGCATTGAAGGGGAACCACTTGACACTGGATTCCACATGGAGTTTTTCAATCTGATCAATTGGACTTTTTCCAGCAGAAGTCATTTTGTTGGAAATTGGCATGGACAATGTAATCAATGCAAGTTTGGGATTTTGCCAGGCTGAGGGTGAGGGCAGGATGGGAAAGATTTGGGCTTATTTGAGAATGGCTGAGTTCCTTTAACATACTGTGGAGTCCAACTGAGGAAGGAAGGAAGTAGGTATGGGTAAATGACGGAGGAGGGGTCAGGACAGCCATCACTGCTTGAGTGTCCTTTGACTGTAAGTATAAGTTTGCTGGTTATAGCTTCCTGAAAGTGCTGGAAGAGTTCAAGGCTGAAATGGAATATAAGCCAGGAATGGAGAAGACCATTTCCATGAGCATCCTGTGAGACTCTGTGGCCTGGCAAACCATGTGCTTCTCTAGAGGACTGGTAACATAGTGAGACTGATGGGAGACGTGGTCTTGCCTTCAGATCTGAGGAGAGAGCTCATTGTTGACATGGGGACTGAAGCCACGCCAAGTTTCAGCAGCTTTGTAAATGCCGCATGACATCATCTTGGACCATGATACAGCATTTCTATGTGAGAACCTTAATCACTGTAGGAGCTCTGGTGGCATAATGCCTAAGGCATTTGACTACTAACCAGAAGGCTGGCTGTTCAAACCCACCAACCACTCCTCAGAAGGAAGGCTGGGCAATCTACTTCTGTAGTGATACCGCCTCAGAAACCCAAGGAGGGGTCGCTATGAGTCAGATCTGACTCGACGGCAGTGGGATAGTGAGTGAGAAGTCAGGCACCTAAAGAAACTCACCAGCGTATATATCACGAGACTGGGTTCCTGGAGGCTGAGTCCAAAGGCTTGTTCCTCTGTCCATATGAAACACCCTCTGGGTTGCTCAGGAAATGGAAGACGGGGCATCAGGGGAGAAGATAAAGAGGATGCTCACTTGAGCAGAAGGAAGAAAACAAAACAGGTAACCTGAAAAAGAATTACTTCAAAATATTAAATAAAGTTGGATTGTAGGAAGCTGAAAAACTAGGAATATTGGTGTATCATTGTTAAAATACCTATTGAAGAGAACTTGGCAGATATGTATCAGAGTTTTAGAATTGGCAGGGGAGTAGTCCAATCAATGGAAATTTATTCCCAGGAAACGTTCAGAGAAAAGATGACACCACACACTCCAGGGTCTGTATATCAGTTCGTCAGCGGGCAGTTGTTAAGGGCTTGGCTCTGGAAACAGATGCACCTGGATTTGTATCCCAGCTTTTCCATCTACTCCTCAATCTCTTTAAGCCCCACTTTGCATTATCTGTAAAGTAGGGGCACTGATAATACCCAAAGCCACTGCCATTGAGTCGATTCCAACTCATAGAGACCCTGCAGGACAGAGTAGAACTTCCCCAGAGGGATTCAAAGGCTGTGAATCTTTACGGAAGTAGACTGCGTCATCTTTCTCCTGAGGAACTGCTGTTAGAGTTGACCCTCCAGCCTTCTAGTTAGCAGCCAAATGTTTTAACCACTGTGCCACCGGAACTCTTTGCCCTAATAAATGCTTATAAAAGTGTGAGTGGTTTCTACAGTGATACATGTAAAACCATGAACATGATATCTGAAGCCAGAGTGTAGAAAATGTCCAATAATTTTAAACCACAGTTCAAGAAAAGGAAGACGAAAAGGAAGAGGAAGGAAGGAAAGGAGAAGTAAGAAGGGATGTGGTGAAGAAAAGGAAAAGGTCACAACACACCGGTGAGAGAAAATCCAGCGTCTCCATAAAGTGAAATGTGATGTAGCCATTAAAACTGGGTTACAGGTAGTCCCTGATTCCAGTTGGAGTTCTGAGTTAAGGTGAATTTCTACTGTTAGTCGTAGATACTACATCCAATGCTACACGTGTAATTTGCTGATGTCATCATTCTCAGATGTTCACGACAGATATTCGATGCTATGACTTACTGTTCATAAAACTGCTGTATAGCAGGCAATAATGAAAGCTAAAAGAACAACAACAAAAAAGTCTTCAACCTCTGTCACAACTAGTATATGATGGGATCCTCAGGACACAACCCTGCCATTAAGTCGGGAACTACCTGTATATGTCTAGACCCATGGACAAGAAAATATAATGGACAATAGGTTTTTAAATTTTAAAAAGCAGGTTATGAGACTAGATAAACAGAATGGCACTATTTTTGTGTGAAAGTTGAGCATTATTAATTTTTATATAATAATAAAAATAGATTCAGACATAGTTGCTAACTATATTTTTCCACAGATGATGTGATTATTAATTTCCTTTTTATATTGTTTAATATTTCTTAATATTTTACACTGGGGGGTAATATTTCAATATTAAATATTCACTTTCCTATCCTTTAAAAGGAAACAATTACAAGTGCACAAGTAATACAGTAAATACGTCTGTAAGTGCTCGGCTTTCTTAACTTTAGCACTGAAGGAGGGGCTCAGTTATTGGAAAGACCATCATAAGTGTTGATAATATTCAAGTCAGTGGATAGAGAATTATTGACATATGGTTTAAATAACTTCAAAAAGGCTCTTCAGTGTCTCTTAAAATCCAAACCCCATCGTCTAGTAGATTTGGGTTCCTAACTACTTTGAACAGAGTAGAACTCCCCATTGGGTTGCCAAGGCTGTATGTAGTCTTTCCAGAAGCAAACCACCACCTCTTTCTCCTGTGGGGCATCTGATGGCTTCAACCATCACTTCCTGGTTAGCAATCAAGCGCTTAACCACTGTGTCACCAGAGATCCTTTCTCTTTTACAAAAATGGTAACAAAAAAATAATAAATGGGCAAAATATCCGGGATATCGTTTTCTGCTACATGTACCTGTTCCCTGTTGTATTAGTTCATAATGTAATAAATAGATGGAAGGGATCATTATAACGGCAAGTTTATAGTTGTATATCAGGAAACATTAATTATTGTTATTTGGTCCTTTTGAGCACATCTATGACTTACCTGCTGTTGAATGAACTTACATTTCTCATATCCTTGCTTGAAAAACAGCAGCCTTTAAAGTGAATTTGTTTTCCTGTTTATCCTCAGTTTACTTTAGAGGTGACAGACATCAGTTGTCTTATTCTGTTCACAAAGAGGCCAAGGAGATGACTATTTGACACACCGTAATGATTCATTTCCTCTGCCGTTATGTTTTTATAAAACCAGCAGAGTTAGACATACATTGCCTTATTTATCTAGTACTGCTATCACAGAAATAGCATAAGTGGGTGGCTTTGAAAAACCGAAATTTGATTTCTCACAGTTTAGAAGGCTAGGAGTCTGAATTCAGGGTGCAGGCCCTAGGAGAAGGCTTTCTTTCACTCTCAGCTCTGGAGGAAGTCCTTGTCCCGTCTGAGCTTCTGCTCCTGGGCAGTCTTCTGTGGCTTGGCTTCTCTCTTACCTCAATGCTGCTTGCTCCTTTAATCTCTTATATCTTAGAACAAAGTGACTCAAGATATACCGCACACTATTCCTACCTCATTGACATAACAAAGGTAATTAATACCCAAATAAGATTGTAACCACAGGCATAGAGGTTAGGATTTACAATACATATTTTTTGGGGGACAGGCCATAATTCAATCCATAACACACACACATACATTCAAAATATGTCTGGTAAATTCTAACCTCTGTGCCTGTGGTTATAATATATCTGTGTGTGTGTGTGTGTGTGTGTATTATTTTTTTAAAAAAAACTGGGTATCATTTAGAGTATTAAGCTGTTGCTGTAGTTGGAAATAACTATTACTCTTCTTTGCCTAAAACATGTTCTAAATGTTTAAAACAAGAAAATAAGTTAATTTATTGCCAAACGTGTTATATAAAGTGACATCTTGGTATTTGTGTCTTATATCTGGCATGACATGTTCCTATCAGGCTTTCAAATCCTATTACCTAGGTGCTTTTCACTTTTTTCTTATTGATCTATTTATTGACTCAGCTATTAATGAAACTTTCCCACTCTGGAGAAGAACAGCCAACAGTAATAAAGTCAGCCTGCGGACTAAGTGAATTTATCGTACTTCATGCACTGAATATTTAAGTTCCAAAATCAAATGGACACTTCCCCTCTCTGCCCCACCGTGTCTATTGGAGTTGTTTATAAGCTTCTCATCCACAAAACTTACGGTTATTTTCAGTAACAATCATGGAATGGTATGAATAATAGTGATGGCCAGAAGGAAAGTTGGTAGTGAGGTTTTCTTTTATTGTACTTTGCATATATATTCAAGACATTGAGAACAAATCAGTAAATATTACAGTTTGCAAAGAGAAAGAAATAGTAAGCTCATAATTCTTAGTTACATTAATGTATTTTTTGAAAAAAAATACTTTTTTAGTCCCTCATAGTAATGACTAATGAATAGAATTATGATAACAAGTTACAATTATATAAGAAGAATAACAATTTTAGAATAGTAACTTTCTACTTCAAAGATATTATGCAAAACCAGTCAAATATTACATATAGGAACTAAAATTTGCACAATACACACAAATATAACAGCTGCTGGTTTATGCTCTATTTAATTGTTTTAAATATGAAATAAAATGAAAGTTCAAGGGGTCACATAGAATGTAACCCAAAGTCTGTTTCTTTACCAATAAAATGACTGTACTCTCATTGTTTCATTGTTTACCTTGAATCTAAATACAGGAAGAATTTGGTTGTGCCACATGGAGTAGGCACACACATTGTACCTGCAGCAAATTCAGAAGACTGTGAACTGGTCTGTACTCTGTCAAATCAGGGGCATGTAGCTATGAGTCCATGGCTTTCAGAGATGGACTAATCACAGGAAGTTATGTTTTGCATATAAGTATGTTGCCCTGTGCTATCAAGTTGATTCTGATTCATAGTGACCCTGTGTGACAGACTAAAACTGCAACATAGGGTTCTCTTGGCTGTAATCATTATGGGAGCATATTGGCAGGTCTGTCTCCTACAGAGCTGATGGGTGGGTTCGAACTTTCAACCTTTAAGTTAATAGGGTAGCCAAGCACTTACATATTGTGCCACCATGGTAGATAGATAGATAGATAGCGACACATAGTTACATACACGTGATTATATATATATCTATCATATGTGATTGGATCTTAACAGTACTGACGGCAATTATTAAGGACTTAGACCAACAAGAAATAAGGCGATGGAGAAGTAGTTTACCACTGCCATTGCTTAGAATGCTTGGCACATGATGATAATAAAAGCATACTGACATCCTGTCGATTTATTATTATTATTATTAAATTCTTCATAGACAAAGCAAGCACTCTGCCCCCCACTGCTTCACCCTGGGACACCTGCTGTTGCTTCTTGCAAGACCTGCCACCTGTCAGCCCTCACTTCCCACCCCACCCCTCTCTTGCCCTCCTCCACTGCCAGACTGTTCTCCTTGGACACACCAGTCTAGTTCTGCCACAGGGAAACCCCTTCAGCCCTTCGAAAGTTTTGCTCAGTTTCTTCTCAAGGATGCCAACTCTTGTCACCCTAGTTCAAATCACAGCCTCGTTTCTCATAATCCCATTGTGGTAGTTAAATTGTGTATATCAGTTTGGCTGGGCCTGGTTTTGAGTGGCTGGGCAGGTGGATGTAGTTATTCATCATGATAAGACTGGTAATCAACTTCCATGGTCGAATATAGTGGAGCAGCTCGTTACCTGCCTTAGGGATGTGGTCTGCTTCTAGTATATAAGAAGATAGCTTTGACTTTGGAGAGTAGTGACTGGGAGCTTAAAAGCTTGCAAGCAGCCATCTGGATGCAACGATGGGTCTGTTCTTGTCCAGAGCAAAGGATAATGAAGAGAACCAAAGATTCATGGAAATAATTAGTCCAAGTGACTGGTACCCCATGTGATCCTCAGCCTATATGACTATGAGACCAGAAGAACTAGATGGTACCTGGCTACCACTGTCAACCACTTGGAGGGGGATCACTGTAGGAGATACTGGATAGAGTGGGAGAACAATGTGGAAAAAAAACCTCACAATCATTTGGAAAAAAAAGGGACCAAGTTTGCTGGTCTGATAGAGCCTGCTGGAACCTCTGAGACTATGGCCCCTAGCTACCCTTCAAGTCTGGAACTGAACCCACTCTTGTGGCTTCCAGCCAAACAAAAGACAAACATATGAGGTGAACATTTATACTAGGTAGATACACTCCATGGAGAGAATAATCATGGGAGAACAGAAAGGCTGTCTGTGTACAGGGTGACAGCTCGGGGCAGGAATGCATGGATGGAAGGACACAGGGAAGAGGTAATGATCAGGAGGAAGTGGGAGGGGAGCTGTTGCACTGTGGTAAATTGTAGTCAATGTCATGAGACAAAGTGTATGTGAGCTGCTGTATGGAAAGTTGATTTGCTCAGTGAACTTTCACCCAAATCAAAATTTTTTAAAAAAAGAAAACATCTCTGAGAAAGGTCTTAGAGCTTTTTGGCAAACTCGGACCCTGCATTTGGCCGAGTCATCAGTGAGTGGCCTGCCATGTTGTCAGCCAACCTTGGAACTATTAATGGACTTGAATGTGGTCTGCCATGTTGCTTGATGATTTGGGAACTGTGCCATTGTACTTCTCAGCCTTGGGTTTTACAGCCTCAGAAGCCAGCAACTGCTTAAGAGAAGCCTCTAGCTTCAGAAGGATGGTAACAAGAGGCAGAGGTAAAACCCAAGGTTAAAAGGCCTTCACCCAGCCATTAGAGCTGGCACTTTGAACTCAGACTTCTAGCCTCCAAAACAGAATTTAGTGCAGATATTCACTGATTCACACAAAAGGTACAGTTATAGAGGCTGGCAAATCCCAAGTTCCTGGATCAGTCATCAAGCTAGAGACTTTTCCCAACTCACTTGGTTACAGGGGCTGATGAGCTCAAGACTGGCAGGCAGTATAACAGGCTGCTGACTTCAGTAGATGGCAAATCCAAAATCAGCAGGCAGCACCACAGGATTCAGGTCCACAGAAGGTGCTCAGATTTTCCCAGGACATCCATACGCATATATTGGAAGCTAGCCATACCCCCAAGAAAACTCCCTTCCAACTGATTGTCCACTCAAAGCTTATACATCAGCTCTCATCATGGGAATGGCCACACCACAGCTGCTTAAACCATTCAGAATCATGCTTCAGCTCTGTTGACACACAGTCTTAACTATCTCTCTCTCACACACACACACACACACACACACATACAGTTGCAGTCAAGTTGGTGACCATATGTAAAACAGAACAAAATACTGGTCATATGCCATCCTTACAATCCTTGCTATACTTGAGCCCATCATTGCATCCACTGTATCAATCCATCTCATTGAGGGTCTTTCCTATTTTCACTAACCCTCCACTTTACCGAGCATAATATCCTTCTCCAGGGAATGAGCCCTTCTGACAACATGACTAAAGTAGGCAACATGACGTCTGGCCATTCGCGCTTCCAAGAAGCATTCTGGGTGCACTTTTTCCAGCACAGGTTTGTTATAATTAATATTTTATATATACATATATGTGTGTGTGTGTGTATACACACACACATATAATGTATTTAACATTATATGTGTATTATATTGGTATTATATAAATATATATATTTTAGTTAAATGAATATCCTTTAACAGAATATATAGACACTGCAGTTGAACAGTGGTTAATCATTCAACTGCTAACCAAAAGGTTGAAAATTCAAAACCACTAGTCCCTCTGTGGGAGAAAGATGTGGCAATCTACTTTCGTAAACATCACGGCCTTGGAAACCTTATGTGGCAATTCTACTCTGCCCTGTAGGGTCACTATGAGTCAGAATCAACTTGAGAGCCATGGGTAACAGAATATATAATTTGTTGTTTTAATATATGTATTTATGATAGCATGTAACAAGCATTCAATAACTATGAGTGGGTATATCTATATTTTTATTATATTTAACTGAGGTATAATGTTGCTTCTAAAACTCTGCATCCTTTTTTTTTTCCTTCCTCTTTTAAGAAACTGTTTCCCTAATTTCACATGTCAAGCTCCTACAATTTAATAAGAACCTAGAACAAAATACAGCAATTACCGTGAGCCTCGTGGAGATCATGTATACACCATAAAGAAAGGGCTGCTGGGAATGTAGTGGAATCAATGTATAGCTTTATCATTATGAAATGTAGACATTGTGAGTAGGCTGTGTAAATGAACCCTTTCAATAACTATGTGATCAAAGCAAAATGGCTGTCCTTTCACTCTTGTTCTGAAAAAGAAGTGGATGCTAACAGGGGTTAAGGGACTTTTCTAAGGCGGCATGGAGAATGTGGGAAAAGAAAGATTAGCCTGAGGTTTATCTAGATCCTATATGAGTGAGGTGTTTAACTCTTGTGTTGCACAACACAGAATCTTCCAGATAAGTAGAAATGTACATTTCTGATATTCCTCTGCCAGTGAAATTAATAAATAAGGTACTACAGTAGTTCACATGGTGTCATAAGGAGTGTAGCTCAACTTTTCCAAAACCCTATCCTCAGGGCCTTGAACATGTTGTTGTTGTTGTTGTTATGTGCTGTGGAGTCAGACCTGACTCATAGCAACCCCTAATTGGGTTTCTGAGGTAGTATTACTATGGAAGTAGATTGCCCAACCTTCCTTCGGAGGAATGGCTGGTGGGTTTGAACTGCCAGCCTTTTGGTAAGCAGTCAAGCGCCTTAGGCACTATGCTACCAGAGCTCCCAGGACCTTGAACATGTTGTTGTTGTTGTTGTTATATGCCGTTGAGTAAGACCTGACTTATAGCAACCCCTCCTTGGGTTTCCGAGGCAGTACGGAAGTAGATTGCCCCATCTTCCTTCCGAGGAGTGGCTGGTGGGTTTGAACCGCCAGCCTTCTGGTTAGCAGTCAAGTGACTTTAGCCACTATGCTACCAGAGCTCCTAGGACCTTGAACGTATGCACAGCTCAAAACAAAGACATCTGGCCCCACTCCTTACCTACCATGGCACTCACAGGAAACACCTGAGTGTTGTTCTTTTCCTTTGTTTTTTTTTCGCCTCAGTGAATGGTACACGCAGGCCACGTCAGTGCTTTGGATGTGTGATCTTCATGTTCTGTGACTCTGATAGCTACCACTTCGTCGGTCAGCCGGGCTAATTGGGCTCATTCTTGCCCTATCACGCTATTGATCAGCAGAGTAAATGGGGCTCAATATTCCTTCAGAAGCTCAGTCTGAAAGCCTCAGTCTCCCAGACAGAAAGGACTGGTTTGCACACAGTGGTATCTGAATATCTTAACAAAAAACAATGAGAAAACCTCACAATCCTACCCGTTGCAACTCTGTGTGTGTCAGAGTAGAGTCATTCCCCAGAGACTTCAATGGCTGGTCTTTCAGATCTCCAGGCCTGTCCTGCAGGAGGCCTCTGGATGGGCTCTATCCTGCAGTGTTTAGTTAGCAGCTGAGCACATTATCTTTGCACCACTGTTGTTGTTGTTAGGTGCTGTAGAGTCAGCTCTGACCCATGGGACCCTGGGTATAACAGAATGAAAGACTGCCCAGTCATGTCACCCTCACAATCCTTGCTGTACCTGAGCCCACGGTTGCCCCTTTGTTGATCCTTCTCATTGAGGAGGGTCTTCCCCTTTTTTGCTGACCCTCTACTTTACAAAGCATGATAACCTTCTCCAGGGACAAGGGAGAAGGACCTGGACATACACTTTGGAAAAAGGTGGCTACTGAACAACTAATAAATAATAGTGAATCCCTCTCTGATATATTACTGGAAAATCTGGCACCAGTAGTCAGCCTTAAAAACTTAAATATAGCAATAGTAATTACCAACAGTGATGTCTTATATATACAAAGCCTTGTCTTGTGTTTTTTCCATGCCACTTTCCTCAAAAGTGGTCATTAAACACCGAATCAAACCCATTGCTCTTGAGGCAGTTGTGACTCATGCTGATGCCATCCACGTGTTACAGAGTGACATGGTCTCTTAGGTTTTCTAGGATGTGATATCTATGGAAATAGATTGCCAGGCCTCCCACAACATCTCTGGGTGTGTTAGAACCACTAAACTTCAGGTTAGTAGCTGAGTGTGAATGTTTGTACCACCCAGAGGCCTACTGTTCAAGGCAGCCCCTTATGTTGCAGGAGAAATCTGAGGATGGGAAGTCTGATTTGCAGGCTCTTGTCAGTCTTCCTAGCTTGTAAGAGGGGGTTTCAATTTTGAACCTATATTTGTGTGACTTGGAATTCTTTCATGTTAATTATTTGTCATGCTTCTAAAGGTATTTTTCAATTGCAGTACATGCTATTGTTTTTGTTCTGTGCTCTCAAATTGAATCCAACTCATAGCAACCCCACAGGGCAGGATAGACTTGCCCCACAGGGTTTCCAATGCTGAAGTCTTTACAGAAGCAGACTGTTACATTTTTCTCCAATGGCATGACTGGTGGGTTCGAACCTCCAATCTGTTGGTTGGCAGCTGAGCACTTTAACTATTGTACCACCAGGGCTCTACTTATCAACATTAAATGCCAGACATTCATACGCAGTTTGTGACAACATAAGGAATTGTAAATTGCTAGGAAATGTTCACATTTTCTTGAAGCTGTCCACACTATGAAACTTCTTATTCATTAAGTAAACCTTCAATAACCCTTAATATAATTACTGATGAAAGAGACGGTCTGTGCCTCCATATAATTATGTGTGTAATAAAGTCACCATTGACATTGAATTACTTATGTGTTTTTTTTTTCCTCCTCTTTTGCAGTTGTTCTCGAGAGTTACTTAATGATTTTTTTTTTCCCCTATGCATTCTGAAGAAAGTGTTGTATTGGTAAAGCAGTTATGTAATGTGAGGAAATCATAGATCATTTTAATTATGATTTCCAAGTAAAGAGAATTTAGCTTTAGGCGTAAGCTTCATTTGTCCTTTCAACACACAACAATACCAAAGAGATTTTTCTCATCGGGTTTTGGTATTTAAGCAATTCCATCCGCAAGATTCTTCTTTGGCAGAGTTCATTCCAATGAGACTTTCATGGTGACAGCCAGAATTGACTTCATCTTTTGTTGAAGCAAGATTTTTGAAGATTTTGGTGAAGATTCTTGTTGTTGGCTGTTGTCAAGTTGGTCTCTCTCCTCACCGACTCTGTGCAAAATGAAACAAACTGCTGTTGTGCCATCCTCATGTTCGGTTGCAATCGAACCCTTGGGATCCAGAGGGTTTTCACAGGCCGAGTTTGGGAAGTGTATCACCTTCTTCCTAGTCCCTCTTAGTCTGGAAGCTCTGCTTAAATCGGTTCAGGGTCATAGGAACACGTAAGCCTCCCCTGACAGCTGGGTGGGGGCTGCCTGTGAAGTGTCCTGGCCATGTATAGAACCCAGATCTCCCACAGGGATGACAAGAATTCCACCGCGAACCACCAAGGCTCCAGTGCCGTGTCACAGCTAATGACTCCAATGCAAGACTCTGCTGAGAATAAGAACTTTAACCGGTTTCTCTATAGTTTTCATACAAAGAAAAGGAAAGTATGTCCTGTGGAAGCTTGAGCCCGTTATATGTTCTGCAGAAAATTAGATTCTGTAGTTAAATAAGTTTTGAAAATGGTACATGTGATACCCTTTTCTTAGAGATTCTTATGGTGCATTAGCCTGTTAGAGGTTTGCTAAGATTAAATTTGCCCTACTGGGACTGTTTCATGCAAATGTGGCACTAATATTCAGTGGAATGAATGGCACATTCTTGGGAATACTGTATTAGAGAGTGGGTGTCATAACAGCCTGCTGTGTGACTCAAGGACATTTTGGGGCTCTGAGCCAGGTAACCTTGTAGAACATTTCAGGATTGCCGGAGTGTTGTATGATCGCACTTCTCATTCTTGACTTGTCCACATGCCTTGCTGGAACGTAGATTCTCACTCAGTAGGTCTGGGGTGGAACTAAGCTTCTAACACATCTTAGAGAAAGCTCAAACTGCTGGTCGGAGGCCAACACTCTTGTAGCCAAGAATTTAGATCAGGATTTTCACTGTTGAGCTGTTGGCATGTTATGTTAGACTAGGGTCATTCTTTTTGGTGCGGGCTGTCCTATGCATCAAGCGTTGTAGGCTGTTTGAAGCATACCTCGCCTCTACTAGATGACTGTAACATTCCCCCATCATGACAACCAGAAATGTCGCCAGGTATTGCCACATGTCTCCTGGGGAATAAAATTGCCCCAGTTGAAAAGCATTAATTTAGATGTTTCACATTGAGGTATCCTGTCTTCACTTGCTTAAATATTCCTTCGCAGTTCTGATTGAAAAATTTGGCCACATTCAAAAGAATATTTAAGTTGTCATAGATTAGGAAAATGTATTTTTATAAAGCAATAAGAAGGTAGCCTTCTTTCTACTGTTGTTGTTACTGGAAGGAGAATACTGAGCATCTGCTGTTCTTTGGAGTTATGAGCAGTGTTAGTGGGGACTTAACTGATTTTTTTTCAGGCAACATATTTATGATTCAGAGGAATTGTTTAGAACCAGAGAGGGAAATGGGCTTCAGAGAATGTAAGGCTCCTTGACTAGCTAACAAGGAGAGTGAAGGCGTCCAGCGGCCTGTTACTGGGGGTACCACTGCTTCTTGCTAATACTATTGTTTTCAGAAATTAGAGTAGAATTAAGGCATAAATAAATGATTGGTAACGTAAGATAAAATGCCACAAATCAGTGCTGCTAGTTTCTGAGGAGCTGACTTCTCTAGTCAGAGAGCGTTGAGCAGAATGTCTGGGAACTGAAGCAGAGCCTGGAAGCAAGACATTCTGGATCCACGGAGACAAGATGGGGTGTAGTCAGGCACTGACATGGGCTGGGGAGCACCCAGAAAGACTGCTAATCACAGGAAAAAGCCCCCCTCTCATCAGGTGCAACTAATCTAAAATTCTAGGACTAGATTAACAAAACTTGAAGAAATCTGAAACAAGTTCATTTAACTAGAAAAGAGGCTGTTATCTTTTCTCATCAGACTCAAAGACTTTGGAGACTTTACTTTCAATTTTACTGATTTGGTGAAAGGTATTGCTTTTCTTAAATAGATTTATTCTGTATCCATTTTTTTTTTACTTCCCTGGACCTCAGTGTCCTCATCTAGAAAGTGAACCTTTAGCTGAGATGGTCTCTGTGGTCCCCTCCAGTTTCAAAGTGACTGATTCAGTAATTCTGTAATAGATTGGAATGGAGGAAAGAGCAACCAAGTTGGGTTTGAAAAATACATTATCAATAATAATAATAATGTGTATATTTTACAAGTAGTTATTCTTTGGTGAATGGTGTGAGGGGCAGGTTTTTAAGCAATGTTTTTTTTATGATTTATTATGTCCACATTAATTTTCAGAATGAGTTCTGAAGTATCTGTATGCATTAGAAATGGATACTGTGGCACGTTTGTGTGCACTAGTCTCCTTTTCAGGAGCTCAGGTGGCATCTTGCCTAAGGCATTTGACTGCTAACCAGAAGGCTGGTGGTTCAAACCTACCCACCACTCCTTGGAAGGAAGGTTGGGCAATCTATTTCCATAGAGATACCGCCTCAGACACCTAAGGAGGGGTCACTATGAGTCAACTTGACTGGATGGCAGTGCGTTTGGTTTGGCTTGAGAGTCTCATTTTCAGTTGCAGTGTTTTGTGATGAAGGAGCTGGAATTTTATGCTAAGAGATTTTGTTAAATAAGAAACAATTCAAACAAGAGTAAGTTTGTCATAGACAATTTTACGGTAAAAACAATTGGGGGAGAGGGCAGAGATAAGCACAAGGTATCCGTGAGAATGTTTGTAAACATTTGGTTGAAGCAAATGACCACTTCTCACTTGCTCACTTTATACTCACTTTTTCAAGTCTCCTATTAGGAAGACAGTGTTCCAGGAATCTGTGTAACTCTGAGCTGTGTGTTCTATGAAAAAAGTTTCATCAGCAAGAACTCAATTTATCTGGAAATATACATGTTCTTGCTCTTGGTCACTTAAACACTCAGTGGACAATTAGAAATAAAAGACTTTTAAGTAAACATTTCCCAAGGTCACAATAGCATTGGGAGTGATGATTTTTCTTTTAAAACTTTGCACCTGACAAGGAAAATGGCTGCCTTGTTACACTGGAGTCACCATCGCTTGGAACAGTAACTCCTTTTTTTGTTGGTGCATTTTTCTTTCTTTCTTTTTTTTTTCCTTTTTGATTTTTCTGGATCATGATATTATTTATTTCCATTCCAATCCACCTGCACCTTGGAACCCAGAGAAATAAATTCTAAATGCATAAAAGCCTGTGTGAGGAATTGCCTCTAACGTCCAAATGGAAGGTCATTGCATAATATTGATGTGGTCTCCCCTATGCCTTCTTCATGCTCCATTCAACACCATAGTGCACGTCTTAAACTTGCTCTCTGTGTGTATTGATAAATAGATCTGCTCCCAGTGGTTGCACGCCAGCTGGTTGCCAAGATGGCATACTTTATAATGTTTCAAGAGTGTCTTTGAGACTTGCATATTGAACCTGCTTGCCTTTGATTAACAGTGCTCCTCTTAGTCAGTCTGTGGCAGCAACATCAAACTCTACCAAACAGTGGGTTACATTGAGAGTGGCAGCCAGGCTCATGGATGGTCACCTTTACTCACTAACTGCCTTGCTATTCATGTGTGTTAGCCATTCGTATGAACTTCCCAACGCCGATTCTATACTTTCTTTCCAGTAAAAGTTGATTTTCATAATTACTGAGGACATGAAGTGTTTGTTAATATAAGGCCCTGGGTGGGCATAACAAAACATTATGTTCCTTAAAAAAAAAAAATTACTTTCTACTTTAATAGATATTTTATCTCTTACCCAGAGGAAGAAACACATGCTGACATTTCCAGGTAGAGCTACATGCAGGAGGGTCCTGAGGCAAATATAACTTTGAGAGAGCTCTAAAACCTTCCATGTTGGTGTTGCATGCCACTGACTCCCTACTTACCCATAGCAACCCATTGTAACCCAGGAGACTGCCTTACGCGATTTCCTAGGCTGCCATTTTAATGGGAGAAGATTGGCAGGTCTTTTCACCTTTAGTGTTGCTGGGTTGGTTCACATTGGGAACATTTAGCTAACAATGAAAAAGTTAACCAGTGTGCCACCAGGATTCTTTAGCCAACCTGTAAACAGCTGAGTGTGTTGTTCATTTGTTTAGGCTTTCCTTAGAAAAATATATGTACTAAATAAATTATGTCACAAAGGATCATTTGCAGTGCTCATGCCAGGAGTAGGTTTTTCTCTTTTTATTCTTTTGTCCTCTCTATGAAGTCTGTGAGGAGGAGCTCTGGTAGCATAGTGCCTAAGGCATTTGACTGCTAACCAGAAGGCTGGCAGTTCAAACCCTTCAGCCACTCCTCTGAAGGAAGACTGGGCAATCTACTACCATCATGATACCACCAAGGAAATACAAAGAGGGGTCGCTGTGAGTTGGAACTGACTCGATGGCAGTGAGTTTGTCTGTGTGTTTGTTTGTGAAGTTTCTGAGGCCCACATCAATAAATGCATGCTGATCAAAGTTTGTGTTCTTTGCACCATTATACCACACATAGCCATTGCATACATAGATACATAGTCCCCAGATTTCTGTTGGTATATATTAGAAAAATATATTACTTTATATAGTTTTATGTTTTTATATTAACTAAGAAAATAATGAACAAGAAATATTCATAGTATTTGTAACACTAACCTTATTTACCATTTTTGGTTCTCTTCATTCCTTCCCATGGGTTCAAGTTCAAGTTGCCACCCTGTGCTTGTCTTTCTTGTAATTCTGCTTTGCTCCCATCTACTTCCTTTGTACCGTTTTTGTCAGGTATATTTCTGTATGTCATAGAACCAATACTACTCATATATACAATATGCACATTTTTTGAAGTATGGTAAAACCTGCAAAAGCCAGAACCTGTGTAAGATAGAAACCAGTCGGAGCAGGACAACTCAAATATTGTCCATAAATAGAGAACAAAAGACAAGTGCTCAGAGGCACCCTGTCAGACGTGAAACACTTAGGAGACCTAGACAAACCAGGCTGTCCCCTTGAGTCCTGGCTCTCACAGGATTCACTGTAATGGCTTTTAAAATGATAAAATTAGTATTTTTTTTAAATGTGTTCATATTGTCTTCTATGATTTTGTAATTGGATTTGCCAGGGCTCTTACTTTCTTCTTGTGAATTTGAATTATTTTCTAATATCACAAACCTCTAACATGAAGCACTTTCCCTAATATTTCTTGTAAGATAGGTCTCATGACATCAAGTTCTTTCCATTTCTGTTTATTGATAATATCTTCATTTCACCTTCATTTGTAAAAGATTATTTTGCTGAATATAAGAATCGTTGATGACACTTTTATTTTCCTTTTGGTACTGCCCATATTTCAATCTGCTGCATTTTTATCTCCATTATTTCTGTTGAGAAGTCAGCTGTTAGTGGTATTTGAGTGTACTTGTAATGAGAGGGCTCTGGTGGTGCAGTGCCTAAGGCATTTGACTGCTAACCAGAAAGTTGGGGGTTCAAACCCACCAGCTACTCCTCAGAAGGAACAGTGGGCAGTTTACTTTTGTAGAGATACCACCTCAGAAATCCAAGGAGGGGTTGCTGTGAGTCGGAATTGATTCAATGGCAGTGAGTAAATGAGGAATCATTTTGTTCTCTCTTGCTGCTTCAAGATTTCTAAATGTTGTTTCCTGAGCTCTGGTGGCATAGTGCCTAAGGCATTTGATGCCTAACTAGAAGGCTGGTTGTTCAAACCCACCAGCCACTCCTCAGAAGGAAGATTGGACAATCTGCTTTCACAGCGATACTGCCTCGGAAACCCGAGGAGGGGTCACTATGAGTGGGATCCAACTCGAAGGCAGTGAGTTTGGTTTTTGGTTTGGTTTATCATTTTAACTATGGTGTCTCTGGTGTGGATCTCTAAATTTATCCTACTTGGAATTTGTTGAGCTTCTTGGATATGTAGATTAATGCTTTTAATCTAATTTGGGAACTTTTTAGACATTATTTCTTTGAATACTTTTTCGGCTGTCTTTCTTACCTCTTCTGGTACTCTCAGAACATGTTTGTTTTTGTGTGGAATGGTGCCCCACATTTCTCTGAGGATCTGTTCAATTCTATCTTTTTTTTTTTTTTTTCTTTCTGTTTTTCAAATTGCATAGGATTTCCTTTTTGAGCTATATTCAATTTTATTGATTTTTTCTTCTGCATATTCAAATCTACTATTGATCCTCTCTAGTGAATTTTTTATTTCTGTTATTTTACTGTTTTTTTTTTTGTTACTGTACTTTTAAACTTCAGAATTTCAATTTGTTCTTTTATTTATTTATTTTTAAAATAATTTCTCTTTCTTTAGTGACTAGCACTATTTGATGAAACGGCATCATCTTATTGACTTTCCTTCGTTATTTAAGCATATCAAACCAAAATCAAACTCACTGACATTGAGTTAATTCTGACTCATAGTGACTCCCCATTGTGTTTTCAAGGCTGTAAATCTTTATAGAAGGAGACTGCCTCATCTTTCTTCCTTGGAGTGACTGGTGACTTTGAACCATTGTCCTTTTGGTTAGCAGCCAAATGCTTTAATCACTATACCACCAGAGCTCCTATATTTAAGCATGGTTTCCTTTAATTCTTTGAGCATACTTAAAATACTGGCTTTGGAATCGGTGTCTGCAAAATTTACATCCACAGACCTTTGAAGCATTTTCTCTTGATTACTTTTTTTTTTTTCCTTCCTTGTGAATGGGTCATGTTTCTGTTTATCTCAATGGCTCATCATTTATTGCTGAAAGGCAAACATTCTAGATAATATATTATAAAAAGTCTGGATACTAACCCCCTCCCCTCTCCAAGCCACGCTTGTTTCTTCTGTTGTGTGCTTCTTTGCTTGCTTATTTATTTAGTGACTTGCCTAGACTGGTTCAGTCAAGTCTGTTTTTCCTGTCATGTTTTGCATCTAATGTCGCTCTTCAGAGGGTGCAACCTGGGACATTTGCAGCAGCTGATGGACATATTGTATTGTTTCTAGTGTGGGGCTATTATGAATAATGCTGCTATAAACATTTGCAAACATGTGTTAGCATGGGCATTATGTTTCATTTGGTCATTTTGGATCCATTGCTAAGAATGGAGTAGCAAGGTATGATGAGTTTATGTTTAACATTTAAGAAATGGCCAAATTATTTTAGAAGGAAGCTATATCATTTTAGATTCCCACCAGCAATCTGTGAGGGTCACCATATTTTTACATCCTCACCATCATTATTTATGGCTTGTGATTTTGTTGCAATATTACTAGCAATGCTAACTCATTTTTAAATTGTAATGATGAAATCTTTTTTATTCTTATTCTTGTTCCTAAATATAATCTTCCACCTTTCTGAAAATATGGCAGAACTCCTCCAGAGTATCTGACAAAGCTCAGTTTACCCTGGGGGATGGGGAGCCAGAAAAATTATGAGTTCCACGTATTATCTTGAAGAATATATTGAAATAGCTGCAAAACCAAAAACAAAACTCATTGCCATTCAGTCAATTCTGACTCATAGTGATCCTCTTTGGATTTCCAAGGCAGTAAATCTTTACAGAGGTGGATTTTCCAGTCTTCCTTCTAAAGAGTAGCTGGTGAGTTTGAACTGCCAAGCTTCTGGTTAGCAATAAAATGCCTTAGGCATTATACCACCAGAGTTTGGTTTGGAAATAGCTACATGTGCTAAAAATGTTTTACCATTCTCCCCTTAATATAATGCTGAAATAGTTTAATAAAATGTCCTAAAGTATTCAGACATACAAAAAGGATATATTTGTGCCAATGTAAATTGATGTTTAAATATATATTTAGACAATGTCATATTAGAAATACTGATTTGGTTAATGGGGTATGTCTAGCTCATATTATTAAGTTGCTCATTTTCAGTCTTGAAGCATGTTAAATTTTCAAGTATTAATTTAATTCAGGTATCATTGTTCTTTCCTGTTTTTGCTGCTGAATTTTTAAGTGAGCTACTTCAGAGCAAAGGATGTTTCTCTGTTCTCAGGGGGTTCACTTATCTTAAGTTTGAGACAAAGCATGAAGGTGAATGTATGAGTGAAAGCCCACCTTCTAGGAATTTGTCCAGAAATGGAGACATGGTGATTGCAGTTTTGCACTGAATTTCTATTTGAATGATTTTTATAGGCTCATAAAAATTTTAGAGCTTAAACAGACCTTCAGCATAATCTTGTCCATCCATTTTATTTAAAAAGTATGAACACTGTGACTTTACATCACATTTTAGTGTTAAAACATCTTTGAGCCTTATAAAATTCCCCCTATTTATTTTTTAAAACTTTGTTATTCAGCTTAAACATGGTGAACAGAGCCTTTATCTATGATAATAGTTGAATGTGTTTGTGGTAATATAACAATGTGTCATTTAATAGAGTATGACTGTCACCAATTATTTAATGTTTTTATTGGTTGTTATAAAATACAGATTGTAATGTTTCAAATATTAGGAAACCCTGCCAGTAATAAGAAAAACAATCCGTAGTAGTACAATCTGTATGTACTTGTGAAGGGACAAGTAGATCTTTGATGGAGAAGAATCCAGAATGGACCCCCGTGACTATATGTAATCTTGGTATCTGTTCAAAGTCATACAGTGTGAAGGGAAACTTGATGGACTGTGGAAAGATCATGTAGAAGTCCCAGTGTTTTAAAGACCAAATGGGAAAGGCAAGTCTATAATGTGTGTAGAAAAAAATGTTGGGAAACGTCTTTATGGCATCAAGATAGAAAAAGCTTTATTTAACGAATGAAAAAAAAAAAATGACTTAAGGAAAATAATGGACAGATGTGACTAAATCAGAATTAATATTTATATTCAGTGGAGAGCAATTGGAGGAAATGTATGAAACATGATTAAAAGAAGAAATTTATCAAGCAGGGAAGGAATATCTGGTATATATAAGTGAAATCATAAGAATATAAAAAAAATTATATGAAAAAATATAAATAACATGGAAAAGGAAGGGTATCACTGTAGAAGAATGAGTAAAACACATACCTGGCAAATCACTGAAGTAGAAACCAGAGTTGGCTACAAATATATGGAGGGAGTGTCTGGATGGTGCACATGGTTAAAGCATCTGGCTGCTGAATGAAAGTTCAGGGTCTTGAGTCCACACAGAGGTACATAGGAAGGTAAGCCTGGTAATCCAGGAAAACCAGCCATTGAAAAGCCTATGCAATATAATTCTACTCTGATACCCATAAGGAGCTCTTGCAGCACAGTGCTTAAGACATTTGACTGTTGAGCAGAAGGCTGGTGGTTCAAACCCACCAGCCACTACTCAGAAGGAAGACTGGGCAATCTATTTCTGTAGTGATACTGCCTCGGATATCGAGGAGGGGTTGCTATGAGTTGAGTAGACTTAATGGCAGTGAGTTTGGTTTGGTTTGGTTTGCCATGACCTGGAAGAGAGTGCTATTATATATTATGTATTGTTGTTGTTGTTGTTATGTGCCGTCGAGTCGGCCCCGACTCATAGCGACTCCTCCTTGGGTTTCCGAGGCAGTATCACTACGGAAGTAGGATTGCCCAACCTTCCTTCCGAGGAGTGGCTGGTGGGTTTGAACCGCCAGCCGTCTGGTTAGCAGGCAAGTGTCTTAGCCACTATGCTACAATATTTTAATTGATTGCTATTATTATATGGGGGAAAAGACATTTATCCTCTTCAGTAATCTGTGTGTGCTATTTAAGAAAAACTTACCTTCTGGTATCAATCCATTTGGCAAAAATCAGATGATAATATCAAATGTTGTCGAGAATAGGAGGAAACAAATTCACCTGTATCCCTCCTGGTTAGTGTTTGTGCTAGTCAGGCCCACCAGGAGCCAGTTGGACTGTGTTTGGTTATATTCAGTCTGGATGTTACATAACATCTGGAGGACACTTAAAGATAGAGTCTCCTGGTGCTCACAAGGAGACATGTTTACCACATGCCCATCACAGCATGCTTTGGCTAGCAGAGAGTGGGCAAGATTACTTGAGGAATGGGTGAGTAAAGTGTGGCATCTGGAGAACTTTGCATCTCTATATGGGTACAGAGACTGAGAAGTATAATGCCAGGTGAGAAAATGGGGAACAGAATTTGAATAAGAGTCATTATATGTTCTTTATCCATATACACATATAAGAAGATAACCTTATGGAGGGAGGACACCAAATTGTGCACGTAAGATATAGACGACAGAGGCTGATACCAGTATATCTACAATACTGCATTATCATAAACACTACACACACACACACACACATGAAGAGCTTACACAGTAGGGTGAGTGACTATGAGGGAGTAGGAATTGAACTGAGTATGAAGTTTAAGAGGATGTCACAAAAAAAAAGAAAGAAAAGAGTAAGCAATCAGACACAAGCAAGTATACAACAAAAGGATGCCCCTCGCAGACCAACAATAAGAGTTTAACTGATGAACAAAATACACAAATAAATTTCTTTTTTTTTTTCTCCTGTGGAAAATGAAGCATTTTTGTTGCATCATGGATCAGGACCTCATTCCATTTTATGTGCATACCACGTGGGTGAACCTGGAGAACATTGTTGTTAAGTGCCGTCAAGTCATTTCCAACTCATAGCAACCCCATGCACAGCAGAACGAAACACTGCCTGATCCCGTGCCAGCCCCACAATCCCTGCTATACTTGAGCTCATCATCACAGCCACCATATCAATCCATCTCCTTGAAGGCCTCCCCCTCTTTCGTCGACCCTCC
>NW_006921890.1:980920-997964 GCF_000298275.1 Orycteropus afer afer
ATACCATGTTTTTCTTCATATAGTCCAGCTTCTCGGATTATTTGCTCAGCATATAGATTGAATAAGTGTGGAGAAAGAATACAACCCTGACACACTCCCGTCTTGATTTTAAACCATGTAGTGTCCCCTTGTTCTGACTTTCCAAGAACTTTGGACTTGCCAGCTTCTCTCCATACATCTGATCTGCACTGAAGTCACTGATCTGCACTGAACACTTTCCCTTGTTACCCTCCCGAGAGGGACTGTGTCTCCGGGAGCAAGGTAAGCACGGGCGAGAACATTATGCTGAATGAAACAAGCCAGTCATGAAAAGGAAATATGTATGACCCCACTACTATGAAATATCTTGGATAGGAACGTATATAGAGACTACAGTTTGTTAGTGGTTCCCAAGTGTGGTATATTCTCAGGTGATTTCATTATCCTTCATTTGATGGAAAAATTTAGAAGAGGATAGTGGTGATGGTTGAATGACATGATTACCATAATTGATATCATTGAATTGCAGGTGTAAAAATGATTGAACTGGCAAATGTTTATATATATATATATGCTTACATAAGGTAGCTCTGGTAGAATAGTGCTTAAAACACACTTGACTGCTGACCAGAAGGCTGGTGGTTCAAACCCACCAGCCACTCCTCAGAAGGAAGGTTGGGCAATCTACTTCTATAGTTATACCACCTCAGAAACCCAAGGAGGGGTTGCTATGAGTCAGGTATGACTCAATGGCACATAATAACAACAACAATGCTTACATAATAAGAAATGAAGCATTTTAATTTTCAGCTAATTTCCATTAACATTCTTTCTTTCCAAAAGTTAAATGAAAGTATGGCATTTAACCTATTTAATTTAGGGACCAATTATTTATTAAAATAATAAAAATTGTTGTGGTAGTCCATTGACAGGAAGTGCAAGAAAACCAAGCAGGATTCAGAAGAGGGTATAGAGCAAGGGATATCATTGCTGATGCCACGTAGATCTTGGATGAATGCAGAGAATGCCAGAAAGATGTTTACCTAGTTTTGTTGACTATGCAAAGGGATTGGACTGTCTGGATCATAGCAAATCATGCATAACATTGCAAAAAATGGGCATTCCAAAACACTTAATTGTGCTCATGTAGAACCTGTACATAGACTAAGAAGCAATCCTACAAACAGAAGAAGGAGATACTGCATGATTTATAATCACGAAGTGTGTATATTGGGGTTGTATCCTTTCACCATACATATTCAATCTGTGCTCAATCTTCATTTTACTTGGATCCACAAATCAATGTCCATAGTAGTAGCAGTGAAGCAATCAAATGGAATATTGGATTGAGTAAATCTGCTGCAAAAGACCTCTTAAAGTGTTAAAAAGCAAAAATGTCACTTTGGAGACAAAGGTGTGCCTGACCCAAAGCCATGGTATTTTCAATCACCTTATATGCATGTGAAAGCTGAACAGTAAATAACAAAGAATGAAGAAGAATCAGTTCGTTTTAATTACAGTGTTTATAAAAATGTTAAGTATACCATGAACCGTAAGAAGAACAAACAAATCTATCTTGGAAGAAGTACAGCCAGTATGCTCCTTAGAAGCAAGGAGGTACTTTGGACATTTTATCAGGAAGAACCAGTCCCTGGAGAAGGATATCATACTTGGTAAAATAGAGGGCCAGAAAAAAATAGAAAGACCTCAACAAGATGGGTTGACAAAGTGGCTGCAACAACGGGCTCACACATAGCAAGGCTTGTGACCGTGGTACAGGACTGGGGAGTGTTTCTCTCTGTTTTAGGTACAATGGCTATTAGTCAGAACCGATTTGACAGACCTAACAGCAACATATATTAAAATGGAAATTGAACTATTAAAATATCAATAATGCATCCCTAAAAATGAAACATAAAATGAAAAACATTTGTAGATGATCCAAAGCAGGTATATATAATGTTTCCCAGTGCTCGGTCAAAGTATCACCAAACTGAAAACCCAAATCCGTTGCTGTCATCTTGATGCCAACTTACAGTAACCCTGTAGGACAGAGTGGACCTGCTCTTTAGGATTTCCAAGGCTTCTTTACAGAAGCAGACTGCCATGTCTTTCTCCGTTGGTGCGACTGGTAGGTTTGAACCCCTAACCTTTTGGTTGGCAGGTGACCACTTAATCACTTTACTATCAGGGCTCCTTTTTCTGCTTTCCTTTATCTGATAAACTCAAACTGTTCAGTTCTAGAGGTAGAAATACTTATGTTATTTTTAAACTAATCACATTCTTACTTTTAGTGATTTGAACACTGGAGAAATTTCACAATGTTTGTGAGGCACCAGAGAAGAGCATCTGTCATATTGTGCACTCAATAGATCTGTTTTGTCTCTTCCATGTCTTTACTGGTTTCATGCTTGTTGATGCACATATACATTTTTTTGTTTCTCTGGGTTAGACAACGAGAGCTTAGCTAATCTTTAGCTATTCAAAGAAATGTTTTAAATGCATTATTCAAAAACATAGGGGATTTATTTATCAAATCACAGCACTAACATTTTCATTTGTTCTGCTAACTATGTCATTGATAAATAGAGAGTTAGATACTGAGAGTGGCAGGAAGGGAGCTTCGGTCGTCTGTGAAATCTGTTACCAAAGCCCAGACTCCTAACGATACCCATCCACCTTCCATGTAAAGATTCTCCTCTGTAGAGGATCTGACCATCTCACAGGTTACTGTGGTGGTTCTAAGTTGCCATTGAGTCAGCTTTGACTCATGGTGACCTTTTGTGTAACAGAACGGAACATCGCCCTGTTCTTTATCCGCTGCTTAACTGTTGCTGTGTTTGAGTTCGTTTTTGTGCTACTGTGTCAGTCCAGCTCCAGGAGGGTTTCCCTTGCCTTTGCTGACCCCGTTTCACCAATCAAAATGCCCTCTTCTAGCAATTGGTCTTTCCTGATGACGCATCCAGAGGAAGAAGATGGACACATTTGAATTATGGTGCTGCAAAGAATATTGAAGATCCCATGAAGTAACAGAAAAGGAGCATCAAGAGTGCTTCTCAGAAATGAGGGGGCTGGTGAGACTCCACAGCACTTTCTGGGGAGATGTCATCTCACAGTTCATGAGTGTTGTAGTGTGGTGGCTGGCATGTTTCTGTGATGCTGGAAGCTATGTCACCGGTATTTCAAATACCAGCAGGGTCACCCATGGTGGACAGGTTTCAGAGAAGTTTCTAGACTAATGGAGACTAGAAGGAAGGACCTGACACTCTAATGCAAAAAAAAAAAAAAAGAAAAAATTCCCATTGAAAACTGTGTGGATAGCAGTGAAACAGTGTCTGATCTAATGCCAGAAGTTGAGCCCCTCAGGTTGGAAGGCAAAGTACAACTGGGTAAGAGCAACCTCCTCAAAATAGAATCCACCGTAATGACATGGATAGAGGAAAGCTTTAATGACCTTCAGTTGTGGGTATGGCACGGCTCAAAAAGAGAAGAAACAGCTGCACAAACATCCATTAATAACCAGGGTGTGGAATGTACAAAGTGTGAATCAAAGAAAATTGGAAGTAGTGAAAAATGAAATGGAACACTTGATAGATAACCTATGCTTAGTGAGCTAAATGGACTGGTATTAGTTATTTTGGTTCTGACAACCATATGCTCTACTATGCTGAGAATGATCCATTGAAGAGGAGCAGTGTTACATTCACTGTCAAAAAGAACATTCCAAGATCTGTTGTGAAATAAAAGTGATAGGTTAATATCTATACACCTATAATGAAGACCATCTGACTGCTAACCAGAAGGCTGGCAGTTCAAACCCACTAGCCTCCAGCCACTCCTCAGAAGGAAGACTGAGCAGTCTACTTCTGTTAGAGATACTGCCTTAGAATCCCAAGGAGGGGTCACTATGAGTCAAATTCACTCAATGACAGTGAGTGTTGTTTTTGGCTTTGGTATAAGGAAGACTAGTTAATAAGAGAATTATTTAAATTTACATAACAACCAGTAGTGCCAAATATGAAGAAATTGAAGATTCATACCAACTTCTCTGGCCTAAAAATGATCAGACATACAAAGAAGATGCATTGATAATTACTGGTGATTCAAACACAAAAGTTGGAAACAGAAGAATCAGTCATGGGAAGTTATATAGTTTAGGTGACAGAAGCAGCTGGGGAGATTGGATGATAGCACCATGCAAGACAAATGACTTATTCACTGGAAATCGTTTTTTTTAATAACATGAAAGAGAACTACACAAGCAGACCTCAGAGGAGCACAATGAAATGTTCTGGGCTTCCCAAGGCCTGGCCTTGTGCAGGTTACCTAAGCTATGTGGGTTCAGTCAGCTCACCTTTACATGTTAATACTGACAGTGCTATTTTGTATTGTTGTGGAGATTGAGTTATTTGCTGCTGAATAATTGCTTGTAAGGAGCCCTGATGATGCACTGGTTAAGTGCTTGGCTACTAACTGTTGTTGTTGTTGTTGTTATGTGCCATCAAGTCGGCCAGACTCATAGTGACCCCTCCTTGGGTTTCACTATGGAAGTAGGATTGCCCAACCTTCCTTCTGAGGAGTGGCTGGTGGGTTTGAACTTCCAGCCATCTGGTTAGCAGGCAAGTGTCTTAGCCACTATGCTACCAGAGCTCCCTGGCTACTAACTAGAAGGTTGCTAATTGGAACCCACCAGCAGCTCTGTGGGAGGAAAGCCCTGGTGATCTATTCCCATAAAGATTGTGTTCTTAGGTGCCATTGAGTCAGTACTGACTCTTAGCGGCCCCATGTACAACAGAACCAAATGCTGCCAGGTCCTGTGCTGACCTTACAGTTGTTGCTGTACATCAGCCCATTGTAGCAGGCATTGTGTCCATCCATCTCATAGAGGGTCTTGCTCTTTCTGCTGACCCTCTACTTTGTTGTTGTTGTTATGTGCCGTCGAGTCGGACCCGACTCATAGTGACCCCTCCTTGGGTTTCCGACGTGGTATCACTATGGACGTAGGTTGCTCAACCTTCCTTTCAAGGAGTGGCTGTTGGATTTGAACCGCCAGCCTTCTGGTTAGCAGTCAAGTGCCTTAGGCATGATGCTACCAGAGCTCCTGACCCTCTACTTTACCAAGCTTGAAATCCTTGTTTAGGGAATAATCCCTCCTGAGAACATGGCCAAAGTATGAGAGGCAAAGTCTCACCATCCTCGCTTCTAAGGAGCCCCGAAGAAGAGTCGATGCCTTTGAATTATGGTGTTGGCAAAGAGTACTGAATATACCACAGACTGCCAGAAGAAGGAACCAATCTGTCTTGGAAGAAGTGCAGCCAGAATATAACACTTGAAGCCTAGGAAACCCTTTGGGCCAGTTCAACTCTATCCTATGATGCCATTGTGAGTTGGAATCTACTCAGATGATGTATCATAGCAAAGTGCTTGTATGTAACACAAAATAAGTAGTCAATGAATGTTGCTGAGTTTACTGCAGTTTTATATGAATTTTGTCATACTAAGAAGGCGCTCTGGTGATCTAACTATTAAGCATGCAGCTTCCAACAGAAAGGTCAGTGGTTTGAACCTGCTAGCTGCTCCATAGGAAAAAGAGGAGGCAGTCTGCTTTCATAAAGATCACAGCCTTGGAAACCCTATAGTACATTTTTCTCTGTGCTGTAGGGTCACTATAAGGCCAGCCCACCTCAGTGGCATTGAGGGTGGTATCAAGATACAGCTTGTTCCTCCTAGGCTATAAACTATTTCAAGCTGAAATTAGGACTTTTTCATTGATCTGAATTGAATTTCATCTTTAGCATTTAACTGCTTGTTCTTGCACACTGAAACACTCAAAGTCTTCCACCCAGCCAATAGCTGTTTCTATCCAAATTGCAAGTCTGAAAAGATGTTCTAAGACAACTTCCTTTCATTTGAAAAAGCAAATGCTATTTCTATGTTAAAGAAGGTCTGGTTGCACTGTGGTGAATAATTGCTAGGCAGCTAACAAAAAGGTCAGTGGATCAAACCTACCAGCCTCTTGAAGGAGAAAGATGTGGCAGTTTTCTGCTTGGTGATTTACAGCCTTGGAAACCCTGTAGTACAGTACTGCTCTATGCTATAGGGTCCCCTTGAGGCCAAATCAACTCAATGGCAGTGGGTATAATATTAAGATGCAGCTCTTTCGTTCCATGTTGTAAAATATTTTAAGGTGAAATTAGGACTTTCTCACTTATGCCAATTATGTTTCATTTGTAGAATTTAATCCCTTCTTGCATGCTCAATTTCTGTCAACCAACTAATAACTGTTTCTATCCAAATCAAAAGTTTGATAAATATTCTAAGAGAACTCCGCTTCATTTGAAATAGTAACAATTATTTCTGTGTTCTGCCCAACTTGTGGCACAATGGTTAAAACATTCAGCTGCTAACCAAAAGATCAGTGGTTCTAGCTGCTCCATGGGAGAAAGGTGTGGCGATCTGCTTCATAAAGATTTACAGTCTTGGAAACCCTGTGGGGCTACTCTGTTGTCGTTGTTGTTGTTATCTGCCATCGAGTCATACCTGACTCATAGCGACCCCTCCTTGGGTTTCCGAGGCAGTATCACTATGGAAGTAGATTGCCCCATCTTCCTTCCGAGGAGTGGCTGGTGGGTTTGAACCACCAGCCTTCTGGTTAGCAGTCAAGTGCCTTAGGCATTACACTACCAGACACAGTACTATGCTATGAATCTGAATTGACATGATAGTAGTTGGTTTTGTATTTCCATGTTGTCATTAAGAATCTAATTCATTGCATGCATAAACCACAATTTGTCTATCCATTCATCTGTTAATGGACATACCGCTGAATATTACTTAGCCATCGAGAGAAATTAAGTCCTGAGGCTACAACATGAATGAACCTTGAGAACATTGTCCTGAATGTGAATATGAGTCATTCACAGTGTTGTATGAAATAGAGACCAAAGTTAGGGGGTACCATAGGGACAAGTGGCTTCCATTGTTTATGGTCCATTAAGATACGTTAATGATGGTGGAATAATTTGAGAAAGATGGTGGTGATGCTTAGGAAATATGAGGAATGTAACCAATACCACTGAATTGTGCATGTGGAAAATGTTAAATTGGCAAATATTTTGTTAAATATATGTGTGTGTATATGTGTATTTGGCTCAATAAAGCAATTTTTAACAATATCTATCCATATATCTATGACTCTTAAATTATTATAATGAAATGTGCAAAGACCTGGAGTGAGAGAACCAAAAGGGAAGAGCCTGCTCAGCATTTCTCAAGCTGAAAGAACTGAAGAAAAAGTCCAAGCCTGGAGTTGCAATATTGAAGGATTCTATGGGCAAAATATTGAATGATACAGGAAACATCAGAAGAAAATGGAAGGAATATAGAGTGTCATTGTACAAAAATGAATTGGTACCAGTTCAGTTATTTCAGGAGGTGGCATTTGATATTGAAGGAGAAAGTCAAAGGTGCACTGAAGGAATTGGTGAAAAATAAGGTGCCAGCAATTGATGGAATACCCATTGAGATGTTTCAACAATTGAAAACTGTGCTACAGGCACTTACTCACCTATGCCAAGTAATTTAGAAGACAACTACCTGGCCAACTGATGGTAAGAGATCCATATAGGTGCCCATTTCAAAGAAAAGTGATCCAACAAAATGTGGAAATTATCAAACAATATCATTCATATAACACACAAGTAGAATTTTGCTGGAGGTAACTAAATAATGGTTGCAGCAGTACAGGGAATTTTCCACAAAGGCTGCATTCAATAGAGGACATAGAATGAGGGATATCATATGATGTAAGATAGATCTTGGCTGAGAACAAGTATACCAGAAAAATGTTTACTTGTGTTTTATTAACTATGCAAAGGCATTCCACTGTGTGGATCATAACAAATTATGCATAACATTGCAAAGAACAGGAATTACAGAACACTTAATTGTGCTCACGAGAAACAATAGCCAGAGGCTATTGTTCGTACAGAACAAGGAGATACTGTGTGGTTTAAAATCAGGAAGGGAGTGTGTCTGGGCCTTTCACCATACTTACTCAATCTGTATGATGAGCAAATAATCTGAGAAGCTGGACTGTATGAAGAAGAGCATGACATCAGGTTTGGAGGAAGACTCATTAACAACCTGCGATATGCAGATGACACAACCTTGCTCGCTGAAAGTGAAGATGATGTGAAGTACTTACTGATGACCGTTAAAGAGTACAGTCTGCAGGGTGGATTACACCTAAAAAATGAAAAAAATGAAAATCCTCACAGCTGGACCACTAAGCAGCATCATGATAAATGGAGAAAAGATTGACGTTGTCAAAGATTTCATTTTACTTGGATCCACAGTCAACACCCGTGGAGGAAGCAGTCAAGAAATTGCATGTCATATTTCTCTGGACAAATGTGCTGCAAAAGACCTCTTTAAAGTGTTGAAGAGCAAAAATGTCTCCTTCATGACTAATGTGCGCCTAACCCAAGCCATGATCTTTTCAGTCACTTTATATGCCTGTGAGAGCTGGACAATGAGTAAGGAAGATAGAAGATGATTTGATGATTTGAATTGTGGCATTGGCAAAAATTACTGAAAAACCTTCGGAGAAGTAACAAATCTGTCCTGGAGGAAGTGCAGCCAGAACGCTTCTTGGAAGGGAGAATGACCAGACTTCGTCTCACCTACACTGGTCATGTTATCAAAAGGGACCATTCCCTGGAGAATGTTATCATGCTTGGTAAAGTGGAGGGTTACTGAACAAGGGGAGGGCCCTCAGTGACATGGATAGACACAGTGGCTGCAATGATGAGCCCAAGCATAGCAAAGATTGTGAGAATGACGCAGGACCAAGCAGCATTTTATTCTTTTGTACATAGGGTTGCTATGAGTCGCAGCCTACTACGGCACCTTACAAAAACATCAAAGCCATATGTACATTACCCATAACAATCTTTTGCTATTTTGTTTGTAGAATGTCAGTAACAGCTTTCATCAGACATGTACTGAATCCCTACTGCCAGACAAACGTTGTTACATTATGGTGTCATGTTCACTACCATTAAGTCAACTCTGTCTCATAGTGACCCCATCCAGTTTCCAAGGCTATAAATTTTATGGAAACCAACTGTTACATCTTTCATCTGTGGAGAAGCTGCTGGGTTCCAGACACTGACCTTTTGGTTAGGAGCTGAGTCCCTTACCACCAGAGCTCCTTTTCTAGAAGAGTAGGCCCAGGAGAGATTGGCCACAGAGCAGCCATTGTTCACTCCATGTGAAAAGGGAAGGGTCACCTTTGCAAAGCTGATGTCATTTGGATAGGCCGTGGATAATGATGAGGAATGATGAGATTTAGAAGGGCATTCCAGGATAGTGAGAACAGCTTTTTCAGATATTTGATTCAAGACTGTGAACATTGCTTTCACAGAGTTACTTTGTTCTTGAGTGCTAATCAATCCGTTACTTGGTTCTACAATCAACGCCAATGGAAACAGCAGTCAAGACATCAGAAGATGTATTGTATTGGGCAAATCTGATGAAAAACACCTCTTTCAAATGCTAAAGATCAAAGATGTCCCCTTGAAGACTAAGGTGCACTTGACACAAGCCATGATATTTTCAATCACCTTATATGCATGTGAGAGCTGAACAATAAACAAAGAAGACCAAAGAAGAATTGGTGCTTTCGAGTTGTGGTGCTGGCGAAGAATTCTGAGAGCACTGTGGACTGCTAATAGAACAAAAAATCTGTCCTGGAAGAAGAGCAGCCAGACTTCATCTCAACTACTTTGGTCATGTTATCAGAAGGGACCATTCCCTGAAGAAGGATGTAATGCTTGGTAAAGTGGAGGGTCAGTGGAAAAGAGGAAGGCCCTCAATGAGGTGGATTGACACAGTAGCTACAATGATGGGCTCGGGTATAGCAGGGATTGTGAGGCTGGCACAGGACCAGGTAGCATTTCGTTCTGTTGTACATAAGGTCGCTGTGAGTCAGAGATGACTTGATGGCACCCAACAACAACTACCAACAACCCATCCATCACAAGGACCAGATATCTGCTGTAGGGGACTTGTTCTTCATGACTCAATTGTGGAGTCTAGTGAGTACCAGTAAGTTTTCAAGTCCTTTCCCAACATCTCTGTAAACTCACTCAGATTTTATTTGACATTTTCTCTCAATCTGGCAGCTAAAAATAGAGTAAAGATTCTGACCTAGCAGAAATAATGAAATAGCCTCCAGTATGCCACACAGGGACAAAGAACAATTCACCACCGAGTTTAAAAGGTAAAATTAAAACACTAATTGGTTGTTTGACATTTCACATGTATGTGTGTAGATACCTATTCTGATACTTTCCTGTTTGCATGTGAATTGTCTTGCAGAGTCTGGAATAAATATTTCATTTTATAAAAAGCACAAAGTTGTCTCCTTGTGTGGTTGAGATACGTGGTATCAAAGGTTCCTGTATGAGAGGTAGTGTTGATCTCACTGCCTTTACTATTCTAAAGAGAGAACGTTAATTACAGAGTGACAGCCAACAGAGACACAGAATGTCTAGCAAAACTGAAAACATGTTCTAAGACTCAACCATTTAACAACTTGTTAAGTGACTTAAACAGCCTGGTTCTTCAATTTGTGATGGTTGATGGAATATAATTTTGTAATTAGCAATGTGTACATTCCTAATATGATAGTGTTTTATATAATCTCAATGAATTATGCAAATCCATTACCCATAAATTTATATTTTAGGTTTTCACTCTTTGCTAAATATCACGCACAGTAAAGTATAGTGTTCACATTTAAGACAATGTAATTAAAACCTTTAAAGGAGGTAATCAGGAAGCCACAACAAGTAATCAACCTTAAATATGCAATCACATGGAATATAATGTAAATACTGCTGAGTGTTTGTGGGAAGGGAGATAGGTTGATTTCCACATAGAACAAAAAATTCTCGGTGGGGGGAAGAATAAACGTTTCCCTCGCTGTGCTTTAAAGAACTATAACCAAATGGTTTTTTCTTGAATTTGAATTGAATTGCATGTTGTTTATGGCTGTATGGTTTATTTTACATTATAGTTCAACTACTAGCCGAAAGTT
The DNA here is from genome assembly GCF_000298275.1 of Orycteropus afer afer. Taxonomy (NCBI): domain Eukaryota; kingdom Metazoa; phylum Chordata; class Mammalia; order Tubulidentata; family Orycteropodidae; genus Orycteropus; species Orycteropus afer. The sequence goes on from NW_006921890.1 coordinate 992,004, forward strand.
CAGTAGTTCAAACCTACCCGGAAGTCCTCATGAGGCAGGCTTGTGATGTGCTTCTAAAAGGTCAGAGCCACTGAAAACCCTGTGGAAGAGTTGTTCTTTGCACACATTGGGTCATCATGGGTTAGAATCGATGACAGCTAACAACAGTGGGTGTCTGATAGACCCAGGCCTTTGAACGCAGTGTTTGAAAGATGCTGATAAATATTTGAACTATCTATTACTTTGGTTGTCCTTTGGCTTCATGCCATTCTTCATTGCTAGTTTTGGGCTTTGCAGTCATATATGTGTGTGTGTGTGTGTGTGTGTGTGTATTTATTAAAATTTTTTTTCCTGACTTCATAATGTCTTCCATTACTTCTTTGTATAAGCATCAAGGATTATGCACTGTGGTCACTTGTAGTTTGGGCCTGGGTTTACAGACCTTTTTGAAATGTGTCTACAATAAAAATAAATGGAGAAAACGTTGAAGTTGTCAAGAATTTCGTTTTACTTGGAACCACAGTTAACACCTATGGAAACAGCTGTCAAGAATCAGATGTGATATGATCATGAGACCAAAAGAACTAGATGGTGCCCAGGTACCACTGTCAATCATTTGGAAAGGGATCAGTGAAGGAGATCCTGGATAAAGTGGAAGAACAATGTGGAACAAAACTCAATATTGTAAAAACAAACAAAAAAACAGGTTTAGTGGTCTGATAGAGCCTGGTGAGGCCTCTGAGACTATGGCCCCTAGTTATCCTTCAGGTCTGGAACTGAACTCACTTCTGTGGCTTCCAGACAAAAAGTAGACAGGCATATGGGGTAAACTTTGCATCAGGTAGATACACTCCTTGGAGGGATTGATCGTGGGAGAATAGAAGAGCAGTGTTTGCACAGGGAGATAGCTTGGGGTGGGAGTGAATGGGAGGGAAGAATACATGAAAGAGGTAACTGCAGGGAGGAAGTGGAAAGAGAGCTGTTACATTCTGGGAAATTGCATTCATTGTCAGGAAACAAAATGTGTACAAACAGCTGTATGGGAAATGAATTTGCTCTGTAAACTTTCACTCAAATCACAATAAAAATTAAAAAAAAAAAAAAGAAATCGACTTCATATTGTACTATGAAAGCTGCTGCAAAAGATGTCTTTATAGAGTTAAGGAGCAAAGATATTGCTTTGAAGACTAAGGTGTGCTTCCTGCAAGCTATGGTATTTTCAGTCAGCTCATCAAGACTTCTGGTGGCGCAGTGCCTAAGGCACTGTTAACCAGAAGGTTGCCATTTCAAACACACCAGCTGCTCCCTGGAAGGAAGATGAGTCGATCTACTTCTGAAAAGATTTACTACCTTGGCAACTCAATGGGGGGACCGCTATGAGTCAGAATAGACTCAAAAGCTGGGCAATGAATAAGGAAAGCTGAAGAAGAGTTGATGCCTTCAGAATGTAGTGTGGTGAAGAATACTGAACACACCATGGACCGCCAGAAGAACAAACAAATCTGTCCTGGAAGAAGTGCAGCAAGAATGTTCCTTAGATGTGACAATGGCCAGGCTTCATCTCACCTGCTTTGCTCGTGTTGTCAGAAGGGACCAGTCTCTGGAGAAGGATATTATGCTTGGTAAAGTAGAGGGTCAGCCAAAAAGGGGAAGACCCTCAATGAGATGAGCTGACACAATGGCTGCAACAGTGCTCTTAAGCGTAGCCAGTGTTGTGAGAAGGGTCGAGGACCAGGCAGTGTTTCATTCTGTTGTGCATAGGGTCGCTATGAGTCGGAGCCAACTCAATGGTACCTAACAACAACAACTACTAAAAGAAAAATGGTGCACATGAGAAGGTTAGATAGACTGGCCTAAGGTTTTCATATCATTGATGGTGGATTTTTGTGAGATTCATACACACACAGAAATATAAATATTACAATGTATAAATTTTATGTGTCAAAATCCACACACCAAAACATAGCCCACTTCCAAAATTTCTGCATGTACAATTCTGTGACATTAGTTACATTCCTCATGTTGTACCACATTTAACAGCCTTCTCCAAACTGTTTCACCATTGCCTCCTAAACTTCTCCTTTGTCCTTTGGAGTTGCTGTTGTCAGTCAGATCACACACAGATAATTCTTTAATAGACTATAATGCTTCATGCAGAAGATACTCTTTTCTAATTAGGCTATACAGTTATTCGGTTCAAAGGTAACTTCAGGGGATAATTTTGGCTCAAGATTTAAAAATTATCTCAGGATAATGACAATGGGTTTGTTTCTTTTTTGGTGGGTGAAAGTGGGTCATATCACCCCAGTTTCCAGAAAGTCTGGATTCCATAAGAATTGTGAGATCTACTTGACTGCTCATCTCTTTTGTATTGTATCTTGGTTTTTGAATGTGGTTCAAATAATGCTCCAAAGCAGTGAGCTGCTAGGAAAAATCTGCAATGTTAATTTCTTATTTCAAAAGCTTATTGGGATGGTCAGTTCCTGTTTGCACCTAAGCTGTATTCCGAGGAAGGAAGCATGAGGAGATAAGTTGATTCTCTCTACCCCAGAACAGGACAGTTCTGCCTGTCATGATGGCACAAGCAAGACCGTGAACTCTAATTATGGAAACTTAAACAGATGCCAGGAGCTCTGGTAGCATAGTGCCTAAGGCACTTGACTGCTAACCAAAAGGCTGGTGGTTCAAACCCACCAGCAACTCCTTGGAAGTAAGCTTGGGCAATCTACTTCTGTAGAGATACTGTCTCGGAAACTCAAGGATGGGTCACTATGAGTCGGGGCCGACTCAACGGCACATAACAACACAAAACAGATGCCAGTTTCCTTAAGCAGACCCATAAAGGGATGAAAGCCAACTTGTAATATTAGCCAGAGAGACTTGTGGTGGTGTTGGAGGTCCTCAAGTCACTTGTGACTTACAGTGACCTTGTGTGACAGAGTGGAACAACTTGGTAGTGTTTTAGGACTACAGTCTTTACAGAAAGATCAACAGGTCTTTCTCCCATAACACGGCTAGGTAGATTTGAACCACCAATATTTTGGTCAGCCGCTGAGTGCTTAATCCTTGCACTACCATGGCTTCCTAAGGGACTAATGCAATCCTGTTTTAAACTTTCTCATCCCATTCCTGCAGCTGTCAACTTGGGAGTTCTCTCACCAGTCTTCTCCATCCTCATTTCTGGTCCTCCACACGCTCTCAAACTAATCATCAATTCTGAACCACCCTTCGTGTCCACACCTGAGACCCTGCAAGGTGTGGTTGTAATGGATTCCTAGGCGGTCAGCATACTCAGATATCTCTCCCTTGCTATGGCTGGACTGTGAATCTGAGGCTGCTTACGTCAGAGGCTAAGTCCTAACTCTCTTACTATTGTTATTTTGCCTTTTTCCCCCTGTATCCTATATTGCTGAAAGAAGCTTTAACTTTCAGATTGTGTGCCTATGTTTAGCAGTGGCTGACTGAAAAGAAGACGGCACCACAAAGGGAATGTCCATGCGAGGAGGATTTAGATGATCAAGCTTATGTTCAAATGCCAGAAAATATTTTACTCAGAATAAATTTAACTGTGTTCATTGTCCTGTTCTGGAATATGTTTTTAGAATGAAAATAATCCACTTAAAATTTTTATTTAAAGTTTATTTATAATCTATCTAAACTCTGTAGCAAAAAAAAAAAAAAAAAAAAGGCTATGCTATTAACATTTGTATTGGCTTTATTGAGGTATAGTTTACAAATCATGAAACTGACCAATTTTAAAAGTATACTTCACTGAGTTTCAATAAATGTCTTCAGTCATGTAACCACCAAAAAATCATTCTAGCAAACCTCCCCATTGCCTTACAAGTAGTTTTCTTTCCTCCTTACCCACTACTCTTTCTGTTTCTATAGGTATGTCTTTTGTAGGATTTCATATGAATATAATCAGAGTGTTTAGTTCTTTGTGTCAGATGTTCTTTAATTAGCATAATGCTTTTGAGATTCATCCATTGTTGTGTTTATCAATGATGTGTTCCTTTTTATTTCTGAATAATGTCTTATTGCATATGTTCATCCAATCACCAGTAATTTCCATTTTTTGCCCAATTATGAATAAAGGTGCTATGAGCACTCGTGTGAAAGTCTTTGGATATATTTTCACTCTTGTTGGGTAAATGCCTAGGAGTGGCATTGCTGGATCATATAAATGTATGTCAACTTTATAAGAACTATCAAACTGTTTTACAAAGTGGCTATTCCTTTTTAAATGCATAACTGTGTTGTGTGGGAGCTTCAGTTTCTCCACATCCTCACCAGCACTAAGTGTTATCAGTCTTTTCCATTTTAGCTATTCTACAGTTTGTTGTGGTGTTTAATTGCAGTGTTAATTTCCATTTCTCTAATGACAAAATAAGGTGGGAAGCTTTTCTTCTGCTTCTTTACCATCTATATTATTTGGTGACATGATCCCTCAAAGTTTTCATCTATTATTTTTAAATCAGGTCGTTGATCTCATTATTGAGTCAAAGGAGTTTGTTATAAATTCTGCAGATACTTTTTTTTTTTTTTAAATCAGATAAGTTCCTTGCAAATATCTTCTGTCAATCTGGCTCATGTTTAAGTTTTTAAAAAATATTTTCTAAAGAAACTTTTGTAATTTTTTTGAGTTTGTATATCTCCATCTTTTTATTTTACAGTTCATGCTTTTTGTTAAATCTTTGTGTAACCTATTGTTACAAATATTTTTTCTCCCACATTTCCTTGTAGAAGCTTTATGCTTTTAGGTTCTACATTTAAGCTTATGACCTCCTCAAGTGAATTTTTGTAAATGATGAGTAATAATGGCAAAAATTTATTTTCTCCCCCCCTTTTTTTTTTTTTTTACATCTACTTTCCCAGTTGTTCCTGCATCATTTGTTGAAAACACCATTCTTTCCCCGTTGGATTTGCTTGACTGCCTTGCTGAAATCATATGTGCTATTCTGTTATATGTTTTAGACAAAATACTTCCCCAAAATCATTTTTACAAGAGTGGGTTGAACAAATTTTTGAAGACTAAGTCACTTCCTCAAGAAGATTAGAAGCAAGAAACAAAAGATTTAGTGATGGTTCCTAGCTATATTATCAATGCCATTCATTAAATATTTTAATACCCTTTTATGTTCTAAGGAGTTCTGGTGATGTCGTCCCTAAGGTATTTGAATGTTAACCAGAAGGTTGTTGGTTCAAACCCACCAGCCACACCACAAAAGAAAGATTGGGCAATTTACTTCTGTAAAGAATGGTTGTTGTTAGGTGCCATCAAGTCATCTCCAACTTATAGCAACACTAAGCACCTCAGTACAAAACACTGCCCAGTCCCACGCCAGTTCCACAATCCCTGTTATACTTGACCCCATCTCTGTAGCTGCTGTGTCAGTCCATCTCGTTGAGGGCCTTCCCGACCTTCATCAACCCTCCACCTCACCAAGCATGACAACCTTCTCCAGAGAATGGTCCCTTCTGACAACATGACCAAAGTAGGTGAGATGAAGTCTGACCATTCTCACTTCCAAGGAGCATTCTGGCTGTACTTCTTGCAGGACAGATTTGTTAGATTTTTTAGCAGTCCACCTTACTTTCAGTATTCTTCGCCAGAACCACAACTCAAAGGCATCAACTTTTCTTCAGTCTTCCTTATTCATTGTCCAGCTCTCACATGCACATGAGGTGAATGAAAATACCATGGCTTGTGTTAGGGGCACCTTGGTCTTCAAGGAGACATCTTTGCTGTTCAGCACTTGAAAGAGATTCTTTGCAGCAGATTTGCCTGGTGCTATTGGTTATCTGGGAGCAAGGATGTCTCCTTGAGGACTAAGGTGCACCTGACACAAGCCATGATATTTCCAATCACCTCATATGCACGTGAGAGCTAGACAATGAATAAGGAAGACCGAAGAAGAGTTGATGCTTTTGAGTTGTGGTGCTGGTGAAGAATGCTGAAAGTCCCATGGACTGCTAAAA
>NW_006921890.1:998620-1026755 GCF_000298275.1 Orycteropus afer afer
CACACACTTATAGAAGCTGGCAAGTGCAAAGTTCTGGGATCAAACATCAAGTTGGAGACTTTTCCTTGCTCTTGCAACCACAGGGATTGAGGAGCTCAATGGTGGTAGGCAGTACACCGGCTATTGACTCCAACGAATGATGAATCAACGATCTCCAGGCCAAATGGTGGACTGTTCACTCACAGACAGTTGTAGGCAGCACAACAGAATCCTGATCCACAGAAGAATGTCTCTCGTCCCAGGATGTGCTTGGATATACTGGAAGCAGGTCACACCCCTAGGGAAACTCCCCTTCAACAGATTGGCCACCCAGAACATAGTCATCTGATCCCATCATGGGAACAACCACATCACAACAGCTCAAACCACACAGAATTATGGTCCAATCAAGTTGACAATCAGCTCCAGCTATCACAGTCCACCCCTTGTCAACTTGGCAGTTGTACACATCTTCTTAACCATATACAATCTCTAAATAAGGACAATTATAAAATCATATTTGTACCTAACATGATACGCTAACACACCTACAACCAAAATGCATTAACATTGTTTACATTTCACAGTTCATAACAGAAGGAAACAAAAATATTTGATGCACATAAACAATGAAGAAATATAACAATCACAGTCTTCATTTCTGCAGCTGGTCACGTGGTCGTTGCTGATATGCAGAACTACCTTCTTCCACCACCCATTCTGTATTTCCCTTGCCCTCAGCAAGCACCTCAGCTGGTCATGGTTCTTTGCCTGGTGGGGTGACCCAAACCTTCATTCCTGAAGGGTCTGGGCCTTTAGCAGTCACATCAGAATTGAGTTTCTGTAATTTTCCATTGACTTTAATCATAGGGTATGGTAGTACTAAGAGATGTCCTAAAGAATCTCCTGTATTCCAGAAGTATTCTTCTTTACCTCCATTATGTAAAGCCGATCCAATTTCCCCTGGTAATCAGTATCCATCACACTGGAGACTACAGTAATGCCCTTCTTTGTTGATCCAGAGGCAGGAAGAAGCCAATATAGCTGGGTGGCATTTTTAATCTCCAATTAAATGCAATCAGTATTGTGTCTCCAGGTGGGAGTGTTCCTCCCTTTGGGACTAAGATATCCAGACCCGCACAGCATAGAGTAGCAGGGACAGGAAGCAAACGTTTTTTGAGTGGGTCACTCGGGGTAATAGTGAGTGGTACCACTCCTGTTTCCACCCTTTGGTTCCTGGACCCATGAATCCTGGCTATTGGAGAAACAGAACCATATATTGGACACTGGTTTAGAGCATATATAGCCTCCTGGAGAATATTGCCCTAACCATTCAAGGTATTGCCACCTAGCTGGCACCGTATTTATGTTTTTAAGAGGCCATTCCATCATTCTACCAAGCCAGCTGCTTCAGGAGGATGGTGAACATGGTAAGACCAGTGAATTTCATGAGCATAAGCCCATTGCTGCATTTCATTTGCTGTGAAATGAGTCCCTTGATCCAAAGCAATGCTGTGTGGGATGCCATGATGGTGGATAAGACATTCTGTAAGTTCACAGATGGTAGTTTTAGCAGAAGCATTGCATGCAGGGAAGGTGGATCCATATCCAGAATAAGTATCTATTCCAGTAAGAACAAAACTCTGTCTTTTCTATGATGGAAGTGGTCCAATATAATAAGCCTGCCACCAGGTTGCTGGCTGATCACCCCGAGGAATGGTTCCATATTGTGAACTCAGTGTTGGTCTCAGTATTGGCAGATTGGCCCTCAGCAGTGGCGGTAGCCAAATCAGCCTTGCTAAGTGGGAGTCCATGTTGCTGAGCCCATGCATAACCTCCATCCCTGCCACCATGACCACTTTGTTCATGAGCCCATTGAGCAATGACAGAAGTAGCTGGGGAAAAAGGACAACTGGTTTCCACTGAACATGTCATCCTATCCATCTGATTGTTATAAAGTCCTTCTCTGCCGAGGTCACCTTTTGGGGGGCAGTCACATGAGACACAAATATCTTTACTCCTTTGGCCCATTCAGAGAGATCTATCCACATGCCTCTTCCACATACATCCTTATCACCAGTCTTCCAATCATGTTCCTTCCAAGTCCCAGACCATCCAGCTAAGCTGTTAGCCACAGCCCATGAATCCGTATATAATCGCACCTCTGGCCATTTCTTGTTCCATGCAAAGTGAACAGCCATATGCATGGCTCGAAGTTCTGCCCATTGGGAGGATTTCCCTTCACCACTGTCCTTTAAGAAAGTCCCATAAAGGGGCTGCATTTCCGCTGCTGCCCACTTTTGAGTAGTGCCTGCATATCGCACAGAACTATGTGTAAAGCAGACACGAGTTTTCTCTTCCTTAGTCAACTGATCATAAGGAACTCCCCCTGAGGCCATCGGTGCAGACTGGGAGAGGGAAAGTAATGTGACTGGTGTGGAGACCATAGGCATTGGGGCCACTTCCTCATGCAACTTACTTTTGCCTTCAAGTTCTGCTCGAGCCCAATCCCTGATATACCACTTCCATTTAATGATGGAGTGCTACTGTGCACATCTAACTTTATGACTCTGTGGGTCAGACAACACCCAGTTCATGATGGGCAGCTCAGCCTCATGGTGACTTGGTGGCCCATGGTTAGGCGTTCAGTCTCTACTAAAGCCCAGTAAGAAGCCTAAAGCTGTTTTTCAAAAGGTGAGTGATTATCTGCAGAGGATGGCAGGGCTTTGCTTCAAAACTCCAAGGGTCTGCATTGCGATTCACCAATAGGGACCTGCCAAAGGCTCCAAACAACATCTCTATCTACTAAAGATACTTCACGCACCATTGGATCAGCCAGATCATATGGCCTAAGTGGCAGAGCAGCCTGCAAGACAGCCTGAACCTGTTGCAGAGCCTTCTGTTGTTCTGGGCCCCACTCAAAACTAGCAGCTTTCCGAGTAATTTGATAAATGGGCCACAGCAACACACCCAAATGAGGGATATGTTGCCTCCAAAATCCAAAGAGGCCCACCAGATGTTGTGCTTCCTTTTTAGTTGTGGGGGAAGCCAGATACAATAATTTATCCTTCACTTTATTAGGAATATTTCGACATGCCCCATGCCATTGGACCTCTAGAAATTTCACTGAGGTGAAAGGCGCCTGAATTTTTGTTGGGTTAATTTCCCAACCTCTCGTACACATATATCTCACCAGTAAGTGTAGAGTCATCGATACTTCTTCTTTACTAGGTCCAATCAGCATAATGTCATCAATTAAATGGACCAGTGTGATGTCTTGTGGAAGTGAAAGGTAATCAAGATCCCTACAGACTAAATTATGACACAGTGCCAGGGAGTTGATATATCCCTGAGGAAGGACTGTAAAAGTATACTTTTGGCCTTGCCAGCAGAAGACAAACTGCTTCTGATGGTCTTTTGAAACTGGTATCGAGAAAAAGACATTGGCCAGATCAATAGCTGCATACCAAGTACCAGGAGATGTACTAATTTGCTCAAGCAATGAAACCACATCAGGAACAGCAGCTGTAATTGGAGTCACCACCCGATTAAGTTTATGATAATCTACTGTCATTCACCAAGATCCATCTGTTTTTTCCACAGGGCAAATAGGTGAATTAAATGGGGATGTGGTGGGAATCACCACCCCTGCATCCTTCAAGTTCTTGATGGTGGTGGTAATCTCTGCAACCCCTCCAGGGATGCGGTACTGCTTTTGGTTTACTATTTTTGTAGGTAGAGGCAGTTCTTATGGCTTCCACTTGGCTTTTCCTACCATAAAAGCCCTTACTCCACATGTCAGGGAGCCAGTGTGGGAACTCTGCCAATTGCTAAGTATATCTATTCCAATTATGCATTCTGGCACTGGGGAAATCACTACAGGATGAGTTCGGGGACCCACTGGACCCACTGTGAGATGCACCTTAGCTAAGACTCCATCAGTAACTTGACCTCCATATGCCCCCACTCTGATTGGTGGGCCACAATGATGCTTTGGGTCTCCTGGAATTAGTGTCAATTCAGAGCCAGTGTCCAGTAATCCCTGAAATGTCTGATTATTACCTTTTCCCCAATGAACAGTCACTCTCGTAAAAGGCCTGAGATCCCTTTGGGGAAGGCTAGGAGAAAGACTGACATTATAGATTGTTGGCAATGTAGTGGGGTCCTTCCTCAAAGGGGCCTAGCCTCCCCTTCATTCAAGGGGATGTGGGGCTGTAAACTGACTCAAGTCTGGGAATTAATTGAGAGGTCATGACTCTGTATTCTGGCGATTCAATCTAGGTTGCTGTTCATGTGACCTAGAAATCTGTCTATTCCGATCAAGTAAATATTTAGTAGGCTTGCCATGTATTTCACTACTAGGAACACCATGAGCAAGTAGCCAGTGCCATAATTTCACGTGTGTGAGACTATTCTGATTACTCTTCTGACACTGCTGTCCATTATGGTAACCACACCCACCTTGCCTTTGTTGATTAACAGCTGCCACTTGACCCCTGCTACCACAGAGTCCAATTAGCCCCATCGTAGTTAAGTGTCTCAGTTCAATTAGGGAAGTTCCCACTGTCAAGTCAGGTTTACATAAAATAGCAATCACAAAAGTCTTCAAGGATGCTGGAGCTCCCTTCACAAATTTATTCCTCACAGTCCTAGTGAAAGGCGTGTCTTCTGGACTCTCCATTCCTGGCTCTAGGGGTCTAAACTGATAAATCCATTCTAACAGGCCAATTTCCCTAAGCTTCTGGATACCATCTTCTACACTTTACCAAGGCAGGTCTGGTACTTCATCTTGACTTACGGTAGGTACTGCATAATCCTTGCCTCAGTAAGCCAACCAAATAAACTATTAGATGCTTTACTAATCTCTCGAGCTGAGGCATTGAATGAAGAATCCATACTTAGTGGACCTAAATCAATAAACTCAGACTGATCCAATCTTACATTCCTTGCACCATTATCCCAGACCCTCAGTAGCCGTTCCTGTACATATTCTCCAGGTTTCTGTCTGTACATGTTAGCAAAATCAAGTAGGTCTTTTCGGGTATAGCATACCACTTCTTCAGTCACACTTTCTATTTCACCTTTTGAGGCTCACTTGGACTTAACTTTAATTACAGGTCTTATATCAACAATGGGTTGTTAAGGCAGTTCCTGAGAGCATTCAGGAATGTCTTCCATGGGCTCTGCCTCAGCCAGTGACCCAGCAGGACTGGTTTGGCTAGTCCCATCAAACTGAGGTGGAGGGGATAATGGTTTTACCATAGTCCATTCAGATGAGAGGGATTCAACAGAATTTACAGGCTCCATATCCTGATATTCCTGATTATCTGTCCATATGTTTCCATTTCAGGTTTTAGGATCCCATATTTTTACAATCAATGTCCTCACTTTAACGTCAGACACCATTCTGGATTGGCAATTTAATTGGCGTTGCAGTTCAGCTACCCTTACAATAAGAGTCTGGGTTTGGTTTTCAACAATATCAGCTCCGTTACTAGAAGATATAAGGATTTCTTTCAGAGAACAACTAGAAGCACTGACGTCTTTTATGTGGCACTTTAGCCAAGACTCAGCAGCCCTGAACTCATCTTGCTCTTTCACCACTTTGTCTAGTGTAAGTAGTACCAACCAACCAGCTTCCTTATACTCCTCATGCTGACAAAATTGCAGGAAAGTACCAAATATCCAATCACCCAGAGCCTCACTTCTCACAAGTACTTGATCTATTGGTGGTGCTATTTTGTATATTAATGTTGCCACCTCACACCATGGATTAGCAGGGCCCTCTTTACTAACAGACTCAGGGTCACTAGTGTCTTTAAGATTAATCAAACTGGAGAACCAATTTAGGAATCCTGTCCTTTTGATTTTGTCTCTCTAGAACCACTCTTGGTACCAAATGTGTGACGTCAGCAATGATATCCCTCATTCCATGTCCTCTTCTGAATCCAGTTTGCATTCCTGGAATTTCCTGGTCAATATATTACTGCAACCATGTTTGATTTATCTTTAGCTAATTTTCACTTGTACATGATATTAATGATATTGTTTGATAATTTCCGTATTCTGTTGGATTATCTTTCTTTGGAATGGGTGCAGATATGGATCTCTTCCAGTCAGTTGGACAGATAGCTGCTTTCCAAATTTCTTGGCATTAACAAGTGAGTACAACAACTACTGCATCTGTTGGTTGAAACATCTCAATGTATATTCTGTCAATTGCTGGTGACTTGATTTTTGCCAGTTCTTTCAGGGCAGCTTGGAATTTGTCCTTCAATACCATCTCTTCTTGATCATATGCTGCTTCCTGTAATGGTTGAACATTGACCAATTCTTTTTGGTACATTGACTCTGTACATTCATTTCATCTTCTTTCAATGCTTCCTGCATCATTCAATGTTTTGCCCATGGAGTCTTCAGTATTACAACTCAAGGTTTGATTCCCCCCCTCCAGGTCTTTTAGCTTGTGAAATGTTGAACCTGTTCTTCTCTCTTGGTTTTCTAATTCTAGGTCTTTGGATGTTTCATTTTAATACTTTACTTTGTCTCCTCAAGCCACCTTTGACATCTTCTATTCAGCTATTTTATTTAATCATTTTTTCCTTTCACTTTAGCTACTTTCCTTTCAAGATTAAGTTTCAGAATCTCTTCTGACATCCATTTTGTTCTTTTCTTTCTTTCCTTTTAATGACCTTTTGCTTTCTTCATTATGATGTTCTTGATGTCATCCCACAACTCATCTGCTCTTCTGTCATTGGTGTTCAGTGCATCAAATCTTTTCTTGAGGTGGTCTCTAAATTCAGGTGGGAGATAATCAAGGTTGTATTTTAGTTTTCATGGACTTGTTATAATTTTCTTCAGCTTCATCTTGAACTTGCTTATGAGCAATTGATGGTCTGTTCCATAGTCAATTCCTCACTTTGTTTTGAGTGATGATATTGAGCTTCTTAAGTAGCTTTTTCCACAAATGTGGACAATTCGATTCCAGTGTATAATCTGGTGAGATCCTCATGCATAGTCACCATTTATGTTGTTGAAAAAAAATATATTTGTAATGAATAAGTCAGAGGTCTTACAATATTGTGCCTTGCAATGTCTGACATAATTTCTATCATGAAGGCTGTATTTTTCAGCTGCTAATTATTCTTTGTTTCCAACTTTCACATTCTAATCACCAGTCATTATCAATATGACCTGATTGCTTATTTGGTTAATTTCAGACCACAGAAGATGGTAAAAAATCTTGAATTTGTTCATTTTTGGCTTTAGAGATTGGTGTGTAAATTTGAATAATAGTAGTATTAACTGGTCTTCTTTTTAGACATTATTATCCTATTATATTATTATCCTATCACTGACAGCATTATCTGTCAGGATAGTTCTTGAATTTTTTTTCTTTTTTTGACAATGTCTGTAATACCATTCCTTTTCAATTGGGAATTGCCAGCATAATAGACTGCAGAGAAGATTCTAAATACCTGTGTGTTCAATGAATGTAAAATTAAGAGATAATATTTGTAGTGTTTTGCTCTAAATTGCACTTTGTTTTGTAATTTTTTATTGTAAAAATTTGAAACACGTCTAATTTAGGAAAAGACAAATTGTAGGTGTTCCCAGTATTAATTTTCCTTTAGTAGGAAAGAATCATTTAGTTTTAATTTCTTTCATTATCATCTTGTATATCAAAATACCAGAGAACACTTTCCTTTGATTACTCTTGATAAGGATAAACTTGGCTGAATACAACTGCTCCTTTTTTTCATGTTTCCTTTTTTTAAAAAAATAAATCTAATACAGTCAAGCTTATAGAGGTATTTCGACTGATCTGGTAGTATAGTGCCTAAGGCACTAGACTGCTAACCAGAAGGCTGGTGGTTCAAACCCACCAGCCACTCCTCAGAAGCAAGATGGGGCAATCTACTTCCATAGTGATACTGCCTCGGGAACTCAATGAAGGGTCGCTATGAGTCGGGGCCAACTCAGCGGCACATAACAACAACAACAACAATAATTGTCAGAGTATACAGTGACACACATCACCAAAATATTAAGAATTGCATACTGTCTTATGTAAATGAAAACAGTTGTGCTATTTGCCATTATTATGCATTACTAGAGACAGTTGTTACATTTCTTTTTTGTCTTTCTTTGCTCTCTACAAGTCTTCTGATGTGGGGTATTTCTTTAGAGCAAAAGGGGTGCTTTGAGGGTTTCCATATTTCTATGCAAAAGCATTTGATTGTGTATATCATAACAAATTTTGCATAACATTGAGAAGAATGCAAATTCCAGAACACTTTATTGTACCCATGAGGAACCTGTACATAGACCAGGTGGCTGTTGTTCAAACAGAACAATGGGACACTGCGTGGTTTAATATCAAGAAGGGAGTGTGTCCTTTTACCATACTCATTCAATCTATGTGCTGAGCAAATAATATAAGAAGCTAGACTATATGAGGAAGAACATGGCCTCAGGATTGGAGGAAGAATCATTAACAACCTGAGATACACAAACGACACAAATTTGCTTGCTGAAAGTGAAGATGACTTGAAGCCCTTACTGATGAAGATCGAAGAATACAGTCTGCAGCATGAATTACATCTCAATATAAAGAAAACAAAAATCCTCACAACTGGACCTATAAGCAGCTTCATGATTAATGGAGAATAGATTGAAGTTGTCAAAGGCTTCACATTGCTTGGTTCTACAATTGATGTCAATGAAAGCAGCAGTCAGGACATCAGACCACGTATATAGCATTGGGCAAATCAGCTGCAAAGGATCTCTTTCAAGTGCTAAAGAGCAAAAATGTCTCCTTTGTGGACTAAGGTGCGGCTGACACAAGCCATGGTATTTTCAGTCACTTCATGTGCATGAGAGAGCTGGACAGTGAATAAGGGAGACTGAAAAAGACTCAATGCTTTTGAGTTGTGGTGCTGGCAAAGAATGCTGAAAGTACCATGGACTGCTAAAATAACGAACAAATCTGTCCTGGAGGAAATGCAGCCATAGTGCTTCTTGGAAGCAAGAATGACCAGATTCATCTTACATACTAACAAAGATTGTGGAGTTGGTGCAGGACAGGGCGGTGTTTCTTTCTGCTGTGCATGGGGTCGGTGTGAGTCAGAGATAACTTGACGACACCTAACAACAACAACATTAACATATTTCTAAGTGTAAAATCTTGGACAACACATGTAGGTAGGTATGTTAGTTAAGTTTTGGGTCAACTTGGCTAGACCTGGGCAGCTGGATGTAGTTATTCCCCATGGTGAGACTGGTATTTAACTCCATGGTGGAATCTATTGGAGCAGCTGAGTAGCTGCTTTGGGTATATGGTCTGCTTCCCATATATAAGAAACAGCTTTGGGAATGGTCTGCAGCTTATGAGACATTTGGATCCTGCATGTAGCTGAGTCATTGTTGAGCAGTCTGCCATGCTCTGCTGACCTTGGGACTTTCAATGGACTTGAATTAATAGCCTGCCATGTGGTTTGGTAACATCAGGACTGTGCCATTTTATTTGTTGACTGTGGGCTTTTTAGTCTCAGCAGCCAGCAGCTGTCTGAGTGAAGAAAAGCCTCTAGCTCCAGTGGGTTGGGAGCAGGAGGCAGAGCTGAAGCCCAAGGCTGAGGAGTTTTCACCCAGCCACTAGAGCCTGGCACATTGAACTTGAACTTAAACACTTCAAATTGTAAGAATACTCTCCTGTTTATTAAAGCCATACCATTTGTGGTATATTTTTGTCAGAGCAGCACTAGGTAACTAGAACAGAATATGGTACCCAGAGTGAGGTGCTTCTTTGACAGATACCTAAAATGTGGAAACAGGAGTGGAGCATCCTTGACCTGAGGCCTGGGCAGAGAGACCCCGACAAATGGCATGAGAGGTGGCAGGATCAGAGCCAAGAGACTGGCATGAGAAACAGGAGGAGCAGAACAGAGAGACCAGCATGAGAGATGGCAGGAGCAGAGCCCAGACAGCAGCATGAGACAGCAACAGCCTTCCCAGCCCACAGAGGAGAAATCTGGATGCCATTGTGCAGGTGGCTTCCTGATGGAGTAACTTGCCTTTGGGCATTAATTGGTAGAAAAGACCAACATGAAATGGGGTAGCAGGTTGGTCAGCCCACAGAGCAAGAAAGCTAAGTGTCCTTTGGGCAGGAAGATTCCTGGCGGAGTGGGTTGCCCTTGGGCATTAATCGGCAGAAGCGGAGAGACCAAGGAAATGGAAACAGAGCTGCCTCTGCCTCAAGGGTAGGACCTTGGCCTTTGGGGGTGGAACCACCACAGCCCCCTAAGTTTCAAAGCGCCAGACCTTCACCAACTTGGTTCTGAAGTGTAGGGCGCCTTGTTCATGTGAGCCAGTGGGATGGAGTCACAGCTGCTGCCCAAGAGTGAGGGGGTGGGGCTGCCATGCCCATGAGGGAGAGGAATGAGGCCACCATGCCAAGGGGGTAAGGTTGCCACTTAGAGGAACTAGGGGACTGGAGCCACCCAGTGGAGGAGATCTGTACAGATGCCAACCAATGAAGATCTGTGCAGAGGCCAAGTTGACAAGGGGTGAAATTGTGGTATTTAAGTTTGTGTGTCAACTTGGCTAGTCCTGGTTGAGTGGCTGGGCAGCTGCATGTAGTTATTCCCCATGCTGAGATTGGTATTTAACTCCATGGTGGAATTTATTGGAGCAGCTGCATAGCTGCTTTGGGAATGTGGTCTGCTTCCCATATATAAGAAACCACTTTGGGAATGGTCGCCAGTTTATGGCACACTTGGACCCTGCATGTAGCTGAGTCCATTGTTCAGCAGTCTGCCATGCTCTGACAACCTTGGGACTATCAATGGACTTTAATTAATGGCCTGCCATGTGGTTTGATAACATCAAGACTGTGCCATTTTATTTGTTGACCTTGGGCTTTTTAGTCTCAGCAGCTAACAGCTGTCTGAGTGAAGAAAAGCCTCTAGCTCCAGTGGGTTGGGAGCAAGAGGCAGAGCTGAAGCCCAAGGCTGAGGGGCTTTCATTCAGCACCTAGATCCTGGCACTTTGAACTCAGACCTAAAGCCTCCAAATTGTAAGAATAAACTCCTGTTTGGTAAAGCCCTCCCATTTGTGGTATATTCTAGTCAGAGCAGCACTAGGTAACCAGAACAGTAGGTTTTCTGAGTTTTATCTGTGAAATGGAAGAACAAAAGACTGCCTTGAGGATTGTATAAGATAGTAGCTTAAATTTCTTTAATATTTAATGACAATAGGGTCATTGTAGTGTTGACAATGATCAGTCAAAATATAATTTTTCATTTTGTTAAAGAGATTTACCCTGGCATTTTTAAATACAAATTGTAAGATATAATAGACAAATAGAACAGTAGCATTCAACAAAGTTTATACCTTAGCATGATATTTTGCCAGTACATGTGAGGTGGGGTCCTTAATTTTCTAGGTTATAAGAAAATGAAAATAAACTATAATGAATTTAGGAACTTTGGTAGCATAGTGCCTAAGGCACTTGACTGCTAACCAGAAGCCACTCCTCGGAAGGAAGGTTGGGCAATCTACTTCCATAGTGATACTGCCTTTGAAACCCAAGGAGGGGTTCCTATGAGTCGGGTCTGACTCGATGGCACATAACAGCAAACAACAACAATAGCAAATTCATTAAGTGCTACGCTTTTTCTTTTCTTTTTTTAAAAGTTTTAATGTGATTTGGGTGAAAGTTTACAAACCAAATTCATTTTCCATACAGCAGTTCATATATACTATGTCTCATGACATTGATTGCAATTTCCCACAGTGCAACAGATCTCTTCCCACTTCCTACTTACAGTTACCTCTTCCCTGTGTCCTTCCCTCTGATGTACTCCTGCCTCAAGCTGTCTCCCTGTGCATACACAGCCCTTCTGTTCTCCCATGACTGATCTCTCCAAGGAGGGTATCTACCTAAAGTAAATGTTCAGCTCATATGCCTGTCTTTTGTTTTGTTGAAATCCAGAGGAGTGGGTTCAATTCCAGACTTGAAGGGCAGCTAGGGGCCATAGTCTCAGTGATTCCATAAGGCTCTATCAGACCAGGAAAACTGGACTTTTTTTTTTTTTTTATGATTCTGAGTTTTGTTCCACATTGTTCTCCCACTGTGTCCAGGATCTCCCACATAGATTCCCCCTCCTAGTGGTTGACAGTGGTAGCCGGGCACCATCTAGTTTTTATGGTCTCATAGTCATATAGGCTGAAGATCACATGGTATACCAGTCCCTTGGACTAATTGTTTCAATGTATCTTTCATTTTCTTTGTTCTTCTTTGCTCCGGATGAAGCGAGACCCATTGTTACATCTAGATGGCCATTTGCAAGCTTTTAAGATCCCAGTCACTACTTGCCGAAGTAGGATGTGGAACAATGTTTTCTGTGAAATATTACACCAATTGAGTTTGATATACCCTGCAACCATGATCCTGAGCCCATAGGTCCAACTGCTCATTCCCTCCGGGTAGCCAGCTGTGGCCAAGAAGTGACTACAACCTTTTAACTTGTCAGCTGTACTACAGACATTCTTGGACATTATTACAGAACATATAAATACAGTTGTAGAAACATTGTCTTCCAACCCTATACATGGTCATGGCCACACTCCCCCATGCAAAGTCATGCCTAGTCATTCAGCCAGTCTAGTCATCTATCAATGTAGACTGGTAGATCAATGTTTACCTTCACTGACAACACAATACTGTATGTGCCAAAGGGTTGATCTTTGTTGTCTGTACCTCCCATGCACCTCTCTCTCTCTTCTTCTTCCTCAATGCCATCATGTTGATCACTCACATTTGATACACTGCCCTTTCCTTCACCTAAATTAATACTTGTCTCTACCTATCTAGCAGTATTCCCTCCCCTCTCCTCCCACCCCTGGTAACCAACAAAGGAAGTTTCCTTCCATGTATAAACCTTTCCTTGACTTTTTACAATAATGGACTAATACAATATTTGTCCTTCTGTGTTTGACTCATTTCACTCAGCATAATGTCCTCCAAGTTCATCCACATAATGCAGTGTTTTGTAGATTCTACATTATTCTTTAGTGTTGCATAATATTCCATTGTGTGTATATACCATAGTTTAGTTATCCATTCTTCTGTTGATAGGCACCTAGGTTGTTTCCATCTTTTTGCTATTGTAAATAGTGCTGCAATGAACACGTTGTTGTTAGGTGCTGTCAAGTAGTCTCCAACTCATAGCAACCCTATGCACAGTAGAACAAAACACTGCCCGGTCCTGTGTCAGCTCTGCAATCCATACTGTGAACATGGGTGTGCATATGTCTGTTCTTGTCCTGGCTCTCGCTTCTTTAAGATATATACCTAGTAATGGTATTGGTGGGTCAAATGGTATTTCTAATTCCACCTTTTTATGGAATCACCATACTGCATTCCACAGTGGTTGTATCATTTGACAGTCCCACTAGCAGTGTATGAAAGTCCCAGTCCCTACATCCTCACCAGCATTTGTTATTTTCTGTCTTGTTGAACTTTGCTACTGGTTTTAGGGCAACAATGGTGTCCTATTATTATTTTGATTTGTATCTCTCTAATGGCTAATGATTGTGAAGAATGTATATTTTTCTTGACTATCCATTTTTTCCTATAATATCAGAAGTAACCTCTCTGAAGAGAAAGGTTCTCATATTACACATAAAGGGAGTTCTTTTTCCACTGGAAAGTTTCAGAGACTACTCGGCTAATAAAGCTTCTCATTCTCATTCAGGAGAAGCCAAATGCTCTCTAAACTCACTGCCATGAGTCGGATCTGACTCATAGCAACCTTTCCTTGGGTTTCTGAGGCAGTATCACCACTGAAGCAGATTGCTCAACCTTCTTCCCGAGGAATGGCTGGTGGGTTTGAACCACCAGCCTTCTAGTCAGCAATCAAATGCCTTAGGCACTATGCCACCAGACCTCTTGTTTTTTAGTTTTGGTATGCTGCTCAAAATAAACTGGCCATTTTGTTTATGTTGCTTTGAAGGATATACTCTTAGTTCACTAAAAATGCTGACAATTAAGATTATAGAAAGAAGATACCATAGATATTTGAGGTAAAACCATACTTTTAATCATTTTAAAGTCAATGCGAAATGTATTGGCATTATTGCTTGTTTGATTTTTATCCCATTAGATCCCCTTCCCCACACACCCACATGCACCCGCCCACACACACACACTGTAGCCCAGATCATTTCAGCAGGAGACCGATTCTTTGCTTTTGAGCTACTCCGTTTTGAAGCAGAAGTTGTCCAGCAACAAAGCTTATAAGAAGTTGGGAAAGCTTTCTGAGCTTTGCTTTGTGGGGCCAATTTTGCCTCTTGACAGTATGCTTTTGTCTAGAAAACACCAGTCAGAGACGTAGTCAGTATGATCATTTCAGCCATTTTAACTTCATGGTCGATATAACCAGTTGTGCCATTTAGAATGTTTAGTATAAAGGCAAACACCAGAACACTCTTCAGTTTATAAGCTGATATGAATAAATCTAAGACAGCTATTATTACAAGAATTCTTTTCAAGAAAACAGACAAAACCATCTTATTTTTATGTCTTTTGCAAAACATCTGCGATATATTGGCTGTCTTCTTGATGCTTTATAATAAGAAGGTGCTCTTTCATCTTCAAATGATGGTTTATTCATCATGTTTTAGGATCGTAAAAGAATAATTTCATTTATTTTGAGGTCAACATTTAAAATAAATCTTAACTGGGGAAACAGAGTCTATTCAATATATGTTGCTATAAAATATATAATTTTAATTATTTTTAGAGTTTGAGGAACATGTTGTATAATCCCTTATCAGAAATGCATATTGGGTAATTACTGGGAGGCCAGATATTGTTGTTTTCACTTTCGTCTTAGTGAGCATTATGAATTAAATCCAATATTTGTGTTCAGTTACTTATATTTAGGGGCTGTTACTGTTGTTGTTAGGTGCCATCGAGTTGGCTCTGACTCATACAGCAACCCCATGTACAACAGAACAAGACACTGAGCTCAGTGTTGCAGCCATTGTTTCACTCCATCCCATTGAGGGTCTTCCCCTTCTTTGCTAACCCTCTACTATACCAAGCATGATACCTTTCTCCAGGGAATGGTCCCTATTGACAGCATGACCAAAGTAGGTGAGACTCAGTGACTACAGCGGTGGGTTCAGGTATACAAGGATTATGAGGCTGGTATAGCACCAGGCAGTATTTTGTTTTTCGTACATAGGGTTGCTATGAGTCCATTGTCACTGAGTCAGTTCCAACTCATAGCAACAGAGTAGAACTGTCCCATAGTGGTTCCAAGGCTTCCTCATCTATCTCCTATAGACTGGCTGTTGGGTTGGAACTGCTAACCTTTTGTTTAGTAGCTGAATGCTTTAACCACTGCATAACCGAAGTCTGATAGGTGTAAGTTGACCCTATGTTGGCCAGTTGGTCATTTTTCTGTAGCTATAAACAGCTGGCATCAGCACCATATAGGAGTTGCTACGCACTGAGCAACACACACACCATTCAGACATTTGGATTTGTGAAATGTTCAACCTAGGTGTCAGGGTTACTGGGCTGAGTGTCACCTGGCACCAGCGTCCAGGAAAAGTCCAGGAAAAGGCGAGAATGCTCCAGGAGCCAGACATACAGGGGTTGGAAATGTCAGAAGATCCAGCACAAAGACTGAAGAATAGAGAGTAAAACTTGGGCCCAGTGACCTATTATTGTACCTGATACTCCCCTTGAGAAGAGTAACAGTAATTATGGAAGCTACATTTTCAAATTTTCCATGGTTTCTGATATTTTAAAATCTAGAAATGCTAAATACCATTAAATAAAATTATATTTTTGCTGATATTAAAATTCATTAGGTATTTTATTTTTAAACATTTCTTGAAAACATATTTAAAAGCAAAAATAAAGTCTGACCTTTGGCCCCAAATTCAAATTTAAATGAGCTTGAGTGGAGACATAAGGAGCTGTGGTGGCACAGTGGTTAAAGCATTTGGCTGCTAACTAAAAAGTTAATGGTTTGAACCCACCAGTTACTCCATAGGAGAAGGATGAATCAGTCTGTTTCAGTAAAGATTTACAGCCTTGGATACCCAAAGGGGTAGTTCTACTCTGTCCTGTAGGGTTTCTATGAGTAGGAATCAGCTTAATGGCAGTGGATTTGGTGTTTTTTGGAATTGTGACATAAGAGTGCACGGAAAAGACATGAGTTATACATTGTTAAACAATACAGCAATGTGAACCCCTTGAGAAGTATATGATGATAATATATGATGGTAATTTCAAATTTCAGATGATCAGTGCATCAGATGATGTTTTCTTCTGTGAAATAGCCAAACACCCACTGATTTTGATGAACATTCCTTAGTACCAAGAAACAAGAGGAATGGGTCATGGAAAGAGGTTATGGTTACAACTGAGATGAGTAAGAGGACTGAGTTTCCCACCTAAACATTGGGCATTTGGAATCTGAGATATTTTGGAAAACGTTTATATCCACACCTAAGTGGAAATGTTCACATCTTCTGATTGAAATGTTTACTTAAACTACTTTCTCTGCCATCAGGGAAACTAGTTCAGAATTTTAACATATATTCCTTTTGGCCCACTGCAAGAGTACTGATTGGTTCTGATCAGCTGGGATTCTTGCATATAGGATTAAGCAAAGCTAAATCATGAATAACCTAGCAAAACCCTAAGGCAACTGTACTCTCAGACCACATGTAGGGTCAGGTGTAGGTGATAGAAGGAAAATATGTGGAGAATAAGTTTTCCGTTATTTTCACTTTTAGGACTCTTAAATCAGTAATGCATATTAAAAAAAGTCATACACCTCATATATGCCCAGAAAGAAGATACTGACTTTAACAAATTATTATTTATTAATTTTGCAAAATATTCACTTGGATGCACATGTCTCCTAAAATTACATCATTTTTACAAAATTGGAAGGAAACGTAATCTAGTTTCCAGTTACTTAGCTAATCGATAATATGCTCATTAGAATTTATTTTAAGCATCAAAAATGAATGAGAAATAAAATAATTTACTGACAAAATGAGCATACGTTTGATGACTAAAAATATGTAGAGGTTCATTTAATTGCTGCCAAATTACTGGCTTGATAGTAATCATTGCTTCTTTAAACTTGAAAAGACTATGGTGGTTTGCAGAAAGGGAAAAAAAAAAAGTTTTAATTTGTTCCATTGGGTGATAATTATTTCCTGTTATTGTGTCAGAAAGTCAGAAGTATATGCACCTGTTAGCCCTCAGTGGCTTACTAAAAGTTTGGGAGTTAGTACCCACCAGCTTTGAGATGTTTCACAAACAGATGTCTTTGAGTTGTCCTGGCAAAGAATACAGATAATACTGTGGACTGCTAAATGGACTAACAAATCTGTCATGGAAGAAGTGCAGCTAGAATACTCATTAGAAGCGAGAATGACCAGACTTTGTCTTACCTACTTAGTCATGTTGTCAGATGGGACCATTCCCTGGAGAAGGATATCATGCTTGGTAAAGTGGAGGGTCAGTGGAAAAGGGGAAGGCTCTCGATGAGATGGATTGACACAGTGGCTACAATGATGGTCAGTAGCATAGCAAGCATTTTGAGGATGGCACAGGACCGGGCACTGTTTCTTTCTGTTGTACATGGGATTGCTCTGAGTTGTAGTCAATTCTATGCAACTAACAACTACAACAGCAATCCTCCAGCTGCTCTGTGGGAGAAAGATGAGGCAGTCTTCTCCGGTAAAGACTTAAAGCCTTCAAAACCCTATGGGGTTCTACCCTGTAGGGTCACGAGGAGTTGCAATCTACTTGATGGAGATGGGTTTTCAATTTGGTTTTAGGTTTATTCTTATTTGCCTACAAAATCCATAAAGGAGATACACATAGGTAGGTAGGTAGGAAGGTAGGTGAGTAGATGAGTAGAGAGAGATGTTGTTAGGGACCAATGAGTTACTTCCTTCATAGTGTCTTGATTGTGGGTCCAAGTAAGATGAAATCCTTGACAACTTCAGTCTTTCCTTCATTTGTCCTGATGTTGCTTTTTGCTCCAGTCATGAGGATTCTTTTGTTTTTTTCATGTTGAGATGTCATTCATACTGAAGGCTGTAGTCTTTGACCTTCATCAGTAAGTGCTTCAAGTCTTCTCCTCTTTGAGTAAGCAAGGTTGTAGATAGATAGCCGGGTATAGATACATCTTTTCTTTCTTTCTTTTTGTTACTGAGTTGAATATTGTTAAAATGTTTCCTAAGGACTATTCAGTCTGTTTTCATCAGGGAGTTAAGGACAAACTTAACAAGCTTTGGCTGTTTGGATATAAATGCAAACTCACATGAGGCTGTTTATAGTATTTATCTATTCCACTTGTTGTGGGTATTCATTCATATCTTTAGAGAAACATTCATGTGACTGGTTATGGAGAACTTCTCCAAGTTCCACAATAATACCTTTCTGTTAAAAAATAATGAAACACACTGAGGTACAGACAACAAAGATGAGCACTTTTACATATACAGTACTGCATTATCAGTCATAACAAACATTAATCTATGGATGGATACATAGGTAGACAGGCTGAATGATCAGGTTTATCTATGTGAAAGACAATATATCCATGACCATATATAAGTTTGGAAGACAATTTTTTTTTTACATACCCATTTGTGTGTGCTATAAGAAAGTCTAAGAAGCTCTGGTAGCGCAGTGCCTAAGGCATCTGACTGCTAAGCAGCCACTCTGTAGAAGCAAGACTGGGCAATCTACTTCCAAAATATTTACTGCCTTGGAAATCCAGTGGGGTTCGCTATGAGTCAGAATCAACTCGATGGCAGTTTTTTTTTTTTTTTTTTAAATAAGAATATCTATATATATGTAAAAAAAAAAGACAACTCTAAAACACATTTAGTTTCAAGCATGTTTTTAATCTAGTCTCAAGCCTTTGGGACTGTTACATTCTATATGCCAGGAGTATAAGCTTTCAAACTTTTCAAATGCTGTAAAGTAAACATTACAACTGAAATGTCTGGTGTGGACAGATATGAATACTATAAATGACAGAACTTAGACGAAGGGGGCAGGGTGGAAGAAGCAGATATAAGGCAGGCTGGCAAAATGCTTACTATTTGCAAAACAAAGGAGATATTTAAAAATACGAACTGGCATTGCATGAGAACATTAGCCATCATTTCAAGCCTAAGAGTACAGTTAGCGAACTTCCTTTAATGTCTGTATCTCCTTCCATAAGAATGTGTGGGCATTCGCTCTTATCATATGAAGTTGTTATTAAAATTAGAAGTTAAGACTGATAGAAACATACTAGAATATTCAGCATATAATAGGTGATCAATACATATTAATATTGTATAGAGGTGTGGTCAGATATACAAGTAGGATGCAGTGTTGAAGTAGAAATAAAAGATGTTTGCCCAGAAAGGTGCGAGTATATACACTGAGTACAAGTCCAATGCATTTTGATTCTACTAGTAGTATAAGAAGGAGCTCTGGTGGTGTAGTGTTGAAAGCATTTGACTGCTAACAAAAAGTTCGGTGGTTCAAATCCACCAGCCAATCTGTGGAATAAAGATGAGTCAGTCTGCTTCCAAAAAGATTTACAGCCTTGGTGGGGTGGGAAGGGAAAGGATAATTTTGGACTAGTTGGGGCCATACACTGGTGTGGGTAGGGGAGGGATGGTCTAGAAAGAGTCCAGGACCACCATGATAGCATTAGGAAAAGGGAGGACACCAAATTGTACATGTGATATATTGACAACAGATGCTAAACCAACCAGTATATCCACAGTACTGCATTACCATTAACACCAAACACTAGGCTACAGATAAACACATAAACATTTGAGAAGTACAGATGGAGGTCAGTGAACGGGATTATACTCTAGACCAAGGATAGATTCAGCAGAGGCTAATCTTGCACAGATACCAGTGATACAAAATAACCGCAATCCTTATAGAAACAACAGGAGACAGACATAGAGCAATCCCTCACAGACAGCCAGACACCGGGGGAGAGAGAGCCAATGGATCTACTGACGCAGGACCATAGTACTGGGGGACACCAGACTCAATTGGCACAACAAAATACATAAAAGTCTTGTTCCTCATCCTACATTGGTGAGTAGTGACTGGGATCTTAAAAGCTTTCAAGCAGCCATCTAAGATGCAGCTAATGATCTCCTGTCATCAGAAGCAAAGAAGAGTGCAAAAAACCAAGGACATTTGGAAGCAATCAGCCCCTAGGCCACGATGGCCCTCAAGACCAGAAGAACTAGATGGTGCCTGGAAACCAATGCCAACCACTCAGGAATGGATCAAATCTGGAGATCCTGGGTACAGTGGGAGGAAAAAATGTGGAACAAAATCCAAAATCTCGGTAATGACCAGAATTACTGGTCAGATGAAATCTGACGTGACCCCCAGTACTATGGCCCTGGAATATATTCTGCACCTGGAATAAAATGCACCCCCAGGGGCTGGCTCTCAGCCCAATAGTAAACAAGATGCACATGCAGACCACTCAACCCAGGGTGACGCATCCACATACTCTCTGGAATTGCATTCCTTGGAACAATCGACCATGGAGCACCAGAGGGGCAACATTCCCATGGAGGAAATGCAGGACAAACAGGAGTGCATAACTATGAGGGACATGGGGGTGGGTTACTGGGCAGTGGGGGGAGGAGACTGGGTGAGGGTTGTGCATGGTAAATGGGGAATAAATGTCACTTTATGCCAATTAAAAAAAAAAAAAAAGATTTGCAGCCTTGGAAAGGCAGTGGGAATCTCTGTGAGTCAACACTGAGTCAATGGCAGTGAGTTTGGTTTGGTTTGGGTTGAGTGGTATCAGAGTGAATGTACGTGGATGAACCATCTGTTGGGATAATTGCACAGCAGTAGATAAGGGATGTTACAGGAAACACACCAAGCTAGAATGATTGGAGCACTATCCACAGAGATGGGGAAAGAGAAGGTGGGGGATGGTGTGCCCAATGGCAGAGCCATATTTAATCAGTGACTTCTTTTCCACCACCTGTAGGTGACCAGCCTGGGTTCATTCCATGTGCCAGTGGCACAAAAACCTTGTAATAAATGGATGGTTTTGTGTCCCCATTCCCTTTCTAAGAAATGTACCAATGGGTCAGTGATTCTGAGAACTGTATGATAATGACCCCTGTCTATCATTACCTCAGTGTGCCCCGGAATGATTTCTCCATAGCGTTGAAATTCAGTTGGGGAATCTACTTCTGTAGTGATACTGCCTCAGAAACTCAAGGAGGGTTTACTATGAGTTGGATCCGACTCGACGGCAGTGAGTTTGTTTTTTGGTTTAAAAGGCGTTGTGGGGAACAGTTACCATTGCTCAGCCCATTGCTGTTACACGGGCGCTGCTGTGGTCAAGAGCTGGGCTTTATTCATGGTCATATGCTTCTGACTAAGCTAAGAGCTTAGAATAATAGCTGCTCAGTAAGTGTTTGTTGAATGATCATATGGAAAAAA
Organism: Orycteropus afer afer; assembly: GCF_000298275.1. Lineage (NCBI taxonomy): Eukaryota > Metazoa > Chordata > Mammalia > Tubulidentata > Orycteropodidae > Orycteropus > Orycteropus afer. The sequence continues at coordinate 1,020,144 of NW_006921890.1, forward strand.
AAATCAAAGTACCTATTGTATTGAACATCAATGAAGGATGAATGAATGATGAATGAATTTAATAATGGTAGTTTTGAAGGCAACATGATTCATGTGTAGGGAATATGAGGTCCAGTGCATTGTGGGTATTATGGGAGGTGAGGCTGAATGGTAGTAGGGATTCAGCAAGGTGTGAAAATAATGACAATGGTCCCTCAGATGTAAGCGACGGGTTATAATTGACACTCGAGAGTCATTTAAACTAACATTAGGTTGACCTTGGGTGACAGGAAGAATGAATCCTGTTGTAAGTAGGAACTTGTATGGAAGGGAGAAAAACATTATTGTGAACAGGATTTTTAGTTCCTAGTGGGTCCTTCATGGGTAACTCTCAGTGGAAAATGTTCTTGTAGAATTACACAGAAACCATGGAGACTCACGCAGCCTAGAAGAAAATCTGTGGCTCTGGGTTTTCTGCATCAAATTGGCTTCCTAATCCAACTATGCAGCAATCTGAGTGGGAAAAATTCATCACATGTGAATAAGGGAGGCAGCATTTGTGACAAAGTGAAAAGAAGGCCCTAGGATCAAGCATGTTTGAAATGTGGTTCCTTTAGAGTTATAAGTCAGACCACAGGCACAAATTTAAACCCTTCTGAACATTACTTTGTGATTTTTAAATTAATGATGTTTAACCTACTAAACATAGTATCTGCATAATAGGCACTCAGTGTTAAGTCCACTAAACATGAATGGCATGCAAATGATGGCAAGCAAAGCCCTTGCGATAGATTGGTGGTTCTATATTCCCATCCCTTTCTATTAAATTGACAAATGTCTGTTAATATTTTAATGGCTCTGAGATTTGTGGATTAGAGACCTATGTTTATCTTTGACCCATTGTGTCCCAGAACCATCTCCCTATCAGGGTTCTCTGAATAGAAAGTAATTTCCTTCCAAATAATGACACTGTCATTTAGGAACAATAAGTATAATTTTACTCTGAATACGAAGTAATTTTCCTTCAAAATAATCATACTGTCGTTTAGAAACAAAAGTATTGGGAAAACATCCATTGACAAGCAAGAAATTGTTCAAGATTTTTATGGAAATTATCCAATTTTTTCCATAGATACACTTTGTGTTTTTTCACTACACAAATATATGTGTGTATGTGTGTATACATGTATGCATTTATATGTTTATGTGTATACCTACACATATATGTGTGCAAATATACATATATGCACACATCCATGTAAACATCCATGTAAACATACACACGTATATATATATCACTATTCTGACACACATGGGTCACCATGAGTCAGACCAAACTCTACAGCAACTGTTAAGAAAAAAAAAAAAAAAAAAGTGGATTACTTTGTACATATGTATATATGAAGATGATGCATATATATATACATATGTATGTGTAGGGGTGTGTGTGTGTATATATATACATATATATATGTATATATTATACACATACACACATATATACATACACACACACACACACACACATATGGAGCTCTGGTAGCACAGTTCCTAAGGCATTTGAATGCTGACCAGAGGTTGGCGATTCAAACCTACCAGTGACTCCATGGAAGGAAGACTGGACATTTTACTTCCATAAAGATTTATTGCCTCAGAAACCCAAAAGGGGTTGCTATGAGGCAAAATCGACTCTATAGCAGGGAGTTTGATTTATATATATGTGTGTGTGTGTGTGTATATATATATATATATATATACACACACACATAAAATGTGATATATGTTGTAAACAATAATGATTGCCTTCAAGTCAATTCCGACTCATGGCGAACCCACGTGTATCAGATTAGAGCTGTGTTCATAGGCTGTCGTCTTTCTGAAGTAGATCTCCAGAGCTTTCTTTTGAGATGCATCTGAGTGGATTTGAACCTACAGTCATTCTGTTAATAGCTGAATACTTAACCACCTGTGCCACCCTGGGTCATATATATATATATGAGTACACTTCTGGCCAGTCACCGTCAATGTAGTGGTGAACAAGATGTAAAGGAATTCATGTCTGATGATGTATGGAAATGACAGTTTCCAGAGAGACACAGGACCAGGAGACAGAGTTATGATGCTCTAGGAAGTTGATGATGAAAGAGCCCTGGTGTTGCAAGGGCTAAGTGCTCATCTGCTAACTGGAAGGTTGGCATTTCAAACCCGTCCAGCAGCTCCACAAGAAGATACCTGGCCATATACTCCAGTAAATATTCTAGAAAAAACCCAAACCAGTTGTCATCAAGTCAATTCCAATTCATAGTGACCCTATAACAAAGAGTAGAACTGCCCCATATGATTTCCAAGGCTGTCATCTTTATAGAAGCAGGCTGCTGCATCTTTCACTATGGAGGACATAATAGATTTGAACCACTGACCTTTTGGTTAATCGCTGACAACCACTGTATGAGCAGGACTCCTACTATAAAGATGACAGCTTAGAGAACCCTATGACAGTTCTGCTCTGTCACAGGGGATCATTATGAGTCAAAATGGACTGAAGTCACCCCACAACAGCAAGGTTGATACGAGGTTCTAGATATTCATCATCAACTATTATGGAAACAGAAATGCAGACAGGAACTGTACACTAAACTCCCCCTGGGCTGTGGGGAGTAAGGGAACTGGGGGAAAGAAGGACACATGAGGTGAGACTGCAGTGGACAGCGTCACCTAAGCCATGGTAATCTTTGGGGAAGCTCTGCACACCAGTATTTAATAGACACCTGAAGCAATAAATCACCTGCAGCAGAAAGATGGGATCAATACACAGAATTAAATCACATGCAGACATGTCAATGAACATTTTTGAATGTTCTGTTGGACTTCAGGTTTGGTCAGTTAACACGTTTGGCTGCTAACCTAAATGTTGGAACTGCCAGTCCACCCAGAGGAGCTTTGCAAGAAAGATCTGGCAACCCATTTCCAAAAAGTAGTCCACTGGAAACCCTGTGGAGCATAGTTCTGTCCTGACACACATGGGTCGCCATGACTCATACCCAACTCTATGGCAGCTGTTAAGAAAAAAAAAAAAAAAGGATGATCTCCCAAATTCTGTATACTTTGTAGTTTCTTGTGATATTTTCTTATCATTTTGAAGGTAGCATCAAGGTGTGGTAACATCTTTCATAAATGTCAGTAAGAGGTTTTAAAAAAAGATTTTTAAAAAGATTCTTATAAGATGGTTGAATTAGTGGCATATACAGATACACACACATCTACAAAATCCTGGGAAAGAGCTAAGTTCATCTATAACTTCATTACTTATACAAATTGCTTTAAAAAAGGTAATTGCTATTTGAATACCATCTTGACATTAGAATATACACAACTCAAAGCAAAATGAATTTTAATTAAGGAATCTTGACATTGGCAAAAACTTAATTAGGAAATGTCACAAGGAAGCCGGTTGGAACAACCGTTTGCCTTGTTGGCAACACTATTGAGTCCACAGTGAGAGAGAGTGTAGCCCAGAAATTAATGTCAGCACCAAAGACAGAGGTTAAATGTAGAAATTAATTTCATTTAAATTATTGTTAATAGACCCAAAGATGTATGCAGGAAGGCTATTTTAGTTAGTTATTTTTAGGAAAAGTAAGCACATTGTTGTCATTGCTGTGAGATGCCCTCAAGTAGGTTCCAACACATAGTGACCCTCTGTACAACAGTACAAAGTGCTGTCTGGACAATGACTGTCCTCAGTCACTGCTATGGTTCAGCCCATTTTTGTAGCCACTGAATCATTCCTTCTTGTTGAGAGCCCTTCTCTTTTTTTGCTGATCTTCTCCTTTACCAAGTATGATGTCCTTCTCCAGGACCTGACCCTCTTGATAACAAGTCCAAGATACTTGAGACAAAGTCTCCCCATCGTCACTTCTAAGGAGCATTCTGGATGCATTTCCTCCAAGACAGATGTGCTTGTTCTTCTTGTAGTCCATGATATAGTTAATATTCTTTGCCACAGCCATAATTTAAAGGTATATATTCTTCTTTGGTCTTCCTTATTCATTATCCAGGTTTTTCATGCATACGAGGTGATTGAACATATCAGTGGTTTGGTCACGGGCATCTTAGTCCTCAGAGCAATATCTTTGCTTCTTAACACTTTAAAGAGGTCTTTTGCATCATGTTTTTCCAATGCAATAAGTTGCGTTTCTTAAATTTATTAATTATTTTTTTATTGTGATTTGGGTAAAAGTGTATGGAGCAAATTAGTTTTCCATTTATCAATTCAGATTTGCCCAGTGCAGTAAGTTGCATTTTTTAAAACATTAATTTATTTTTTTTATTGTGATTTGGATAAAAGTTTACAGAGCAAATTAGTTTTCCAGTTATCAATCCATACACATTCTGCTTTGTGACATTTACTGCAGTACCCACTCTGTAACAGCATTCTTCCCACTTCCTCCCTGCTCTCACCCCTTCCCCTCATGGTGCTCTCCTATCCTTTCTTGCCTTCCTAGCTCTATCCCTGGGCAAATACTCTTCCCTTGATCACATATGCTTGATTGTTCTAATGTGTACATATCCTTCTGATATTACTCTTTACCTTATAGTCCATTGTTTGGCTGAAAGTTGAGTCAAAGGGATTAAGGATTAACTTCAGTTCCTAGCTTGAAGGGTGTCTGTGGGCAACAGTCTCTGGACTTCCACCAGTCTTCATCAGACCAGTAAGCCTGCTCTTTTTTTTTTTGAGTGTTGTTCCACATTGTCCTGCACTCTGTTCAGGACCTCTACATCTCATTTGTTGACTGCTGTTTCTATGGGTGTTGATTGTGGATCCATGTAAAAGGCATTCTTGGCAACTACAATACTTTCTCCACTGATCATGATTTTGCTTATTGGTCCTAATGTGAGAATTTTTATTTTCTCTATATTAAGGCACAATCCATACTGAAAGCTATAATCTTTGATCTTTTGAAGACTTCTTTGCTTTCAATAAGCAAGGCTGTGTAGTCTGTGTATCACAGGTTGTTAATGAGTCTTCCTCCAGTTGTGATGCTGTGTTCTTCTTCATATGTCTTAGGTTCTCATATTATTTCCTGAGCATGGATTGACTTGATGGTACATTCTTGACATAAATATGCTCATTTAGTAATTTAAATATATTTCAAAGATACTGAATTATTCATTATTATTCTTTGAAAATGATTAACTGGTACATCTGAGAATTTTTTATTTCTATGAGGACAAAACTTACAAATGAGAAGACATGAGTAATAATTTACTGAAAGAAAGAAGTTATAACCAAATAAGAAATGCTATGTTAGCACACTGCTTTTGTACATCACGTGTATTAGAACCTAATTCTGAGATCAGTTAAGCAATTGCATGGAGTGCCTGCTCTTTGCTGTCTGGTGTCTTCCCATCTGACCTGCTCACTCATGCACCATTATTGGGTGTAAAGCTCTCTACTCTCTACCTTGTTTGGCACTTCCTTACAATCTATCTAGGCATTGTGAGTACCTAATATTGGAACTTGTGCCAAATGAAATTAAAATAATATGATTATCTACTTATAAAGTTAAATATTCCTTGATCACTTATTTGTATTAGCTGCATAATTAGAAATAGGGTCTAATCCTTGTCCACACAGTGCTCTGAGTCTAGAGGGTGATAGTACCATGGAGAGAAATCTTTGTAGTACATTGGAATGTGAGTTGGAATAGAACATCTGTCTGATGTTATGGGAGCATGTGCTGCTCTTTGGAAGGAGCAAGGAGAGCTTATTGTGAGAGATGACCCTTGAGACAGAGATGAGCAAATGTTTTCCAGACCAAGAGGAGGAGGAGTGGTGATGGTTAAGGGATGGTAGACTCAAGAGTCTACAAGTCAAAGGCAACACAGCATGGCTGGAGTGTTCTCAGTGTGAAGCTATCAACTGAGGCCAGGTTGGGTCCTCGGGGACTGTGTGCCAATTAGGGCACAGGAGAGAATGCTTCCTTAATTACTTAAATACTAATAGGGATGATCACCTCCAAAGTGAGGATGTTCTTGATATCCTACACTCCCTACAGCATTATAGTGAAAGTTGTAGCAGACTGTCACAGGTCTGTGCAATCTCTGAGTGGTGCAAATTGTGGATGACCACTATCAGACACAAATTTCTACTTTAGATCCCTATGCACTCAGCTCCTTCTAAAGACACAGACTAAAGTCATTGGGCCATTCTGCTGGGCTGTGGAGGAGAAATGCCCAGCCAGCCTGCTGAAAGTAATGCTCTTCATACAAGCCCCTTCAGCAAAAAGCCAGTGCATTGTTAGGGTTGAAAAGGACAAACAAGTCATTTCTATCATCAAGGAAATAATATTTAGTGTCTTCACCTTTTGTCATATATTGAATTTTGAGTTTCTTCCATTTGGGATATTGACAACTTGACATTTTTAACAGGACTAAATAAAATAAAGCAATGTTGGGATAAACATGTGAAATACCATGGAGGTATGGATTCATAACTATGACTGTTGAACACCTTAATTAAAAAAAAAAAAATTCATGGAGCTTAATATCCAAATAACAATAATTTATGTCTATTGAATTGCAACAGGGTTTACAATCATCTACTAAAAGAACCTTTAACTTCTAATTGAA
>NW_006921890.1:1027485-1042270 GCF_000298275.1 Orycteropus afer afer
ATATATATATACTCGTCACCTCCAACTAGATGTATTGTAGACACCTCAGTCTTAACATGTTCCAAACAGAATTTTTGTTTTCTCATCCCCTTCCCACATGGTCTTCCATCCCTCTTTCCATCTCAGTAAGTGACCTCTCCATTCACCTAAACTCTGTCCACAAAGCTGAGTCCCTTTTCCTTGTTGTTAGTTGCCATCGAGTCAGCTCTGACTCACTGTGACCTAAGACATAACAGAATGGAATGCTGCCTGGTCCTGTGCCATCCTCACAGTCTTGCAGACGCTGGAGATCATTGTTGTGACCACTGTGTACTCTTCATGTCTTACAACCTAGGGGACTCATGTTCTCTCGCCGCATCAGACAGTATCCTCTTGTGGGCCATAGGATTTTCACTAGCTAAATTTTGAAAGTGCTGGAAGATTGCCGGCCATTTTTCTTCATCTTTTAGTCTGGAAGCGCTGCTGAAACCTGTCCGTCTGGGGTGAACCTGCTGGTATTTGAAATGCTACCAGCATGCATTCCAGCATCACAGCAGTTCACAACCCACAACAGTACAGCACATGGACAGGCAGGTGGTGGCTCCTTCTCTTATCCCTTCTCATACTTTTTATATTACTGTAAAACAAACCCACTGCTATCCAGTCGGTCCCGACTCATAGCGACCCTTCCTTGGGTTTCTGAGGGTGCATCTCTACAGAAGTAGATCACCCAATCTTCCTTCTGAGAAGTGGCTGGTGGGTTTGAACTGCCAGCCTTCTGGTTAGCAGTCAGATGTCTTAGGCATTATGCTACCAGAGCTCCCTTTATTAGTATAGAGTTTTTCTATGACAGAAAATGTAGATTAGAAGCCAAACACAAGTTTGGTGGCCTAAATGTAAGGTATCAAGAGAACTAAATTCCCCTCTGGAAGCTCTGGGGAAGCATCTGCTTCCAAGCTTTTTCAGCCTGTTCAGGAAATTCAATTTCATGCAGTGGTAGGATTGAGGTTACCTGCTTTTTTGCTTGCTGTTAGCAAGGGCCTGTTCTTACCTTTCAGTTGATACCCACATTGGTTGGCTCTGGTCCTTTTCCTCCAGCTTCAAAGTCAGCAACAGGGAGATGAGTCTTCTCACGTTTCAGAACTTGACCTCTTCTTCTACCTCATCTCTCGCCTTTTCTGTTCTCTCTCTGATTCTAGTTAGAAAATTCTTGGCTTTTAAAGGTTCATGAGATGATGCGGGGCAGACAGATAATTCAGGAGATGTCTCTGTCTTCATGTTAGCTGCCTAATAACCTTGATTCCATCTGTAAAGTTTCTTCACAGCATACTCGCATGAATGTTTGATTCAACAACCAGGGTACTAAATCTAAAACTAACATTTAAATTCTGCCTATAACTACCATGTGAAGAAACTGTTAGCTCCACATCAGGACCCTGTGCTTCTCTCCCTCCACCACTGCTACCATATTCCTAATTTTTCTGACCAACTCTCATTCACCACTTTGAAGAAGGAGGGATCCGTTGCCCTAAATAGTACAAGATAGCCAAACACATGACACCTGATGCACGAATTTAATTGTGTCCCCAAAAACTGTTTCAACTTGGCTGGGTCATGATTCAGTTGTTGGGCAGTTATGTAATGATATAATCTGGCAGTGTTGTAATGATGTAATCATTCCCCATGATATGGTCTGATATAATCAGGTAACCATTTGTAAGGGGATTAGGGTGAAATGAGACACCTTTTCTGAGGCTACCACCCTCATCTGATACAAGGGAGTTTTCCTAGGATGTGGCCTACATCACCTTTTACCTTATAAGAGATCAATGGAGAGAGAAGCAAGCCGAGAAGGAGATATCTCCGCACCACCAAGAAAGAAGAACTGGCAGCACACCATGTTCTCTGGACCAGGGGTCCCTGTGGTGAGAACCTCCTAGGCCTAGGGAAGATGATGCTGAGTCACATGGAGATTTCCAAGGATGCCAAGCCCACAGATTCTGAAAGGAGACAAGGACTGTCTTCTTAAACTGTGAGCCAACAGAGATATAAATCCTTGCCCTGGATCTGGTGCCATGAATTTGGACTTCTAGCCTCCCGATCTGTAAGAGAATAAATTTTTGTCTGTTACAGTGACTCACATGTATTTCTGTTGTAGCAACACTACCTGAAACACCTGGCAATGGTAAGATAAAATCAACAGTAGTCTACTGGTCATTGCATTCAAGAACAACAGAAATTTATTGTCTCACAGTTCTGGAAGCTAACAGTCCAAATTCAGGGTTCTAGTCATGCCATGTTCTCTCAAAAGCTCTAGGGAAGATCCTTTTTTGTGTGTGTGGAGGGGTGGAGGGCAGGGGCATCTATCCTGGCTTCTGGTAACCCCAGGCATGCCTTGGCTTACAACTTCAGCATAACCCCAAAGTCACATGGCCTCCTTCCCCTATGTGTCTTTCTGTGCTTCTTCTCCTCTTTTATAAGAACACTACTCATATTGGATTAGAACTCAGTCTACTCCAATATAATCTCATGTTAGTTGGTAACATCTTCAAAGACCCTATTTCCAATCAGGATCAAATTCACAGGTACCAGGGGATAGGATTTCAACATGTCTTTGTGGAGGACATAATCCACAACAGTCAGATACATTGAGAGCCCAGGGAAGGAGGATGCTGCATCACATGCAGGGCCACATGCAGGTTTTCCCTGGGAGTAGAATGAACCAATAGTGCCTGCGAGAAGCAAGGGAGTGGGTGAGCCCTGGTTCTTAGGAGAAGATGTGATTGGTTTCATTGAACAGTTCTGAAGGCTGACAGGGTAGTGGGCAGTGTTAGGTTGAGAACTGGGTGAGGTGCAGTTGGTTCAACTTATAGAGAACTAGCTTGGTGGGCATCTTTTTTCTGCTGTAGGGGGCACATATATTACAGAAGCAGTGGAATTCATGGTTAGGTTTAATGGGCCCTGTAAGGTTCCAAGATGTCAAGGCAATGCTCAACATTTTCAATCTGCCCATACACCAGCACTCTCAGTGTTTCTGCATATTGCTCTGGTAAGATAGTGCCTAAGGCACTTGACTGCTAACCAGAAGCCTGGAGGTTCAAATCTACTAGCTACTCCTCAGAAGGAAGATGGGACAATCTACTTCCATAGTGATACCACCTCGGAAACCCAAGGAGGGGTTGCTATGAGTCGGGTCTGACTCGATGGCACGTAACAACAACAACAACAACCTCAGGGTCACCTTGCATGAATTCTGTTGTTGTTGTTGTTAATTGCCATTGAGTTGGACCTGACTCATAGTGACCACTCCTTGGGTTTCTGAGGCAGTATCACTATGGAAGTAGATTGTCCAGCCTTCCCTCCAAGGAGTGCCTGGTTGGTTTGAGCCACCAGCCTTCTGGTTAGCAGTCAAGTGCCTTAGGCACCGTGCTACCAGACGCTCCTTGCATAAATTCTAGGAATCATAGTTTTTCAGGTCCAAACATAATTCTTCCTTTATAGTATGCATTTCTGTGTTCGCATATATTCACATGGTATGTTCATATTTCATTTAACATAATGTTTTTTGTTTTTGTTTTATTTCATAATAAAAAATACCTATCGGATCAAGTCACTTAGACCCATCCAATGGCTTCCATTAGTACATAGAAGGAAATGCAGACTGTAATATGGCCCACAAGGCCCTGTTAGCATTTGCTCTACCTCCTCACTGGACTACTGTATTTTTTTCATAGTGCTTGTCATCGTTAGAAGCCTCTTGTTCAATTACTGTTGGAACCATTACTTTGTAACTCTCCTTTAGAACAGAAGACTCTCATGCATGTTTTCAGCATTGTCTTCAGCCCCTAGAACACATGGGCACATGGTGGTCCTTCCACATGTGGGCACATATATCCCTATAGAATTTAAACTCTTTCACATGTATGTGCAAATACATGTATGTGTCTAACATGTGGGTGCCACTGTCCTGAGTGTCCTCTTCTCAGAATGGCAGAAGCAGCCTTTCCTGGTAGGAGTCTCTCTGGGTACCCTGAAGAGTATAAATATCTATTAGACAAACCCTGGAGCCCAAGGAGCTTGTAGCTTTGTCTCATTGTATTTCAATAACCTCTTTTTGACCTGGGCTGAACGCTTGTTTTCCCATTTTATCAGTAACAATTTACGTTTAAGATAACCTGACTGAAAATGTCAAGAACATTGTCCCAGGAAGCCTGGCACTGAAAGTAGAACTCAGAGCATTTTTCTCTGCTCTAGGATCCTTTCTGCGTCATAACTGGCCTTGTAATTTATCCCAACCTTCTTGAAGCAGAGGCAAAATATTTAATTATTTACGATGATTTCCTGAAGTTAAATTACAAATCATCTTCATGTTATGTTAACTCTCATCTTTTTGGTATTTTTTTTTTTTTTTTATTTCTTTTCTACTTTAATTATATGGAATGTTCGTGAAAACAGCCGATAATGTCAGGCCACACCCACCAACTTTTCCAAGACAAGCAAGAAGGAAGTATAAGAAGATGAGGGGGTATGCTGAGCGGTTTGGCTTGTCCTTCCTTCCTCTGCTCCATCCATGGGCCTACGAGAAAGCAGATATTCATTGTTCCAGAATGTGACACCCCAAGCTGCCTGTGGCTGCCAAGTCTCATCACACATTTTTTAGTCTGTGGAGGGACAAAAGTGCAGAGAAATCTCAAAACTCTAAGACCAAAAATGAACCAAGATGCTTGGGAAAATTTCCCCTGAATCATGCCACAGGTGCACATGAGATGGTAGAGCCCTCAAGTAATTTCACATTTTGGGTGATGATACTAGGGAACCCTGGTGATGCAGCAGTAGAATGCTTAGCTGCTAACTGTTAACAGTTGGAATCCACCCAGTGGCTCCACCTGAGAAAGAGCTGGTGATCAGCTTCCATGAAGATTACATTGTTGGAAACTCTACGGGGTGGTTCTACTCAGTCCTACAGGGTCACTGTGAGTAGGAATCAACTTTATTGAGGGCTCTTCTGAAATATCAGGACAAGAGTGTTTAATTGGGGACCAGGTAACAATAGAAAATTGAGCACATCTGGACAAAGTGAGTCATGGGCTTCCCAGGGGAGAGAAGAAGAGCTGAGAGTTGGAAAGTCAAGAATATCACGGAAGGAGATGGTGGGTAAGAACTTCCCACAGTAAGAGGGCGTGAAGCTTGTACAGCTGGAGAGTAGCGTTCTACTGTAGAAGACTCCAGCCTTCAGACCAGACCTATGCTCAGAGCTTTGTCTCCATTTACCAGCTTGATGGCCTGGGCCGTCATTCTTGGTCTTGGATTCTTCTGTTCTTTAAAAGAGGAAAATAGTACTTCCTTCACCTAGGTGAAGTTGTTGATGTCAAGAACTCGGCACAAAGTCTAAATCACAGTAACTGTGTTAATTTACAGTAACAAGTAGAACATTTGTCAATTGCTCAGGCCAATGGGATGGCTTTGGGAAATGAGATCACAGATTGCCTTAGCTGAATGCTGCATAACAGAAATGCTGCCTTTATTCCAAAATCTGACCCCTGTCAACTGCATCCCAGTCACTGAACCTTCACCTGTGAAAGATGACCAGCCTACGAATAGGAACCCTTCCAGTACACGTAACAGTACATGTCTGTGTTCTCCCCCAGTACACATGACAATACACATCTGTGTTCTCTCCCAGTACACGTGGCAGTACGTATCTGTGTTCTCTCCCAGGGTACACAGCAGCACGTGTCTGTGTTCTCTCCCAGGGTACACAGCACTGTGTCTGTGTTCTCCCCTGGTACACATGACAGTATGTATCTGTGTTCTCTCCCAGTACTTGTGGCAATACATGCCTGTGTTCCCCCCCAGTACAGACAGCAGTACGTGTCTATGTTCTCCCCCAGTGTATGCAGCAGTACATGTCTGTTTTCTTCTCCAGTACACATGACAGTACGTGTCTGTGTTCTCCTATAGTACACATAGCAGTCCATGTCTGTGTTCACTCCCAGTATACACAGCAGTACACATCTGTGTTCTCTTTTAGTACATACACCAGTACATGTCTGTTCTTCTTTGGACCCTCAAAGTGTGACAGCAAAGTAACAGTCACATTGAAGTTGGAGGACATACCTTAATCCTATACATCTGTCAATTAAAAAGGAAAATACTCATGCCAACTTTCAGCCTAGGGGAAAATGCTTGCTATGTGCAAGTCACCACAGGACAAAATGCAATGATTTGATTAAAGAGATAATTGAGTTTCTAGAAGAAGCAGGTGCAGATGTAAGACAGTGAGTGTTTCCAGAATAAAGCTTGACTCAGTTGCGGGGGCAGGGCCACATCTGTCCATTTGACTCTTCTTTGAATTGTGCCAGAACATAATAGGCACTAATAACTGTTCATTGACTGACTGAATGAATGCTGGTTCAAACTGGAAATGCCTCTAATAGTTTGTTGGGCTAAGTAGTGGACTTGGCAATATTGACTCACTTTCATCACTTCACCCTCCCTCCATCTGCATTGCCTTTTACTGGGAGGAGAATAATCTTCCTGGGTTTTAGATTTTACATTAAATAATATGATCCTAAAGCCAAATGCAGCAACAGGGTAATTAGCTATTTACTCTGGGTTCCTCTGGAATCTCTGGCCTATTTTGCTTTCAAGGCATGTACTTACTGGTACAATCTTGGTGACTTGAGGACAGGCAAGGTTGTTCCCAGAATCCTGGTAAAGCTGGGGAAGCAGGAGGTGAGAAATGGGATACCATCAGCTAGTGGGCAGTTCTGGTGGCGTAGTGCCTAAGGCACTTGACTGCTAACCAGAAGGCTGGTGGTTCAAACCCACCAGCCACTCCTCGGAAGGAAGGTGGGGCAATCTACTTCCATAGTGATCCTGCCTTGGAAACCCAAGGGGGGTCGCTATGAGTCGGGTCTGACTTGACGGCACATAACAACAACAACAGTGCAACGATGACATTTAAAATTCTAATGTGGATAAACTAATCATAGGAAATCTGTAGCATAATGCCTAAGGCATTTGACTGCTAACCAGAAGGCTGGTGGTTCAAACCCACCAGCTACTCCTCAGAAGGATGATTGAGCAATCTACTTTCGTAGTGATACCACTTCGGAAATCCAAGGAGAGGTCGCTCTAAGTTGGATCCGACTCGATGGCAGTGAGTTTGGTTTTGGTTTTATGGGGTGGTTCATGTTAAGTGCATATACTTAGAATCCTTTAGGAAGCTGAGACTGGGAATTGTCCTATTGCAAAAGGAGGTGACCAATTTTTAAATATATAGAACGCAGATGACAATTCGTTCAGTAGACTTAGGAAACAGAGAGGTTGTGTACATGATACCAATGGTGCATACGTGTCATATTTTGGAGGTAAATGCATAAAAAGCCAACAGTTTGTTTGTGTTGTTGTTATGATGCTTAGAGTGAGGGATCCTCTCCAGACTGCTTCTTTCCTCAGTGATTGTGGACAGAAGAGCCCAAAGGAACGCCAAGTCACTGGTTCCTTTGAACCGGCATTTCTGGTTTGAATCAGCAGTACAATTAATTCACCAAGTGATTCTTTAATGCGGTATGTGTCAAAGTAGTTCAGTAAATCCTCACAGCATTGTAGTGTACTGGACTTGCCTGCTTACAGACTACCTCCAGTGAAATTGTGGAAGAGATGGTTTCCACCTGTGTCATACATGGGTGTGATGAGCTTGAAGAATTAAAGACAGAATTCTTGATTGTTGAAAGTGTTCATTTGAATACTGAAAAAGAAAGTGAAACTATCTTGTGGTTCTCCTTTGTTGAAACCTAAATGTGGTCAGGTTATCCCATCTGTGCCCTCACTGGCTTCACAACTCACACTCCCATCTGGACAGAAGGCTGGGTGAGACACACTGCTCTCCATGGCTAAAGGGCAATGCCCTGGTTCCTTGCTGCCACTGTTAAGAAAGTGTTTGCATAGAGCTATCTAAGGACGTTGTGTTTATTACTCATAGTGACACATGTCCATGGGGAAGTAGCCTGAAGAAACCTCATTTGAATTGCTCTGGATTCTCGGATCTTTCCAGATGACAAAACACGTTGAGTTATTGTTGATTCCAACCATGGAAAAAAATGGCTGTAACGTGTCTCTCCCTATAATTTCTTAATTGTTGTTGCTGTCGTTATGTGCCCTCGAGTCAGACCTGACTCACAGCGACCACTCCTTGGGTTTCCGAAGCAGTATCATTATGGAAGTAGATTGCCCAACCTTCCTTCCGAGGAGTGGCTGGTGGGTTTGAACCGCCAGCCTTCTGGTTAGCATTCAAGTGCCATAGGCACTATGCTACCAGAGCTCCTAATTTCTTAATTATGAGACTATTAATGTTGAAGCAAGGATGTGACTGTATTGTTATGAGCAATTTTTGATATTAAACATTGAATTATTATGATGGGGTATGTTGCAGTCATAAAATAGATTTTAAAAGCATTCATTTCTATAAGAAGAGGAGGTGAGTCTCATCATACTGTTCTGACCTTCATTATTCATGACCACACACTTCCTGAGCTTGGGAACAAAGGACACTAGAGAGGGTATGGATTGAGTTTTGTCACTCCAAAATGCATGTTGTAAATCCTAACCTCCATGCCTGTGATTTATGTGACTGAAGCAGGATTAGTGTAGGGTGTGTCTTGAGTCATTCTCTTCTGTGATATAAACGAGATTAAACACAGGCTAGAAGCAGAGTTGGGGGAAGATGTTGTTGTTAAGTTCCGTCGAGTCGTTTCCGACTCATAGCGACCCCATGCACAGCAGAACGAAACACTGCCCGATCCCGTGCCAACCCCACAATCCCTGCTATACTTGAGCCCATCATCGCAGTCACCGTGTGAATCCATCTCGTTGAAGGCCTCCCCCTCTTTCGTCGACCCTCCACCCTACCAAGCATGACATCCTTCTCCAGGGTATGATCCCTTCTTACAACATGACCAAAATAGGTGAGACGAAGTCTGGCCATTCTTGCTTCCAAGGAGCATTCTGGCTGCACTTCCTCCAGGACAGATCTGTTAGTTCTTTTAGCAGTCCATGGTACTTTCAGCATTCTCCACCAGCACCACAACTCAAAAGCATCAACTCTTCTTTGGTTTTCCTTATTCATTGTCCAGCTCTCACATGCATACGAGGCAATTGGAAATATCATGGCTTGTGTCAGGCGCACCTTAGTCCTCAAGGAGATATCCTTGCTCCTCAGCACTTGAAACAGTTCCTTCGCAGTTGACTTTCCCAATGCTACACATCATCTAATGTCCTGACTATTGCTTCCATTGGCATCGATTGTAGAACCAAGCAACGTGAATTCCTTGACAACCTCAATCTTCTCTCCATTTGTTGTGATGCTGCTCATTGGTCCAGTTGTGAGGATTTTTGTTTTCTTTCTATTGAGACGTAATCCATACTGCAGACTGTATTCTTCAACCTTCATCAGTAGGTGCCTTAAGTCATCCTCACTTTCAGCAAGCAAAGTTGTATCGTCTGCATATCTCAGGTTGTTAATGATTCTTCCTCCAATCCTGATACCATGAAGATAGAGGCCCTGATACATGGAGCTTTCCAAGGAAACAGGAAGCAGAAGCTGAAGAGACAAGGACCTTCTCCAGAGCCCACAAGAGCAGGAAAGCCTTCCGCCAGAGATGGTGCTCTGCATTCACATGTTAAGCCTCCTGAACTGGGAGGAAATATGCTTGTTTGTTAAAACCACCGCCTTGTGTTATTTCTGTTACAGTAGCTCTAGATAACTAAGACAGGAGGGCTCAGCTTTCCCCATTTCAAGAAACTCCCTGGAGAGTTGGGAGTGTGGGGTTTGGAGAGCTTCATTTGAATATTTTGTGACATAGTTCCATCTAATGCTGTCTTTAATGAATGGTACCTAAATATATTTTAATATGTGCCTGAGTATTTTTTGTAATTAGCTTGGTAATTTAACTTCCCAAATAAGAATTTGCTTCCTGTTATTAAACTCACAATGTCTTTCAGGTTTTGGATATTAATACCTACTCGAAGAATTATTAAGATCAAAAAGATAAGTTATATAAAACCATTTTGTAAATATATTTTATGTGTTATCATTATGGTTGATTTTATCATTTGGAGAAGCATGAGTTATTAAAATCTTAATGAAGATGAGTTATTAAAATCTTAAATACTAACATTGAAATCTAGTAAAATAATTTCAGTACGTTGACAATGATTAGGATTTGGAGGTCTACATGTTATTTTAACTGACCCGGACTAAATCTGAGCCAGTGATGTGGAACTTAATATGATTGCTCTTCCTTTCAGGAAAATTTTCTGCACAAAAAATAAAATACGTGGCTAGTAATAGAACATTTCCATAGCAACATAAAAAAGGCTGTGCAAAATAGGAGGGAGGGAGGGTCTGATCGTTTAAATTAGGTCACAAAGAGGAAAAAAAAAAAATATGCTATGGAAACAGAAAGAAAATACTGAGAAAATGCTGAGGTAATAGCTTTCCTACCATCCCCCAATGATGTGCTGATCAACATTAGGTGTTGCTGGAAGTGGGTGCAAGTGTTTTCTTGTTCCTCCATATATCAGTAGAAACACATATTCCCACATTCTTCAGTCTCCTTTGATTTCAGAAATATCTCTCCATCTGTAGATAGGTCTGCTAATACAGTGCATCACTCATAAGAAAATGCTCCGGCTACCTTACGCAACTTGAATTGCGGTTATTGTCAGCTCTAATAGTCCTTAAATTCTTTTCATTTAAGTCAGCTATTTTTCTGTGGGTTATTTTCAGTGGATGAGCACTCCAGGCCAAATTCACATGCCTGCTTATGGGTTGTTCTTACTGTGTTTCTACCACCAATACTCTCATTACCTTCCAACTTCTGTGCTATCACTGCCAAGCTAATTGCTGACATTGCTTTCCAGATCAAACCTTTCATTACCAACATCATTGTCTGGAAACGTTCTGCCCAATAATTTTTGAAATATGATTTCCTAGGCTAGTCTTCATTTCAAAGGCCGGGCATGCCATGTGTACTGCTTCAATTGTTGGCATATTACTCGATGGAGAAAATCGAGACAGGTACTGTGCATCAAGTATATAAAATATTTTCATATATTACTATGCAACATGTATAAAATATATTTTATATATTGTACATTGTGTTTTTTAATGTACCTCAAGTAGGGCTTAGGATTCAGATGACAGTAAATAAATGTCTTACCCAAGTTGATTCAAAAACCATGTGTCCACACAGTCGGTATGTTAATGTATATATGTAACCCTAGGAGCTCTGGTGGTGCAGTGCCTAAGGCATTTGACTGCTAACCAGAAGGTTGATTGTTCAAACCCACTGGCCACTCCTCAGAAGAAAGACTGGGCAATCTACTTACATAAAGATTTACCACCGTGGAATCCTAAGGAGGGCTCACTATGAGTAGGAATCAACTCAATGGCAGTGAGTTTTGTTGTTTTCTTTTTTTAAAATATGTAACCACAAGGAGCCCTGGTGGTACCATGGTGAAACCCTTGGCTGGTAACTGAAAAGTTGATGGTTTGAACCTACCCAGGCTCTCCGAGAAGGAAAGACATGGCAGTCTGCTTCCATAAGGTCATCGAGTAGAGAACCCTCTGGGGCAGCTACTCTGTCCCATGGAGTTGATATGAATGAGAATTGATTCGATGATCGCTGACAATGACAACAAAAAATGTAACCCTGTTACTAGGTAAAGACCTCAGGAGTTGTAGGACATCCAACAGTGACAGATAAGAAGAATGTAAATGGGAGATGAGGGAGCTGAAGCTGGAGTCACATTTCATAATCCCAGGTCATCTAAACTCAGATCTGTATTTACATCTGTGCTTCAGAATAAGGTTAAAGCCATTTGTGCAGTGTTCTGCAATGTTCTGCAATGTTGGGAATTTCTGGAAGTAGGTACACTGGTGGCTTGTGAGCTACTTCTTAACTTTCTAATTCCTTACCACTTGATTCAAGCAGTAGAGGATTGAGAGCAGGAAGAATAGGTAATGATGTGAAGGTCCCAGTTATACGATACTCTCAAGAAACTGGATAGCCATATCCATGGGCCATTTCTCATCATCAAAATAATGAACATCTGAAGCCCAGTGGAAAGTCTAAACTATACGATGTGAATTCCTTTTCAGTGGACTCTGTGCATGAATTGCATTCCCAGGCATAAATCTCACCTGCAGTCTACATCAACACATGAATAAAGAGTCATTGCCATCTTGTTGGACATCAGGAATAGGCCAACCAAATCAAAACAAAAGCAACAGCAAAAGTACTGGCATCCTCTGCCAGTCATGAATGTCACATTTGAGGAAAAAAAAAAAAAATGCTGTATTTGCCAAAAACTACTATTGGCAAGATGAAGATTTCATACAGGATTTAAAAGGAAAAAAAAAAAAAAAAAACCTCAAGCTCCCTGCTGTCAAGTCAGATCCGACTCATAGTGACCCCTCCTTGGGTTTCCGAGTAGATTGCCCAACCTTCCTTCCGAGGAGTGGCACATGGGATAGGGTTAATGAAAAACTGCACACATGTCATTAGAAAAGTAAACGTGAAAAAGTTCTAGAAGATGCACACTTCCAAAACAAATCACGGTGCTGAGAGGTAAACGCGCTATGATCATTAACTTTTCTCCATCAATACCTTTTCCTTTCAGTTTTTCTGGAAACATTGCATTGGCGTCGTGATAGTGAAAGCTGAGTTTCTGATACATTCTTGTTATGGACACCAGGCTTCCTTTTGGTGTTTTTGAACCAAGTGCTCATCAATATTAAAGTTTTACACTTGCACTTGGTAAAATGTTTTGGTCATATCCCAGGCATTTCATAAATTATCTTGGTGACTGAGGACATGGGTGTGTGTCCCCCCACCCCACCCCTAGTCCCCAGTTCTTGATGTTTCAAACAATATTAAAAGGCAGGTTAATACATATTTCCTCAAATTGTGAACCTTCCCATAATGAAGAGGAAATGAAGAAATTGAAAAACAAAAGTTTTCTTTTATTGACAGAAATGCAAATGTAAAGGTAAAGGATTTTGAAATTCTGCTTACACTGTCACCTTGTGATTGCCACGGACTTGATGTGGACTCAAAGTGACCCCATACGACAGAGGAGCTAGATCGGCAGCTTACAGAGCTTTGTCTTATGGGCCCACTTGGTGGGTTTGAACCACTGACCTTTTAATTAGCAACCAGATGCCTTAACTACTGTGCCATCAATCTTACTACCTTTAAAATGGATGCAAAACCAAAGTGGGTGCATGTTTCTTCTAGTATGTGGATTAGGTGGGAAAATGCTCTGGGGTGCTGGCTCTGCTAGGAGAAGGACTGATTCCAAGGGGGCTGGAATTTCTCCTCATCAGAGCTTTCTTCTTTAGGAGGTGGAGTATCTGATTCTTCAAGGTTATGCAAACCTCATAAGGCAATGATATTGGGATGTTGGTTAAGCATGACACCTTTAGGCAAAATTTAAAACTTTGTAAATGAGTATAAGTTTCTCTAGTGGTTAGGACTCCCTGGGTACTACAAACAGTTAACACGCTTGTCTGCTAACCAAAAACTTAGGAGTTTGAATCTAGCAACAGGTGCATTGGAAGAAAGATCTGGCATTCTTTTTCTGAAAATTCAGCCATTGTGAACCCTGTGACACACAGTCCTGACACAGAGAGGGTCGCTGTGAGTCAGAATTTATTTGAAAGCAGCTGATTAGTGGTTCAGAATACAAGCTCTGAAGTCATCCTGCTTAAATTCAAATAGAGTTTCCACTATTTAAAATCAGTTGATTTAACACAAATTATTTAATCTTTCTGAATTTGTTTCTTCATCTACAAAATATAGATAATAACTTACTCCATTTAATTGTCTGCAGAAACAATGGTAAACTTCCAAGCATCATGCTTCAGGTGTTTTGGGGAACAACAAAAACATGGATATTCTGGATCCCATGAGATCATAGACGAAGGCCATTTTGGTGGTGGGGAAGCAAATATTCTGGTTACTCAAAAAAACAACAGCTCTTCTTATTGTCATTTTTCATTGATATTCCTTGGTCCAGCGTGCTCATTTGTGAGTTAAGGCAAGTGCTGTATTCCTGAGGCCAAGTCATGCACTTAGAACAAGAAGGGGAGGGACTGTCGCATGAGCCTGCAGAGCACAATGAGCCTTAACTGTCCATCTGAGAGTGTGAGACGGTTTGCAAAAGCCAAGGACTCGTTTTACACCAGGTGGACTGCACCTGTGGAAGGAGCAGCCTCCACAGCTTGCAGCTTCAGAGAGTTGTGAGGAAAGCCTGTAGACAGCAAAGCAAACACTGATCTTGGAAAATGCAGTGTTGGTTTTAGACAGAAGTTGTGTCCACATATTTAAGACACAGGACTATGGGCAATGTTCAGAAAGAGAGAGAGAAGTATATTCAAAATATCTTTTAGAAAAGGCTTCTAAATTCTCAAATGATCATGTAATGTTTTGCCCAAAAATAGATCACTGAGCCTGTTGCAAATGATACCCATTTAGTATGCCCACGGCTATCGAGTCTGTTCCGACTCATAGAAACCGCCATTGGGTTTCCAAGGTGGTAAATCTTTATGGCCGTATATTGTCTCATCTTCCTTCCACAGAACAGCTGGTGTGTTTGAAGGTTAGCAGTCTAATGCCTTAGGCACTGCACTACCAGAGCTCCTTCCATCTGAGAGAAAATGCCTTTTATTAGCATTCAGTTTGGGCCGCTGTCTTCCATTCTTAGTGCTTTGGTAACAAAAATACACCAAGGGGGTAAG
>NW_006921890.1:1042750-1044029 GCF_000298275.1 Orycteropus afer afer
GCTTCTGTTGTGATGCAACAAACCCACCAGCCACTCCTTGGAAGGGCGATTGGGGATTCTACTTCAGTAGGGATATTGCCTCAGAAACCCAAGAAGGGGTTGCTAGGAGTCGAATTGAGTCAATGTCAGTGAGTGTGTTTTTTTTTTTTTTTTTTTTTGGTTTGAAGGATAATATATCCCAAAGAGAATAATTATACCAGAACATTTTTATGGGTAGCACTTGGTCTGCTTAAATGTGGTCAGTTTTTTAAAACATTCCCTCATTTTAGTTTTAACTGCATCTCTGCAATTCCGTTGAGGTGTATTATTTGTTTGTGCATGTCTACAGCTGATCGAGAGAGAAACGTCATCTTCTTGTTTGCTTCCGTATTTACAAAGACATAATTTTCAGGTCATCTCTTTAGCTAGTCTCTTAGCCAAACACACTGTGGGCAGAACTTAAAATGTTTAGTCTTGTGCATTTGCTATTGGTATTCTTTGGGGGCCTCAGCCGAGGGCTGTGACATAATACCTAAGGCCAGCCGAAGAAACAGGGCCCGCTCTGTTTTGACACAGTGTTATTCATGATCCCCACTTTACTCAAATGCTAAAGGATATAAAGTAAAGGCATGTGCTGCTTAGGCAAAAAAATATAGAAAAAAAGAAAGAAACAAATGTGACTCACTACTAGGGGATTACGATGTAATATTCTTAGTAGTCAGATAAATTGAGTTATTGCTTTGAGGATCATGCCTTAACTATGTGCTTGAGACACAGAACAGGCTGAGATCTGATAGACACTTTCAATTTAGTAATAAGCAGTAGTCATCCAAATTCTGCCATAGGGAACCCTCCTCTGTAATTTAGCGTTTTGAGTTTGGCCAGGGTGCATGTGAGTGTGCGTGTGTGTGAGAGAGCGAGAGCGAGTGCAAGCTTTCAAAATGACAATTCTGCATTCGTTGCTGCTAATATTATGAAGAAATTGTAGATGTTCATAATGGAGCAGCTGCACTGTGGCTTTTTTGGGGCCTCTGTGAGGATTCCATGTATCTGTGCATTTCTTCATCTCTCATCACTTAATGTGTTTTAAAAATTGTGTTCAAAATTCCTGCTCTTGCAGCCATTGCAATCATATATGCAAAAACTGGTAATCGCCTCCTGCAAGCTTTGTTTCTGTCAAAGATGTAAACTCATGTGCATTTCATGGGCTGGAAATTTAGAATCAGGAGTCCCAAGGGGTTTGCTGACATAACACCAGGGTGGTCTAATACATGTCCTCTTTGAGGAACCAAGGACACTT
>NW_006921890.1:1045549-1066495 GCF_000298275.1 Orycteropus afer afer
GGTTTACTAAAGCCTTCATAGGAGCACTCTGCTGTCAGATCTCAGGGCTGTTGTTGTTGTTTGGTTCCCTCTGGTCAGCTTCGACTCATAGTGACCCTGTATAAACAACAGAACAAAACACTGCCTGGTCCTGCACCATCCTCCCAATCCTCACTGCGCTTGCACCGATCATGCAGCCACTCTGTCAGTCCATCTTGTTGGGGGCATCCGCTTTTTTGGTTGATCCTCTATCAAGCATGATATCCTTCTCCAAGGACCAATCTCTTATGAAAACATGACCCAAGTGGGTGAGATAAAGTCTGGCCATTCTGTCTTGTAAGGAGCATTCCAGCTGCACTTTGTCCAGGACAGACTCGTTCATTCTTCTGGCAGTCCATGATGTTTCCAGTATTCTTTCCCAGCACCACAGTTCAAAGGCATGCGCTCTGCTTAGCTCTTCTGTGTTCATTGTCAGTCAAGCTTCCACGTGCATATCACGTGATTGAAAATACCATGGCTTATATCAGGCACACCTTAGTCTTCAAAGTGACATCTCTATTCCTTAACACTTTAAAGAGATTTATTTTGTAGCAGGTTTGCCCAGTAAAATATGATATCTGATTGCTTGACATCATGGCTGTTGATTGTGGATCCAAGTAAAATGAAATCTTCGACAACTTCAAACTTTTCTCCATTTATTATGATGTTGCTTATTGGTCTAGTTGTGAGGATTTTTGCTCTCTTTATGTTGAGGTGTAATCCATATTGAAGACTCATTGCAAATACCTTTTTTCAACAACATAGCGACAACTGTACACATGGACGTCACCAGATGGAATACCCAGAAATACACATCTGTGGCAAGAGGTGATGGAAAAGTTCAATATCTTCATCAAGGCCAGGATCTTATTGTGGAATAGACCATCACCTACATATGTGCACCTTCAAGTTGAAGTTGAAGACAATTCAAACAAGTCCATGAGAGCAAAAATATGACCTTGAAAATATCCCTCTTGAATTTAGAGACCATTTAAAGAGTACATTTGATTCCTTGAACATCAGTGAGCAAAAACCTGAGGAATTGTGGGATGACATCAAGAAAACCATCCATGAAGAAAGCAAGAGGTCATTAAAAAGATGAGAAGGGAAGAAAAGACCAAAATGGATGTTAGAAGTGACTCTGAAACTTGCCCTTTTGTGGAGAGTAGCCAAAGCAAATGGAAGAAATGACAAGATAAAAGAGCTGAACAGAAGATCTCAAAGAGCAGCTTGAACAGACAAAGCCTATTATAATGAAATGTGCAAATACCTGGAGTTAGAAAACTGAAATGGAAGAACACACTTGGCATTTCTCAAACTGAAAGAATTGAGGAAATAAGTTAAGCCTTGAGTTGCAATATTGAAAGATTCTACAGGCAAAATATTGAATGATGCAGGGAGCATCAAAAGAAGATGGAAGGCATACACAGAGTGACTGTACCAAAAAGAATTGGTCGATGTTCATCTATTTCAGGAGGTGGCAGATGATCAAGAACTAATGGTAATGAAGGAAGAAGTAGAAGTTGCACTGAAGGGATTGGTGAAGAACAAGGCTCCAGGGATTGACAGGATACCCACTGAGATATTTCAAAAAAATGAATGCCACACTGGAGGCACTCACTTGGCTATGCCAAGAAATTTGGAAGACAGCTACCTACCTGGCTAACTGACTGGAAGAGAGCTATATTTGTACCATTCCAAAGAAAGGTGATCCCACAGAATGTGGAAATTATAGAACAGTATCATTAATATCACATGCAAATAAAATCTTACTGAAGAGAATTCAAAAATAGTTACAGCAGTATATTGACAGAAAGCTTGCAGAAATGCAAACTGGATTTAGAAGAGGACATGGAATGAGGGATATCATTGCTGATGTCAGATGGATCTTAGTTGAAAACAAAGAATACCAGAAAGATGTTTACTTATGTTTTATAGACTATGCCAAAGCATTTGATTTTGTGGATCATAACAAATTGTGGATAACATTGAGAAGAATGGGAATTCCAGAACACTTAATTGTACTCATGAAGAACTTGTACACAGATCAGGAGGCTGTCATTCATACAGAACAAGGGGATACTGTATGATTCACAATCAAGAAGGAAGTGCATCAAGGTTGTATCCTTTCACCATACTTATTCAATTTGTATGCTGAACAAATTATCTGAGAAGCTGGATTATATGAAAAAGAACATTGCGTCAGGATTGGAGGAAGACTCATTAATAACCTGCAATACACAGATGACAATACTTTGTTTGCTGAAAGTCAGGATGACTTGAAGCATTTACTGATGAAGATTAGAGAGTAAAGTATGCAGTATGGATTATACCTCAATATAAAGAAACCAAAAATCCTCACAACTGGTCCGATAAACAGCTTCATGGATGGAGAAAAGATTGAAGTCCTCAAAGATTTCATATTACTTGGTTCTACAGTCTACATCAATGGAAGCAGCAGTCAAGACATCAGACGACGTATTTCTTTTTGGCAAATCTGGTACAAAAGACCTTTCAAGTGATGAAGAGCAAAGATGTCTCCTTGAAGACTAAAGTTTGCCTTACCCAAGCCATGGTTTTATCAATTGCCTCTTTTGCATGTGAGAACTGGACAATGAATAAGGAAGACTGAAGAAGAGTTGATGCTTTTAAGTTGTGGTGTTGGAGAAGAATGCTAAGAATACCGTGGTCTGCTAAAAGGACTAGAAAATCTGTCCTGGAAGACGTTCACCCAGCATGTTCCATGGAAATGAGAATGACCAGACTTCATCTCACCTACTTTAGTTATGTTGTCAGAAGGGACCATTCCCGGGAGAAGGATAAATCAAATAATAAAGAAAGGTTTAAACCTAAGGCTGAGGACATATCAGAAGAAACCAAGAAATCAGAAAGAGAGAAAAAAGTAACATAATGATGTTGCACATGTTTCAGGAAGAGTGTAACTAAAAAGAAAAAAAAAAAGGAAAAAAGATAATATAAATTTAGCTGTATTCTTCTTTAGAGAAGAATATGTGATATTTAAAGAAATTTAAAATTAGGAAAAAATCAATTATGAAGAAATTTAACATATTCCTCCAAAAAACGAAATAAGAGAAGAGATGATAAGGAAAAGAAGGCTCCACGGAAATCATAGTGAGCAGGCAAAGCTCTTGGAAAAACAGGAAAAGTAAGACCATTGCTGAAATGAAATAACGTTGGAAGCATCAAAAAACAAAAGAGGTAGTGCAGAAATAGACGAGTAGTGTGAAGAATGAAACGAACACTACAGAGAAATGTTGTTGTTGTTATGTGCTGTCGAGCCAGAACTGACTCATAGCGACCTCTCCTTGGGTTTCCGAGGCAGTATCTCTACGGAAGTAGATTGCCCAACCTTCCTTCTGAGGAGTGGCTGGTGGGTTTGAACTGCCAGCCTTCTGGTTAGCAGGCAAGTGCCTTGGTTGGGCACTGTGCTACCAGAGCTCCCCACAGAGAAATAGAAGGAATAAAAAAAGGCCGCAACAGAAATGGCCAAGTGATAGCTGAGAGCTAACTTATGGATGGCTGTTATTTGGATAATAATTGCCACCTGTGAAAGTAATTTTCCTGCACTAGGGGAAATTTCCGGCTAGCTTTTTAATTCTGTCCTGCACTTTTTTCAGTGTCAAAAGGTATCTGAATGCTGAAACAGGAGGGAGAAATATGATGGAAAAATTATATGACTAAGCAGGATGATGAGTTGGACAACTCTGGAAGCCCCTTTGCAGAGAAAACAAGGTGAGGGGTGTTTTGGGAGGCACAGTGCACACCCTATTCCGGGTGGACAGTGCCCCATGGTTCCACACGGCAACATTTGTCTTTCTGACAGGCAACAGCAAAATCTCATCTATATGCTGGGACAGGAAATACAGGCACCCACGCATGAACCCGTCTTGCAGAATCCTCTGAAAGTCAATGGGTTTCTCAATGTCAATCAAGACCTGAATCAAGGTGAATGGTTTAGGAATAGACAAGTAATATAAATATAATAATAATAAATCAAAAGGAAGGTGGAAGTGGGGTTGAGAAGACAGGGAATCAACAGTGCCATTTCCTTTATAAGGAGTATATTCTGCTTAAATATTTCAATGATAAGCTCATGTTATTTTGTAAAGAAAACCTCATTTTACATAGCCGTTTTCTTTAGTTTTTAGGTAAGATAATAATGCATACTAGTATTTTGTCCTTTCAACATCATCAAATATTGTCCTGACATTATATATTTGTATATTATTTACAACTGAAAATATGCTTTTGCATGTATCCTCTTACTAATAACAAGAACCTCATTGCCATTGGAGGTGACCTGTTTTGAATAACATCCAGCTATGACATGTGGACCTCCCACCCGTTTGTTTCACCGTTCAATGGAAAAAATATTTATGGAGTTAAAAATTAACGTATTGACAGAATTTATGATTTTGGAAATTTTGTGTAAAATAGAGTTAGGCAAAAGATGAGTAGACATCTTTGAGGCCCTATAATTTTGGGGTGTGGGTGGGAGTGGACGTCTGTAGTTAAAATTTAGCTGTGGAGTCAGCCTCTAGAGTTCTGCTTTCTGTTAATTTTGGCTTGGTTACCTTTCACTATATTTGATACTTCTTGTAAATGACATTCTCGTTTAAAAATAAAATTGAAACAATTTGGATATTCTTGTGTTTGTTGAGCAACTGTCCTTTTTGGAAATAAATTCTCTTTGTGAACTGGAAGCAATGTTGAATCTGCCTCTTGCCTTTGAATGCGTTTAGAAAAACAAAGTGGAGATTCAGTCTGAGACTCATTTTATGATTCTGTGGGATTTTTTTTCATGTTGACACAGAGATAGTTCAGTTACAAATTCATGGCAAAGGCTTGGAAGATTAGGGAACTAGAATTTGCTAGGCAGGCTAGTGGGAGGGTCCTTTTGTGATGAAATGTTGCATAAATAATGCCAATGGGGGTCTAAATTCACGGTTGCCATGGAGACCTTTGTGCCTGGCTGAACTCTTTTCTTTTCTCTTTTAAGAAGGCAACCGCCAGGCTTCTGGTAACTGTGAAGCCTCTTGCTTTGCGTTCTCTTCCACTGTTTGCGAGGAAAGCAGAAATTAAACTATGATAATGCGGTGTCCTCATTTGGTCCAGATTGCTCTCTCCCTGACTTTGTAATGTTTGAGCTCATCGGTGGTTCTTTTTAGCCACGGTGCTGGGAGCGAAAGGCAGGTGAAGAACTGCCTGCACCCACGGAGGGTAAAGGAACCCTTGGTCTTTGTGGCAAGGCGACTTGTTTGCCTAGACCAGAGTTTTGAAGTTTTTCGGGATCATTTCCTTACAAACGGTACAGCAAAGGTAAAAGAAACAAGTGAAAACTAAACACATTGATTTTTTAAATGCTTTCGTTGTGCATGTTGTTTTTGTGATGATGTTAGCTAAAGTTTGCAAACGGCCGGTGGAGAGTTTTGTGTCGAAAATATGGTGAGAGTTTATTTCCGGCTTCCCAGTTGCCAGGTCACTTTCTTCAGTGAGTTAAATATTGAAAGTATAAAAGATAGCCTTAGGGAACAGAAACCAGTTGTAATGATCAAGAATCACTAGCTTTAGCAACTAACCATTGTTTAACTGTTTAATTTTCTTTTTCCTAAAATTTAATGTGTCTTAGATGCAGTAGGTTGGGCAAAAGTTATGATTATTCATGGATGAGCAGCCATTGATAATTCTATGTCAATATTTGATTTGGAAATTGATTTGGAATTTGATTTGGAAAAATATTTGATTTGGAAATTGGGGGCTTTGGGGGAAAGAAAAAAAACTCATTAGGTGTATAATTAAATTAATAACCCTACCCAGAAAGAAGTTACTCATAAAATTTAAAGGCATAAAAATCACTCAATCATTGCCACTCTGGAAAGGGACTGGAGAGATTCAATATATTGGATGGTTAACTTGTTGCATTCCATTCTGTCTCACAGAAATTACTTGGTCTTAATGATTAGCTTTATATTAGAACTGGAATACAATAATTACATGTTTTCATCACTCTCAGTGTTGCAGGTGTGAATGAAATGCACACATCCTATTATTACAGAAAACCCTTACCATCCTAGTGTCTCCGAACTGCTTTTATGCAGATGACTCCTTCGGTGTCTTTGATCAAAATTCATGATGACTTCATAGATTTTACCTGAGCTGCCAGCATAGTTCAGAAGATAGAGGTGATGTTCAACAGATTAAAGAAACACATTGATCTCCGAAAGCTGGTGATCCAAGAAGATAACAAGCACTGTAGTGAAGAGTATAGTGGGGTGTTGTATATTTGCAATGTAGGTGTGCATTGTACTGTTGCATCACTGATAAAATGGGAAGCCTCAGAAAGTAGTTAGGAGTTTATCTGTCATGTTATGGTATTTTCAAATGGATGAGAATTGCAACCTAGGATGATTTTCTCGTTAAGGCTGACAATCGTAAGGTAACTTTTCTACAGGATGATGACTATTGGAAATTTGAGTGACTTTGCAAGGCAGTTACTAAATCTGAGTCATGACCAATTGGATTTCAAGAAATGGTCTATTTATGTTAGGTGTCTTTCAGGTATTTCAGTATTTTAATGGCTTGGCCGTGGATATATTTTCTTTTAAACATGCTCACAAAGGAAAACTTGCATATTCTAAGGGACTCATCTTACTGAACTAGAAGGTAAACGGTGTGTTATTCACATGAAGGCTTAGAAATCCTTTCATTTTTTGGAAGCCAGTTTACTGTCAATGGTCTAGACTAGGAATAGTGCTTTCAGAAAACTTTGACTTTGGAAAATGTTTGCCATATAGCCTGTTGTTTAATAATACTGCCTGAATACAGAGACATGACCCTGAAGGTTTACTTTGGGAATATAGTGTCAGAACTCTGGCACTTTCTTCATTCAAATGGTAGTAAACCTTCAAACCATCAAACACTATATACATGTGAGCCAAAGAAAAATTTTCTTTTAAAAAAAGAAAATTAACAAACTACGCGATAAGATTGCCCCATACCTTCACATCTCAGAATGTAAATGTATAATATAGGAAGGAAAAGATGAACTCTGTGAAGGTTTATTTTTTTATCCAGGTGTTTATTATCATGTGGATACATCTGAGGACACATTAAATAAGTTCTTCAAATGGCATTTTGAAGCATAAATAGAAAATCAAACAAAGTGTGATTTAAAGAAAAAAAACTTTCTAAGTTTCCAAATGCCAAGTTTCAAAATATTTTCTTCACTGTTTTACTCATATATTTTAGTCCGTGCAATTGAAATGACAACAAAAACAAAAAGAGTTTTAATTATTCTATTTTATTTTTTAAAATATTTGCCTAGACAGTTCCAGGTGTAGTCCAACCCTACTGATTGTATTTTCAAACTGAGAACTATAGCTAATAAATCTGACAAAAAGTTCCACTTGGAACGATTTAGGAAGAAAGACTTGTATCTGGATGTCTGTTTTTGTTCAGTGCCACTGAGTCAGCTCTGACTCATCACGACCCTATGGCCAACAGAATGAAACACCGCCCCGTCCTGTGCCAGCCTCCCAATCCTCGCTATACCTGGGCCCGTCGTGGCAGCCACTGTGCCAATCCATCTTGGTGAAGGCCTTCCCCTTTTTCGTTGACCCTCCACTTTACCAAGCATGGCATCCTTCTCCAGGGAATGGTCCCTTCTAACAACACGACC
Organism: Orycteropus afer afer; assembly: GCF_000298275.1. Lineage (NCBI taxonomy): Eukaryota > Metazoa > Chordata > Mammalia > Tubulidentata > Orycteropodidae > Orycteropus > Orycteropus afer. The sequence goes on from NW_006921890.1 coordinate 1,053,267, forward strand.
AAAGTAGGTGAGATGAAATCTGGCCATTCTCACTTCCAGGGAACACTCTGGCTGCACTTCTTCCAGGACAGATCTGTTAGTTCTAGTGACAGTTTGTGGTATTTTCACTTCCTTCGCCAGCATCACAACTCAAAAGCATCAATTCTTCTTCAGTCTTCCTTACTCAGTGCCCAGGTCTCACCTGCACATGAGGCGATTGAAAACATCAAGTCTTGTGTTAGGCGCACCTTAGTTTTTAAAGAAATAGTTTTGCTCTTCAGCATTTTAAAGAAGTCTTTTGCAGCAGATTTGCCCAGTTCAGTATGTCAACTTATATCTTGCCTCCTGCATCCATGGGTGTTGATTGTGGATTCTGGATGTCTACTTTCTACAGGAAAGAAAAAAAAAAAGAAAAAGAAAAACCCCATGACTGTCGGTGTTGATTGTGGATTCTGGAGGTCCACTTTCTACAGGAAGGAAAAAAAAAAAAAAAGAAAAAGAAAAACCCCATGACTGTCAAGTCGATTCTGAGTCATAGTGACCCCCATTGGGTTTCTAAAACAGTAAATCTTTATGGCGATAGATTGCCTTATCTTCCTTCTGAGGAGTGGCTGCTGGCTTTGAACCGCCAGTCTTCTAGTCAGTGATCAAATGTCTTAGGCACTGTGCCATCAGAGCTCTTACTGCTTTCTACAAGTAGATTCTTAATGTGAATCCTGATAATTAAAACAGAGTTCTGCTTTAAGCTCTTGCATAATTCATGAGTTTGCAATACTTTATGTTTAACAAAGCTATATTGAAGCTTCCAAAGTATGTGCTAGATATTATATGAGGTTCTGTGTTTAAAACTGAAGAGGGGGATTTATGTCTCTGTCTAAGGACTCAAAAATAAAATGGGGATACAAATGTGAGATCTACTAACCATAATGTAGCAAAATAGTAGCTGTAACTGGAATATAGCCAGAGTGACTGAAAGGCACTGGAGTTTATACAGTGAATTGAGGTGTTTGTTATAGTTGTTGTGGTGTCACTAGGGTTGGTGTAACCCAGAGCAGTAACTCATGGTGTCATGCCCTACCCTCCATGGAGCTCCTCCATTACCAGGTCATACAGAATCCTTCCTAGTGTTTATCATTAATTTTAATCATAGCATAATATGTCATAAATATTGATATAAATTGTTTACGTGTAATATTGCTTAGGGAGCTCTGGTAGCATAGTGCCTAAGGCACTTGACTGCTAACCAGAAGGCTGGTGGTTCAAACCCACCAGCCACTCCTCGGAAGGAAGGTTGGGCAATCCTACTTCCGTAGTGACACTGCCTCGGAAACCCAAGGAGGGGTCGCTATGAGTCAGGGCCGACTCGATGGCAAATAACAACAACAACAATATTGCTTAGACTATATGAATACTAACAACAAAATCGACCTGTAAAACCTTTCCACAGAATAACGTTATTTGCATTAATATTATTAGTAATTTAGAAGACTTTTTTTTTTAAATTTTCTTCATCTTTTCCTTTAACTACTACTTCATTCTCAAAAAAAGTTACTGATAGAGGTTCACAAATACTGTTGTCGTTAGGTGTTGTCGAGTTGGCTCTGACTCCTACTGACCCTATGTACAGCAGAATGAATGGCTGATGTCTTCATTCTGATGTAAGTGTATGACGATGTAAGATGGGTGCCAGCTCCATGATCCTTGCTGCACCTGAGCCCATCATTGCAGCCACTGTGTCAGTCCATGTCATTGAGGGCTTTCTCCTTTTTTGTTGACCCTCCAATTTGCCAAGCATGACATTGTTCTGTGGGAAATGGTCCCTTCTGACAACATGAACTACTACTTACCAATATATTGTATCACAGTATCACAAATGCTACTTACCAATAAATTATAGAAAATTTGATAAAATCAGTGACTATAAAAAACCAGCAACAATGAAAACAGCAGCATGTGTTTGTAGCATGCGCAGACAAAATCATGTGATTCGAAGCATTATTGTAATTGGCTAATGATGGCAGCTCTGACCACAGCACATTAGAAGGTTCAAAAAATAAATTAGCACAGAGTTTTAGCCTTGTAAGTATATTGATATAGAAAAGCTGGGCTGACAAAAAATGTTGCTTCTGTTATTATAAATAACAATGGGAATACTTTTATGAAAACATAACAAATTTCTGTGAAATACTTGACAAAAGATTTATAGACAGTCACTTTGGTGTCACTCCCTCTGACACCGTCACCTGGTGTGCTCAGCACATCTCCTACTCCCCTAGTGATTTCACTGCTTATTCGATCCTCCCACATTGAGACAAAAGAGGGCTGACTTTCACAAAATAACTGTTAATAAATTATGTCTTAGTTACCTAGTTCTGCTATAACAGAAACACCATGAATGGTAGCTTTAAAGAATAGACACTTTTTTTTCTCACAATGTAGGAGGATTTACAGTGTGGCTATAAGGGAAGGTCCTTCCTCGTCTATTCCAGCTTCCATTAGCTTTTGGCGGACCTTGGAGTTCTAGGCCTTTTAGATGCATCGGTCTCTTTCCTCTTCTCCCACGTCTGTCTCTTTCCTGTTCTCCCTGTGTGTGTCTCTGTGTCTGGTCCCTTTTCATAATTCAAAAATGGTTAGGTTTAGCCCCCAACCTATTCATTTATGTAAAAAGAAGAACCTCTTTCTTGACAGTATCATTTTTACATGGACAGCGTTTAGGCTTCCAACACGTATTTTTGCCAGCCCATAATTCAGTCTATAACAAATGACCATGAAGATTATTGCCAAATAATAGCTAGAAAAATCGTATGAAGATGTAAGTGCAGCCATGTTACTATAATTAGTCCAAGTCTAAATCCTTGCAGGGGCCGCCATGGTGTTCCATGGTGTGCCACCAGCCTCCCTCATGTCTCCTAAGATCCCTCCCTCTTGCTTGCTTTGTTCCAGCAACGTTTCACTCATTGCCTGTCTTACAACATTTCTTTTGGCTTTGCACACTCCCTTTTCTTCCTCTACCCTGCTGTCCAAATGTATAGGACTCATTTGCTCATATCCTTCATTTCTTTGCTCATAGCCACCTTGTCAATGAGGTCATCCTTGATGAGCCTACTTATATCCATATCCCATCTTCTACTCCGACATTATTTTTCTCCATTGCCTTTGCTGTACTAGGAGTGCTGTTTTCTGCCTAGATGCAGAGTCCCCAAGGGGAAGAATTTTGGTCTGATGGGGTCATTGATGTATCCCCAGCACTTAGACCCATGCACAAATGATTAAGCACTGTGCTGCTAGCTGAAAGCTTGGTGGTTCTAACTCACTCAGAGGTGCCTTGGAAGTCAGACCTGGAGATATGCTTCTGAAAGGTAAAAGCCTTGGAAACCTATGGAGCAGTTCAAACCTGCACACATGGGATGGCCATGAGTAGGACATCATGTCATAGTTGCCTTGATGACAACACATAGCAACAACAGACCCATTCCTGGCATATTTGTTGAGTGAACAAATGAGGATATAAATAGAGACTTCCTGATACCAAAAGTACAGTGTTTTATTAGTTTTCAGACATATTTATTAACTGAAATGTAGAAGCAAATCCAGAAGGCTGGTGGTTCAAACGCACCAGTCACTCCTCGGAAGGAAGGTTGGGCAATCTACTCCTGTAGTGATATTGCCTAGAAAACCCAAGGATTGGTCGCTATAAGTCAAATCCAACTTGACACAATGAGTTTGTTTTGTGGATGAATATTTGATGTTATCCCTTGAGATCCATTGTTCTTTATCAAATGAGGGAAAGGGTGGCGTGATTACACATAACTTATCCATGCATAATGGGTTGAGTACCAAGATTCTTAGCCAAGTCTCCAGTATCATGGCAGAATACAAGACTTTTATGGCCTTTTTCCAATAGCAACATCAGTGACGACACATGCAAACCTTCCCAAGTGGAATGCACAGGAATCAAACTGACTACAACTGTGGAAAGAGATGATAGATAAGCTCAATATCCTTAGTCACAACAAGGCCAGGGCTGACTGCAGAACAGATTATGAATTGCTCATATGAAAGTTCAAAATGAAATGGAAGAAAATTAAACAAGTCTTTGAGAGCCAAAGTACATCTTTGGTTATATCCCACCTCAATTTAGAGACTATCTCCAAAATAGATTTGATGTATTGAACACTAATAAGTAAAGACCAGATGAATTTTGGAATGACAGCAAGGAAAAAATACATGAAGAGAGGTCATGAAAAAGACAGAAAATGAAATAATAATAATAATATTAAAAAGACGCAAATGGGTGTGAGAAGGAACTCTGAAATTTGCTCTTGAACATGGAGTAGTGCGGTGTAGTAAATTACTTAGTGTGGCTTTTCTGCCCATAAGTCTTTGTAAACTTGAGGGTGGGAATTCCTATTAGCAACTGAGGAGCTCCTGATTGCTAAAGTCATCCACCTGGATTATTTCTGTTGGGCGTGGCACAACACAATGTTATGGGAGGTTCTCTCTCAGGTGCTTAGAGTTCTTATGCTATGATTGGCTAGTTTGGCCACTCTGCCAAGCTCAAAGGGAGGCCTCCTAGAGGCAGAATCTCTCTGACTGCTGGTTGAGGAAGATGTGCTGCTGAAAGAGACACGGGCTCCTGAGACACGCATTGCTGGGAAAGAGACGCAAGAGACATGCATTGCTGAGTGAGACACCGAGGGACCAGCACTGCTGGGAAAGAGACTGTGAGAGACTGTTGGCTGAGGGATGTTGGGCTGGGAGAGAGACTGAGCATTTTTCCTGAACTTGAATTGTAGCCTGTGGTGCTTCCCTAATAAACCCCGTAATCTGTGAGCTCTGTGTGGCCACTGCAGCAAATTATCGAACCCAGGAGAGAGGTGGTGGGTACTTTGGGAGGAACGGTTGGAGAAAGGGCTGGAGGGAGGCAGCATGTCTGGCCTGGCAGGAATAGGCCTTGGGCTATTGATGGTGATTCTGCCTTCCTCTTGCGGGGTTGTAGGAGGTCAGAATATGTGGCCTCCTTGCCCTTTTAGTAAGTTGTTGTTGTTGTTATTTGCCATCGAGTCGTCCCCGACTCATAGCGACCCTTCCTTGGGTTTCCAAGGCAGTATCACTACAGAAGTAGGATTTCCCAACCTTCCTTCCAAGGAGTGGCTGGTGGGTTTGAACCGCCAGCCTTCTGGTTAGCAGTCAAGTGCCTTAGGCACTATGCTACCAGAGCTCCTTTTTAGTAAGTAGCTAAAGCAAAAAGAAGAAATGATGAAGTAAAAAAATGGTACGGAAGATTTCAAAGGGTAGCGTGAGAAGACAAACCAGAGTATTATAATGAAATGTGCATTGACTTGGTGTTAGAACAGCAAAGGGGAAGAGCACACTTGGCATCTCTCAAGCTGAGAGAACTGAGGAAAAGAATTCAAGCCTTGAGTTGCAATATTGAAGGACTGTGTGCAAAAAATTGAATAACATGACGACCATCAGAAGAAGATGAAAGGAATATACAATCATGGTGCAAAAAAAATGGGTGATGATCAAACTTTTCAGGAGATAGTACAGGATCAAGCAGGAATGGTCCTGAAAGAAGAACTCTAAGCTGCAGGAAGGCTTGGGCAAAAAACAAGGCTGCAGGAATTGAAGAAATACCATTTCAGATATTTTGAAAAATGGCTACTATGCTAATAAGTGCTTACTGTCCTATTGTAAGAAATATGGTAGACAGTTCCCTGGGCAACTGACTGAAAGAGATCCATATACGTGCCTATTTCAAGAAACGTGATCGAATGCAATGTGGAAATTATTGAATAACATCATTAATATCACATGTTGTTGTTGTCGTCGTTGTATGCCATTGAGTCGGGCTCAACTCATAGCAACCCATCCTTGGGTTTCTGAGGCAGTATCACTATGGAAGTAGGTGGCCCAACCTTCCTTCCAAGAAGTTGCTGGTGGGTTTGAACAGCCACCCTTCTGGTTAGCAGTCAAGTGCCTTAGCCACTATGCTACCAGAGTACATACAAGTGAAATTTTGCTGAAGATAATTTAAAAAAAATTGTTGCAGCAGAAGTTCAACTGGAAATAGCCAGGGATTTGAGCTGGATTCTGAAGAGTATGTGGAATGAGGGATATCATTGCTGGTATCAGAAGGCGCTTGCCTGAAAGCAGAGAATACCAAAAAATGTTTACCTGTGCTATATTGACTATGCAAAAGCATTCAGTAGTGTGGATCATAACAAATTATGGATAACATTGTGAAGAATTAGAATTCCAGAACAGTTAATGAGGCTCATGCAGAACCTCTACATAGACGAAGAGAACAGAACAAGGGGATACTTCCATGGTTTAAAATCAGGAAGGGTGACTATCAGGGTTGTATCTTTGCACCATACTTATTCTATCTCTATGCTGAGCAGATAATCCAAGATGCTGGGCAGTATGATGTGGAAAGCAGCATCAGGATTGGAGGAGGACTCATTAACCACCTGCAATATGCAGATGACACAGTCCTGCCTGCTGAAACCAAAGAGGATTTGAAGCACTTCCTGATGAAGATCAAAGACTGTATTCTTCAGTATGGATTGCACCTCAACATAAAGAAAACAAAAGTCCTCACAACTGGACGAGTAAGCAACATCATGACAAATGGAGAAAATATTGGCATCCAGGATTTAATTTTACTTAGATCCACAATCAACACACATGGAAATAGCAATCAAAAAATCAATGGCATATTGCACTGGGCAAACCTGCCTCCAAAGACCTCTTTAAAGGGTTAAAAGGCAAAACAGTCACTTTGAAGACTAAGGTGCTCCTGACCCAAGCCATGGCATTTTCAACCCCCTCTTATGCATGAAAAGCCTCAACAATGAATAAACAAGACTGAAGAAGCAAGTGTTCCATCCTTCACGTATCTTCAGATGTCTTCAGGCCTTGTTCCAGAGACTCTAGGGGAAGATCATTTGTGTGTCTCTCTGCTTCTCATACATTCCGCGGCTCGTAGATACACTGTCACATGGTTGTCATTCCTCAGTCTGTCTCTGCTTGTCTCTTCTCTTTTGTAAGGATACCACTGCAATGGGATTAGTACCCACCCTATTCACCCCCATCACCCCCATGGGATTAATTCTCCCCCGCCTCTGGTATGACTTCATGTTAACTAATAAAATCTCCTGAGACCTATTTACAAACAAGGACACATTCACGGATGCCAAGGACTGTTATTTATCTCTTTGGGGGACACAGTTCACTGTATAACAGACCCTTAGGGAGAAGATTCATGTCATTAAAAAAAAAAAAAAAATCACCTTCTAGAGTAGAGACTTGACCAGTGCCCTCAGCTTCTGTACTGTTTCTTCAACCATAAATGATTTGGTTGTTATGTAACACCCCAGCTTTCACTGTGGTTTTCTAATTTGTAAGTATTTTTTCCCAAAAGCCTTTTTTAAAGACCATGCAAAGATGTATATGCAGTCTCGATCAAGCTCATATATTTCTTCATGTTTCTAATCACTAATGTTGTTGTTGTTAAGTGCCATCAAGTCAATTCTGACCCATAGCGACTGTGTACAACAGAGTGAAACACTGCCTGGTCCTATGCATCCTCACAATCGTTGCTATGCTAGAGCCCATCGTTGCAGCCCATGTCAAACACCAGTAGCAGGAAAAAGATTCTATGGTATAGATTACTAATGTGATTATCTTTAGTCAGCATATGCTAAAACATCAAATAATAATAATCATTCATTCTTAGTAACCTAACAGCTATAAGCCAGGATTTATCATGTCCATACCGGCAACTCAGATAAATTTGCCTGGATGGCAAGCACTTGGTTGCTCACTGCAGGGTTGGTGGTTCAAACCCAGCAAGCAGCGCCATGGGAGAAAAGACCTGGTGATTTGCTTCTATGAAGATTGCAGCTTAGCACACCCTGCATTGCAGTTCTGCCCTGTCACATGGGGTCACAGTGAGTGGGAATGGACTGGCCAGCACCACCACCACCACACCCTGACTCAGCAGGAAGAGCATATAACAATGGGTGTGTTCTTATTGCTTCTGGATCACATAACCTACTTCTATCCCATCAAACTCATTCTATGTTAAAAATACAACCAAACCCAGGGCCACTGAGTTGGCTTCAACTCACAGCGACCCTGTGGATCAGAGGAGAATTGCCCCATAGGGTTTCCAAGACTGTAAATCTTTAGGGAAGCAGACTGCCTCATTTTTCTCCTGTGGATATATGGTCTTATATATAATCTGTGCAGGATTTAAGAATGTAGTAAACAGTGCATTCTGGCTAGTTGCGTACTGACCTCCTCCACTGTTTAAATGTTTTTTTAAATACAAGATTGTTCCTTCCTCTTGGAAAAAAAATATCAAATTGCCCATAGCTTTGATCAGCCCTACCACCTTTTTAAAGAAGATGTGATTGAAAGGGGCGGCCCTCCGTCAGCCTGTGTCAGTAAAAAGCATGTGGGTTGTGGGACCCATTCCGTGCCTTGTGAGCCACCGCTCTGTTTTGCACGGGAAGTGTACTGTTTTAGTATGGGATCCTACAAGGAGAGTAACGCTAATGTGATTATTTATTGCATACACTCCACATTAATCCGTTTCTGTCCTCACAAATTTCATCAGCTCAGCTCATTTCAAACCCTCTTGCGCTTTTGAACCAATTCTGGTCATTTTCATCAGCATGAAGGGCGCTTTGGAGAGGGAGGACTAGATTCAGCGTTGAATTGTTAAATGAAATTCAGTCAGTGGCTGGGGTTGAGGATTAACTGCGCCTACTTTACCATGGAGCACTTCTGCAAAAATTGGGAACCGTAAATAGCGAGGGGAAGATGAAAAAAATGAAAGAGGAAGACTTCCAGTGACCTGTGAGGCAGTGTGTAGAAGCACAGGCAGGTGCATGGATCATCCCTTAGCTGGCCATGCCCCGTACTCTGTCCCCAGGGCTGGGAGCTGGCAGCTCAGCCTGGTGCTGCCCTGGACCTGCCATTAATCTGCAGACACTGGTACATTTGGGCCCATATTTGGCAAATGCAGAGCACACTCTTTGGCAGTATTCATGTATGTTGACATTCAGGGACTTACGTGGTCTCCCTGGGTATGTGGAATGAAGCGGAACTTTGAATTTCCTCATTTTGAGATTTGTCAAACTGACCCCATCTTTGCTGTGGTCATTACTCTGAAACAATGACAGGCTTATTGACCATGCCAAACGTGCTTCAAATTACGTCTTTTCGATATCTCATGAAACTCTCCTCAGGATCCTCTGTGTTGGATAACCCATCAGTGTTGCTGTTGAGTTGTTGCTTTTGAGCAGAACTGAGCTCCAGAGACTTTTGTTGGTGGTAATCTCTATAGTGGTATAGTAAGTACCTAAGACATTTTCCTGCTAACCAGAAGGTTGATGGTTCAAACCCGCCAGCGTCTCTGCATGAGAAAGGTGAGGTAGTCTGCTTTCATAAAGATTACAGCCTAGGAAACTGTGGGGCAGTTCTTCTCTGTCCTGTAGGGTCATTGTGAGCCAGAACAACTTGCTGGCACACAACAACAATAAATGGGATTACCTCCAAAGTATAGAGGTTAGGATTCCAACCCACACACACATGTTTTTGAGGGGGACACGATTTAATCTATAGCATTGACAGAAAAAGGAAAATCACTGTTAGCATGTGATAGCAGAGGAGCCACTCAGCACTAAACAGTCAAATGCTGGACATACCAGGCAACGCACACACTCCCGATGCCCCATCATTTGCTTGGCCACTCCTTCCTTCCTCACTGCCATCATTCCCAGCCATTCTGTGGCTTGGCCACTCCTTCCTTCCCCACTGCCTTCATTCCCAGCAATTCTGTGGCCTGCTTTTGATTGCATCCACATCGTCTGTCTTTTTTTTTCTTTTCCTTTTCATTAAGTGTATGGATGCTTCACATTTACTTCCAGAGCATCCCACAGGGATGTTTTCAATTCAGTGGCAGAACTTAGCTATTATTTAAGCACTATGCAGCCCCAAGCATTTCCAGTTACTGTTGTAAAAGCTACTACTAGGGAGATAACAAAGTTCCTGCCCTCATGGAGCTCACATGCTAGTAGCCAGAAAACCAAATCCACTGGCCTCGAGTTGATTCTGACTCATAGTGACTCTAAAGGACAGAGCAGAACTGTCCTGTAGGGTTTCCAAGACTGTAAATCTTTATAGAAGCAGACTGCTTCATCTTTCTCCTGCTGAGCAGCTTATGGGTTCGAACCACTGACCTTTTGGTTAGCATCCAAATGTCTTAACCACTGTGCCACCAGAGCTAGTTGAGAGCAGAATAAATCAATGAGTATTATGAGTGTGTGTTTTAGCTACAGCGAGGCCTCATCCTCCTAGGAAGGCCAAACGAGGCTGTCACTACCAAGTTTCTGTAAATTTACAGTTTACTTTCATTTCTAAAAAGAAGTTGGGGCAGCTTTCTTTTCAGCCAGGTTTACAGGTAACTTGTTTTCTGGAAACTTTGAGAAAATAGGAGTTTTCATTGGAGACAGACTTTCTTTGTGTATTTCACTAGGCGTGAAACAGGCCCATGAGCCGTGTTAACCTCAGTGTACACCCATTGTGTACATTAAGGAGATGGGAAGCACGCTGAGCACGACATGCTCCCTGTAAGGGACGTGATGATCTGATCACTGTCGGGTGGAGGCAGTGCAGCATGGGCTGTAAGGCTGTGTCCTCGCCTATCCACAGAAGAATGCTTTACTGCATCGAGATCGGGAGGGCATGTTTCTGTACTGTAAACGTTCAGTTACTCTGGAAGGCAGAATTCTAAAGGAATTTAATGTTGCAAGATGACTCTTTTGCACTAAGGAATGAAGCAGGCTTTCCATAAATTGGCCAACAGTGCTGTTTCACTGTGCTTACTGCTTTCCTCAGAAAATTGGTCAAGAAAAGTGTAGGGTCTATAAATGTGGTTCCATGACTCTCACTCCCCATTTATTTGACTGTTTTCTTTGTGTTTTACTCCCTTGCCCGTCTCTCATTCCTTCCCTCCGTCCTTCTCTCCATCCTGCCTTCAGACCTTCCTTTTCTCTTTTTTTTTTGGCATTTTCGAATATATGTTTTGGGAAAGACCAGTGGGCTGAAATCAGGTTGAGCTCTGGGACCAACTGTAATTCATTTCATTTCCTTTTGCTCAGGCGTGTTCCAAAAGAGATTTAATGCAGCTTAGTCAAGGCACTTAATCCCTGTGTACCTCAGTTTCCATACCTGCAAAATTAAAGTCTTCAACTCCGTGATCCCTTCCAAATTAATAGGATTTTATCCTCTCTCCTCTAGGGGCTTGCTGGGTTTAGGGGCACATATTTAGCTGTGAAGCAGAGTGGAGCAAATTGGCTAATGTGGACTCTCACATGACTCTTTGGTCAACCCTGTGAAGTTCTTTCATTCAGGAGCCTTATTTGTTAATTTCACATCTTGATCCATAAACGTTTTTTGGGGAAGAACATTCATTAAGTGCTCATTTATAAATATGCTACTGTAGCAACATTTATATGTCAGAAAATATGATTAAATATAGTTTTTAAAGAATTTTTAAGAATGATAAATATAAATATACATTCACCTTTACTACCCATACTACAGTGGATTGTCTTGTGCTGGTCACTTCAGAGTTGACGGCTGCCTTAAATGAGCTGCATGTCTCAGCACAAAGAAAGGTGGGAATTTTCATCATCAGATTCAAAGAGCAATGGCATTGCATTCATGATCAAAAAGAATATTTCAAGAACTGTCCTGAAGTACAATGCTGTCAGTGATAGGATAGTATCCATATCCCTATAAGGGAGACTAGTTAATACTACCATTATTCAAATTTATGCATCAACCACTAATGCGAAGGATGAAAAGTTGATCATTTTTACCAAATTCTGCAGGCTGAAATTGATCGACCATGTTATCAAGATACATTCATAATTACTGGTAATTGGAATTTCAGAGTTAGAAACAAAGGAGAAGGCTCTGGAGTTGGGCAATATGGCCTTGGTGATAAAAATGACACCAGAGTATACATGATAGAATTTTGTAAGACCAACGAGTTATTCATTTTAAATACCTTTATTCAACAACATCGATGGTGACTATACATGTGGACCTCACCAGATGGAATACACAGGAATCAAATTGACTAAATCTGTGTAAAGAGATAATGGAGAAGCTCAATATCATCAGTCAGAACGAGGCTGAGGGACCACTTTAGAACAGACCACCAGTTGCTGCTATGAAATTTCAACTTGACGTTGAAGAAAATTAGAACAAGTCCTTTAGAGCCTGTTTTGGTTACCTATACTGCTCTGGCAGGAATATATTATAAATGAGTGGGCTTGAACAAACAGGAGTTTATCTTCTTACAGTTTGGGAGCCTAGAAGTCTGAGTTCAAAGTGGTAGGCTACAGAAGCTGGGTTGGGCCCCCTAGACCTTGGGCTTCAGCTCTGCCTCTTGCTTCCAGCCCACTGAATCTAGAGACTTCTCTTTTCTCAGACAGCTGCTGGATGCTGAGTCTGACAAACCCAAAGTTGACAAGTATAAAGGCACAGTCTCAATGTTACCAAACAACATGGCAGGCCATTGATTCAAGTCCATTGAAAGTCCCATAATTGGCAGAGCATGGCAGACTGCTGAACAATGACTGGGCTACATGAAGGGTTCAAGCCTGCCATAAGCTGGAGACCTTCCTCAAAGTTGCTTCTTATATACTGGAAACAATCCATATCCCTAAGCGGCTACTCAGATGCTCCAGTAGATTCTACCATGGAGCTGATTACCAGTTTCACCATGGGGAATAACTATATCCACCTTCCCAGTCACTCAACCAGGCCCAGCCATATTGATACACAACCTTGACTAACATAGAACCAAAGTATAATCTTGCATATATCCCACCTGAATTTAGAGACAATCTCAAGAAAAGATTTGACATGCTGATTATTAATAATTGAAGAACAAGCGAGTTGTGGAATGAATCAATGCCATCAGATATGAAGAAAACAAAAGGTCATTAAACAGACAGGAAAGAAAGCAAAGACCAAGGTGAATGTCAGAAGAGAATATAAAACTTGCTCTTGAATGGAGAGTATCTAATGCAAAAGAAACAGATGATGAAATAAAATACCTGAACAGATTTCAAAATGTAGCTTGGGAAGACAAAGACAAGTATTATAATGAAATGTAAAAAGACTTAAAAAAAAAAAAAAAAAAAAAACCCACTGCCATC
>NW_006921890.1:1066651-1075565 GCF_000298275.1 Orycteropus afer afer
AAAAAAAAAAGGAAGAGCACGCTCTACATTTCACTAGCTGAATGGACTTAAGAAAAACTCAAGACTTTTGGTGCAATGTTGAAGGATTCTATGAACAAAATATTGAATGACAGGAAGCATCAGACCAAGAGAATATTGCATGGTTTAAAATCAGGAAAGGTGTGCATCAGGGTTGTATCATTTCATCATACTTATTCAATCTTAACACTGAATAACCTGAGAAGCTGAATTGTATGAAGAAGATTCATTAACAATCTGCCATATGTACATGGCACAAGCTTGCTGGCTGAAAGCAAAGAGGACTTGAAACACTTACTGATGAAGATCAAACTCTACAGCCTTTATGTTATGTCAACATAAAACAAAAATTCTCATGACAGGACCAATAAGCAACATCATGTTAAGTAGAGAAAAGATTGATGTTTCCAGGATTTCATTTTACTTGGATGCATAATCAACACCCATGGAAGCATCACTCCAGAAATCCAAATATGTATCGCATTGGGCAAATTTGCCACACACAACCTCTTCAAAGTGTTAAAGATCAAAGATGTCACTTTGAAGAGTAAGGTACACCTGACCCAAGCTATGGTATTTCCAGTATCTCAAATCCATATGAGAGCTGGACAGTGAATAAGGAACACCATAGAAGAATTGGTGCATATGAATTGTCTTGGCTAAAAACACCGAATGCGCAATGGACTGCTCGAAAGACAAACAAATCTGTCTTGGAGGAAGTATGGCTACAATGCTCCTTAGAGGAGAAGATGGTGAGTCTTCAGCCCACATATTTTGGGCATGTTATCAGGAGAGTTTAATTCCTGGAGAAGGATGTCAAGGTAAAGTAGAAGGTCAATGAAAAAGAGAATGAGCCTCAGTGAGATGGGCTGACACAGTGGCTGCAATGATGGGCTGAAACTTTGTTGTAGTGTGGCACAGAACCAAACAGGGCTTCATTATGTTATACGCAGGGTCACTGTGGGTCAGAGCTGAGCCAGTGGACCTAACAGCAACAACAACTACCATATATCAGTAAACTAGATACATATTTTAAATTCTGGCCAGAATGATGCTACTCTAAAAGCAGTAATTCCTGTAAACATTCCCTCTGTAAATCACAGAAGAGAATATGTGGTTTTCAGATATCTGTTGGTCAATTATATCAATGAAAAAAGATTGATTTAATGCTGTATTTAATCAGAAGACAGAACTACAACACAGTTCATAGCAGAATCAATTCTTGGATTTTGATAAGAAATCATATTGCGGTTTTGATGGCCAGAGCCAGCATTCAGTGGAAGGGTATGGTCTGACTTTGAGCTGCTGTCCATGGTAATTTTGGGAAAGGACTGTCCAAGAACCTGATTCTTCAAGAAGGAGAGATGATGAATTAAATGACCTCTAAGGTTCCTCCCACATATAAAATTCTATGGTGCTTTGAAGCCCAAGCTCTGGTGGCATAGTGCCTAAGGCATTTGACTGCTCACCAGAAGACTGATGGTTCAAACCCACCTTGCTCGGAAGGAAGACTGGGCAATCTACTTCCATAGAGATACCACTTTGGAAACCCAAGGAGGGGTTGCTATGAGTCAAATCAACTTACCAACTTGATGGCAGTGAGGTTTGCTTTTTATTTTTTTAAATAATTAGATTCAGTTTGGGTGTGTAAATATCTAGAATACCCATAATAATATTTATAGCACCCTTTTTCTGCATGCAAGATTCCCATATGAAGGGGAAGGATGTGAATTTTGAAAACACACACACACACACACACAAAGATTCATGTACACCTACTCTTTAAGACAGAACAACAATAAGGAAGTTAGATTGTTTCTATAAATATGTATTTATTTGTCCTACACAAAAAGCTCCATGGGAGATACTTAAAGTGTATGTTGAGTGTTTGTCTCCTACAGTTCCCAGCTGACTAACTATGGACAACCTACCCCTCTTTTCCCTCATCAGTAAAATGGTGACAGTAAGTAGTAAAGATAATAATAGTAGCAGTATTATCATTTCTTCACCATTAACATCATCATCATCATCATCATCATCATTCCTAAACATTATTCACTCCACTGGGGAATAGAAGGAGGAGGAGGTTGATGTGATGGGAAAAACATGCTTTAAGTTGATTGATATAGAAGGGTTTTTCCATGCTGAATCTTAATAAGATACAATTTAAGTCTGTTGGGTTAACTAAATACACGATCCTGGTTACAACCACATGTCTTGTTGACTATTCAATTTCTGACTAGCTTATTGCTTTTCCCTCTTGAATAGAGAGGGAAGATTATTTGGGGAAAGTTGGTCTAATAGGTAAGAAAAAGCTGGTGGAATCATGAACTGCAGCCAGGAGGCTAATGTTGACCAACTGCTCCCTCTCTATCAGGTGTAACTACAGTTGCTGAAAATTATAGTGCCTGGTTTCAGGGACGTGTACTTTAGACATGCTGCCAGAAGGGCTCAGTCCCTGGAGAAGAACCTCATGCTTGGTGAAGCAGAGGGTCAGTGAAAAAGATAAAGACCCTTAATGAGATGGATTGACATAGTGGATGCAACAACCGGCTCAAACATAGAAATGGTTGTGAGGATAGTGCAGGACCAGGCGGTGTTTCATTCCGTTTCACGTAGAGTTGCTGTGAGTTGGAACCGACTCAGTGGCACCTAACAACAGTTTCAGGGGACACAAGGGAAATTTGGCTGCTCCTAAGAAGGCATAAACAAAATATTGGCTAAGCACAGACAGCTGTTAAGGTTATACTTTGTACATGAATTCATGTACTTGAATTCACTTTGATGGAGTTGAGTTTTATGGTGTAAGATCTCACAGGCTCATTATAATTAAGTTGCTCTGGGCTGCTAATTTGCTAGAAGCTGCTGTACCATGAGCTAGCCCAACTGCCTTGATGGGCCTCCTGGTAGTTAATATGAATTAAATGTGAATCTTTTATGCTTTTCCCCATGGTCTCACATAACGATGTTAGCTTGTCTACAGTGTGACAAATTCAGTGTACTAAGAGCATCTGGTACACTATTCTTTATGACTGAAAATAAGCATGGAAACTTGATAGTACACAGTCATTAAGAAACTTCCACATATTGGGGAGATATGGAAGGATGAGGCTAGGGAAGGAATTTATTGGACACAGTTCATTGCGCTCTGACATATATAATTTTCTAATGGTGGAACATTCATCAATGCTATATTTCTACAAGTTCTTGCTTCAGTATTAGGATGTAACTGTGGACATATGCTTTATTAGACTATACTTACTTCATTCCCAGAAGAGGAATTCCAAACAGAAAAAAAATTATATGTATATATATATATATATATAGAGAGAGAGAGAGAGAGAGAGAGAGAGAAGGAGGGAAAGAGGCAGAGAGAACAAGCCCTTCATAGCTTGAAGATAGTTTTACATCCAGTCCTTTGAAGCTGTTCTGAGCATGTCTTACACTGAAATACTCAATCATGAAGATACTTTAGTTAAAAGGATATAGTTTTTTTTTTTCCTTGAACACCATGTTATAAGAAATAAATCTTAGAAGTACATCATGCTGTCCCCATTGGATTTACACAAGTTGATATAAGAAGGTTCATGCTTTGAATATGTTGCTTCCCAGGCATTCGGGAGATGAATTTCACAGATGAAGCCAAAGCCTTTGATGTGCACATGCATAGTACCTGCCTTATGAAGAATGGGAAAGAACACTGGGATGGCTAGCACTGTGTTACAATCTGTGCTATACCACAAATTCAGTCAGTGACCTTGAATATTTACATAGCCCCTCTGATCACTCATTCCCTCATCTTCACACAGAAGGATATACTTGTGTGTATTTCATACCCTAAATCCTTCACTGGGTCATTGAAAAGAAAATGATTTGAGTAACAATACAGATGTTACTACACAAAGGGTAGAACTATTACACTATTATATTAGGCTACAGTTACTATAATAACTACTTAATTAATGTCAACCTTTGGGTATCCTGTGCCATTCATCAACAATACCAAAAAAAACAAACACACTGCTGTGGAGTTGGACCCAACTCATAACGACCCATCCTTGGATTTCCAAGGTGGTACTCTATGGAAGTTGATTGCCCAACCTTCCTTCCGAGGAGTGGCTGGTGGGTTTGAACCACCAGCCTTCTGGAGAGCAGTCAAATGCTTTAGGCAGTACACCACCAGAACTCCCTATAGACATGATAGTACCCCTCCTGTCCTTGATTTCTTCCTTCTCCCCATCCCTATCCCCATCCATCTTCCACAACTGAAACTGTACTTTAGGATATATATCAGAATGTAAGTTTTTACTTTGTATTCTAAATGATGATAGACATATTTAAACACTTTCCCCACATTTACACTGTCCATAGAATCCTTTCTGAATTTTATATCTAGAATTGTCCCTGCCTGTATCACACAGGATGTTGAAGAAAATGCTTGTCACAGAAATATCTATTGCCCATTGTTATTTTACATACCAACCACTAAAGCCAAAGATGAAAATTTATTTTTTAGCAACTTCTGTGGTCTGAAATTGACCAAATATGTAATCAGATATATTGATAATTACTAGTGATTTTAATGCAAAAGTTGGGAACTGAGAAGAAGCATCAGTAGTTGGAAAATGGCTTTGGTGCAAAAAAATGATGCCAGAGACAGCATGAGAGAATTTTGCAAGACCAACTCCTTACTTATTGCAAATTACCTTTTTCAACAACATAAATAGGGTCTATGCATCATATGCATAAGCATGTATGGATCTCCTTCATGTATAGACCTCTTTTATGTATAAGCATGTAATGACCTCTTTCAAGCACTGAAGAGCAAAGATATCTCCTTGAAGACTAGGATGCACCTAACCCAAGCCATGATATTTTTAATCACCTCATATGCATGTGAGAGCTGGACAGTGAATAAGGAAGATTGAAGAAGTGCTGATGCTTTTGAGTTGTGGTGCTGGTGAAGAATGCTGAAAGTACCATGGACTGCTAAAAGGACTCACAGATCTGTCCTGAAAGAAGTGCATCCGGAATGCACCTTGGAAGCAAGACTAGCCAGACTTTATCTCACCTACTTTGGTCATGTTGTCAGAAAAAACTATTATCTGGAGAAAGAGGTCAAGCTTGGTAAAGTGAAGGATTAATGAAAGAGTAGAAGGCGCTGAATTAGATGGATAAACATGGTGGCTACAGTGATGGGCTCAGGTGTAGTAGGGATAGTGAGGCTGGCACAGGACCAGGAAGTGTTTTGTTCTGTTGTATATAAGCTCTATGAGTCAGAGATGACTTGGCAGCAGGCACATAACAACAACAATATCATACGTCCTTATCTCACCAGATGGGATACATAGGAGTCAAATCGACTAATCTGTGGAAAGAGGCAATGGAGAAGCTAAATGTAATCAGAAAGAACAAGGCCAGGAGATGACTGTGGAACAGGCCATCAAATCACCTCTATGCATATTGAAGTTGAAGCTGAAGAAAATTGAAATATGTCCATGAGAGCCAAAATACGACCTTGATTGTATCTCACTTGAATTTAGAGACCATCTCAAAAATAGATATGATGCATTTGACACCAATGACTAAACACCAGACATATTGTGTGATGATATGAAGGACATCTTACGTGAAGAAAGCAAAAGGCCATTACAAAACAGGAAAGGAAAAAATTACCAAAACAGATTTCAGAAGAGACTTTGAAACTTGCTCTTGAACACAGAGTAGCTTAAGTGAATGGAAGAAATGATGAATTAAAAGCACTGAACAGAAAGTTTCACAGAGTAGTTTGAGAAGACAGAATAAAGTATTATAATGAAATGTGTTGATGAAAGACCTGGAGTTATAAAACCAAAAGGGAAGAACTCACTCAGCATTTCTCAAGCAGAAAGAACCGAAGGAAAAAAAGTCAAGCCTCGAGTTGTCATATTTAAAGATTTTATTGGAAAAATATTGAATGGTTCAGGAAGCATCAGAAGAAGATGGAAGGAATACACAGAGTTACTGTACCAAAAAACAAAAATTGTCAATAGTCAGCCATTTTAGGATGTAGCCTGTGACCAAGAATCAATGGTATTAAAGGAAGACGCCCAAGCTGCACTGAAGGAAATGGCAAAAAACAGGGCTCCAAGATTGGACAGAATACCTATTGAGATGTTTCACAAAATGGATGCTTTGCTGGCGGTGCTTACTTATCTATGCCAAGAAGTTTGGAAGACAGCTACCTAACCAAATGACTAGAAGAGATCCATATTTTTGCCCATTCCAAAGAAAAGTGATCCAACAGAAAGTGGAAATCATAACACAA
The DNA here is from genome assembly GCF_000298275.1 of Orycteropus afer afer. NCBI lineage: Eukaryota > Metazoa > Chordata > Mammalia > Tubulidentata > Orycteropodidae > Orycteropus > Orycteropus afer. The sequence goes on from NW_006921890.1 coordinate 1,072,977, forward strand.
TATCATTAATATCGCAGACAAATAAAATTTTGCTGAAGAAAATTTAAAAATGGTTGCAGCAGTAAATTGACAAGGAACTTCCAGAAATTCAAGCCAGAAGACGACATGGATGAGGAATATCATGGCTGATGTCAGATGGATTTTGATGAAAAGCAAAGAATAGCAGACGATGTTTACTTGTGTTTTATTGACTGTGCAAGGCTTTTGACTGTGTGGGTTATAACAAATTTTGAATAACCTTGTGAAGAATGGGAATTCCAGAACACTTATTTGTATTCATGAAGAGCCTGTACACAGACCAAGAGGCAGTTGTTTGAAAGAGCAAGGGGATCTTTCATGGCTTAAAATAAGGAGAAGTGTGTGTTAGGGTTGTTTTCTTTCACTGTACTTGTTCAATCTATATGCTAAGTAGTCAGTAATCTGAGAAGCTAGACTATATAAAGAAGAATGTGACATTAGGATTAGAGGAAGATTCATTAACAAAGTGTGATATGAAGATGACACCACTTTGCTTGCTGAAACTGAAGATGATTTAAAGCACTTAATGCTGAAGATCAAAGACCACAACCTTCGTTATGGATTACACCTCAACATAAAACAAAAATCCTCACAATTGGAGTAATAAAAAAAATCACAATAAATGGATCAAAGATTGAAGTCATTAAGGATTTCATTTTACATGGATCCACAATTAATGCCCATGGAAGTAGCTGTCATGAATTGAGATGACATATTGCATTGGGCAAATCTACTCCAAAAGACCTCTTTAAAGTGTTAAAGAGCAGAGATTTGACTTTGATGACTAAGGTATGCCGACCCAAGCCATGGAATTTTCCATCACTTTATGTGCACAAGAAAGCTGGACAGTGAATAAGGAAGACCAAAGAAGTGTTGATGCCTTTGAATTGTGGTCTTGGCAATGAATATTGGAAAGGCCATGGACTGTCAGAAGAAGGAAGAAATCTGCCTTGGAAGACATGCAGCTGGCTGCTCCTAAGAAGCAAGAATGCCCAGGCTTCATCTCACATGCTTTGGTCACTTTGTCAGGGGGTACCAGATCCTTGAGAAGCATATCATTCTTGGTAAGATAGAGGGTCAACATAAAAGGGGGAAATTCATTATAATATATATTGACACAGTGGCTGCAATGATGAGCTCAAGCATAGCAAAGATTGTGAGCTTGGTGTGGGACTAGGCAGTGATTCATTCTGTTACACAGAAGGTAGCAATGAGTGGGAAATCGCTTGCTTCCGCCTAACAACAACAATTGTTATTTTGGTCACTTATATCTTAAATATTGTTTTGAACTCCTACTGTATATTAGTTATTACAGATTTGGGTGAATAAGGCAATATTGTCCTTGCCTTGGAATGAAAACATAATGCTAATATTAACTACATGAAAAATTATAGACAATTTAAAAATTGAGTCTCGCTAGTAAGCAGCATGCTTTTTTCCCTCTGGCATCTAAGGACTTTGAAAGCTAGGTAAAACAGCTTGAATTAGGAATTTTGGTGTTATGAACAGCTCACTGAATCAGAGTGCACCAAACACAGAAGAGCTGAATTAGAGGAAAGGCACAGGGAGATTATTTAGGAAAGAGCTACTGGCGGAGAATGGACAGGCACCCAAGAGAGGCCATTAGAAACTTTCCTGGGGCAGTCACTGTCTGCTGGGAAAAGGCAGCCACCCAAGATCCCTGAGCCAAGAAGGAAGACACCTTATGGCAGCATACCAGCGACCACTACATTATTCCAGTAGGCAGCGGCAGAGACCTGCCTCCAGCAGTTGATTTTGTCAGTAATTTGGGTCGTCTGGGTGAAGGTGGTCACAGGCACCACTGCTGAGATTCAGGCGGAGAATTCACTGTTGTGACAGGAAGGCTAGCTCCCTCCCCTCCCAGCGGATCACAGAGTGGCCTTGGGTCAGACTGGGAGACACCATGCTTTTCTTTGCCATGGATATCGGGACTGCAGGTCACTAGCAGGTTCTTACCCAACTCCAGCACAGCTGAAATTGCACACATATTTGGCGCTGCAGTTGGGCGGTATCACAGACAAACTCCAGAGCTGGCCATTAGCGGTCTGGCGGGATTGTGTCAGCACCGCGGGCAGATGGGGCACAAAGAGTGAAGAAACCGCGGTTGAGTGCAGTCCCACGAATTTTGCCTTGGAGCCGTTCTTTGGTGCTGTGGGGCTGCGGAGGCAGGGTCTTTGAGTGTGCCTGAAATTGGCGGAATGTTGTGACACTCTAACAATAGGAATCTTTCCTGAGGTTGAGCCGCAGTCTTGCAAATAAATATGTCATCAATAACAGCCTGCCCAAAGCCCTAGAAACTGACCCCAGCAACACCAAGCTTTCCTTCTTCTGCTCCCAGCTTCTCCTCCAATAACTTCACTCATTCAATAGAAGAAACAATATTCAGCCAATTACCGTAAAACTTCCTGCTTCGAACTCTAAACCCTCTTTACGAAAAACAGAAACACATATCCGCACTACACAGAGTGATTCCACCATCACAAAGAAAACAGCAGAGCGACCCAACACACCTGAATCAATAATAAAATAAAACACACCAGCTTCACCTTT
>NW_006921890.1:1080500-1089983 GCF_000298275.1 Orycteropus afer afer
ATGTTCATCACAGCACTATTTACAATAGCCAAAAATGGAAACAACCTAGGTGTCCATCAACTGAGGAATGGATACCCAAACTATGGTACATAAACACAATGGAATACTGTGTAACTCTAAAGAATAATGTAAAATCTGCAAACCACCGCATAATGTGGATGACCTTGGAGAACATTATGCTGAGTGAAATAAATCAATCACAAAAGGACAAATATTATATTAGTCTGTTATTGTAATTGTCAAGGAAACGTTTATCTATGGAAGATCATTTTCTTTGTTGGTTACCAGGGGTGGGAGTTGGGGGGAGGAAATACTGTTAGATAGATAGAGTTAAGTTTTGACTTGGGTATAGAAAAGGGCAATGTACCAAATGTAAGTGATCAATATAGTGGCATTGATGAAGAGAAAGACATAGAGAGGTATGTGGGAAGTACAGACAACAAAGATGAACACTTTTGCACATATAGTACGGCGTGGTCAGTGAAGGCAAACATGGGTATATGGGTGGAAAGATGGGTGGACAGGCTGAAATATTAGGTACATATATGAAGTGGAAAGTACACCCAAGAACACGTATCGGGTTGGTAGACAGTTATCCAATAACTTTATGTGTATGATTTGAATTCTCAGGTATATAATGGCGCTGACAAGGGGCAAGGTTGTAGTCACTGCTTGATCACAGCCAGCTACCCAGAGGGACTGAGTAGTTGAACATGTGGGCTTGGGACCGTAGTCACAGAGGACATCAAGTTCAATTGGCATAACATACTATACAAAACATTGTTCCACCTCCAACTGTTGCAAGTAGTGACTGAGATCTTAAAAGCTAGCAAGCTGCCATCTAGATGCAACAATGGGTTTCTCCTTGTCCAGAGCCAAGAAGAATGAGGAAAACCAAAATTAATGGAAACAATTAGTCCTAGCAACTGGTATACCATTCTGGTATACCATTCTGCAGCCCATAAGACCATGAGACCAGAAGAAATAGATGGTGCTCAGCTACTACTGTCAACCATTTGGAAGAGGATCTTTGTAGGAGATCCTAGATAGACAGGGGGAACAATGTGGAGCAAAACTCAAAATCATTAAAAAAAATAAAAAAGTGGGGAACAGGTGTGCTGGCCCAAGGGAGCCTGGTGGAACCACTGAGGCTATGGCCCCTAGCTGGCCTTCAGGTCTGGAATTGAACACACACCTGTGGCTTCCAGCCAAACAGGCATATCAGTTGAGCATTTACCTGAGGGAGATACTCTCCTTGGAGAGAATAAGCATGAAAGAAAGAAGGGCTGCTCAGTCACAGGAAGACAGCTCAGGGGGTAGGAGTGCATGGAGAGATGAACGCAGGGAAGAGGTAGCTATCGGGAAGAAGTGGGAGGGGAGATGTTGCATTTGGTAAACTGTGGTCAATGTCATGAGAGAAAGTGTATGTGAACTACTGAATGGAAAGTGTATTTGCTCTGTAAATTTTCACCCGAATCACAATTAAAAAAAAAAAAAAAAAAAGAAAGAAAGAAAAATTATAATTTGTGGCTTGTTGCCAGGCAAGTAATTATAAATGGTTCATCAAGTACTTACGTAGCTGTTAGTGAGAAGGTGATATTCCTTTTGCACTTCATTTACTAGAAAATTCTAGTATATACCATGATAGTGAGAACTTATATACGACTGTAGCCATGTATTTGTGATTTTTCTTTTTAAATTATATTTACAATCATCTAATAGGAGAACTTTCTTGGAATTAATTGTTGATCCACAGAATGACTTGAGATATTTCTTAATTCTGAAATGCTGACAGGTGATCAGCCTTCACAGAACTAACAGTTGAATGCATTAGAGCATTTTATATTAGGAAGATGGCAAACTGCAAAAACTTATTCTGTCATGCAGATGATGTCATATAAAAATATCTTGGAAACAAAAGAAGACTTAGGAGTAAGGTTATGTTTTAAAAAATAAAGTTCAGAGTTTGACAAGAAGACTTGGGGGCTAGATCCATAGGAAATATCTTCTGATGTACATCTCAAGGCTGTAGCAGTGTTCTTCCTCACCCTGAGAAGTGTAACTTACCCTTTGCTGGCCAAGCAAATGAAGATTGTCTTTAAACCTGGGGGTACCTTGATTGTTACCCACACATGGAAGTATTAAACAGATGTAAAGCTGGGAAGAAGATATCATGATAGGATTAAATTTTAGCAATCACTTTAAGTTATGTCTAAAACATAACATATATGTCTATAGACATAACTTCAAATTTATAACACTATATTAATATTCATAATCTGTTTCTGTAGGAACAAAAGAAAAATCTAAATAAGATACTCAGTATCTTTTGCTGAGCCCATTTAATGCTTTCAAATACTACTGAGATTTAAGAGATGTCAATCATGTTGTTGTTGTTGTTATTTGCCATCGAATCAGCCCTGACTCATAGCGACCCCTCCTTGGGTTTCCGAGGCAGTATCACTATGGAAGTAGGAATGCCCAACCTTCCTTCCGAGGAGTGGCTGGTGGGTTTGAACCGCCAGCCTTCTGGTTAGCAGTCAAGTGCCTTAGGCACTATGCTACCATACTGATGGTAAGAGATACTTCCTCTGAAGTTAGAAAATGTTGAACCGTTGAAGGGTTAAATGCTATAGATGTTAATTTCATTTCCTTGGCAAAAAGGAGCCATTAGAAAGTTCTAAACAGATGACTGACATCTTCACACTTACTGTTGTTTCTGAAGAAAATTTTTGGCTATATTATAGAGAATAAATCAAGAGTAAATAAGGCCAGAAGCAGAAATACTAATTAAGATATTGGGTTTACGTATCTGGGCAAGAGATATTAGTGGTCAGAAATAGAATGGTGGCATTGCGGACAGTGGACATATGGAATAAAATAAAATAATCATCTTGCCATTGAACTGATTTTGAGTCATAGCAACTCTAATGGATAGAGTAGGTCTGCCTCATAAAGTTTACAAGGCTATAGTTTTCACCAAAGCAGTGCCTCATAAAGTTTACAAGGGTATAGTTTTCACCAAAGCAGACTGCTGCATCTTTCTCTCAAGAAGTGGCTGGTAGATTTGAACTGCTTACTTTTCAGTTAGAGAGAAATAATTGGTGGTGGTTAATGATTTGTGGATGGAGCCCTCATTGTGCTGTGGGTTGTGCAGTGGGTTAAATGTTCGACTGCTAACCACAAATTTGGCAGCTGTAACCCACCAGCAACTCTGTGGGAGAAAGATGTGACAATCTGCTTCTGTGAAAATTTTAGTCTGAGAACCCTATGGGGCAGTTCTAGTCTGTCCTATAAGGTCGCTAGGAGTTGGAATCTACTCAGTGGCAAAGGGTTTGTTTTTTTGTTGTAGTGATTGGTTGTGCATACCTGGAGAGGACAGAGTCCAGGGTGATGGATCGATTTTCAGATCAGGCAACTGGAGTAAATGATGGAACCCTTTGCTGAGATAGAAAACAAAGTGGGGGACAGGTTTGCAGATTGAGCACTGCAATTTCAGTTTGGACATGATCCTCTGAGTTTTCAGGAATGGATGTCATCAGGTAGTTGAATATGTATCGATAGCTGCTCATTGAAGCCATGAGAGTGGATGAGCTTATTTAAAGAAGGTGTAAGAAAATAAAAGCTACAACAAAACTCCAAGGAAAATGGTGTTTCAAGAGAAAGAGCTGCCCAAAGAGGTGAATGACAGGATGGCTGGAAAGAAGTGCAGGAAGGGATAACTTGGGAATCCTGAGAAGAGTTTGTTCTAGGAAGAACAGAGAGTAAACAATAACAGACTGACAATAAGTCAAGTAAAACTTGTAACATCTTGTGGTGAGGGTGTACATTGTCCTTTCACTGATAGGAATAATTAGGTATTAACTTTTTTGTTGCTGTAAAAATATATAAAGGAGAGCATTTGCCAATATAAAATATTTACCTATTTAAATCTCAGTGAAGAACAGTAGTGAGGATGGACAACCATTGTCTTTCTGTCACACAGATATTTCCATTCTGAATAGAATTATTCCTAAATCAAGCTAATGATACCAAAAAAAAAAAAAAAAAAAAAAAAAAAAACCAAAAAAAAAAAACATACAGCAATGAGAGAGAGCAGATATGAGAATTCATGGGTAAACATTATAGTGTGTTTGCATTATAATTTAATGTCTTATTCTACATTTTCTCAGTTGTATTTGGTAGCTTTTCTCTTTGCATACCCCAATGCATACTTTCTCATATTGATATAAACCCTTGGACCGTTATTTACTGAGGTCATACTCTAAGTCTTCCATCCACCCATTTGTGATTTATAGAGCACACTTTATTCTAGGAGAGAAAATGGTGGTAAGGCAAAGCCATCAAGACATGTTCAAGCTTGTGGAGAAGACAGGCATGTAATTCAGTGACCTCAGTAAAGACTTACCATGCCATGAGAGTGTGATCATTTCATCCTGGGTGAAGGGAGAGTATGGTAAGGAAAGTACTCTTAAAGAACAAAAGGTAATTAAATGAGGAGATGTTGAGGTTCATCGCCTTGAAATTGAGAGGCAAGGCATTTTCCCTAGACTTGTAAAACAGAAAGGTGGGAAGAGGAAATGGTTATTCAGAACAAAGTGAGCATAAAGAAAGCCCATTTGGGGGTAATGTGAACCATCCATCCTGGCAGAGCGGAGGCATTGGCACTTCCTTTTTCACCCTTTACTACATAGGGAAGCCTGCTTTCTCTACTAGGGTGCAAATGTATGCAAGAGCTTTGACCCATAACTCCTCACTGTGCTTGTTGCTCTATTTCGATATATTTCAGCTTGGCAGCAGGTACCTTAAAAGTAAGGACCATTATTAGAAGGAAACACTTCAGTTATAACTTGAATTTGATCAATACAATGAGTGAGTGCAGTTCTTCCAGTGGCTGGACCTAATGATTTTAACATTTAATTTCCAGGCAAACAGAGAATATTAATATAGAAGAGCATGAAACGATGGACCATGGTCATCCTACATGAAGAAAACTCATGCTATTCATTTGTCTTTCTTGGGACTGGTTCTGTGGTCGTCCTTAAAGTGGCGATCAATGAATAGTCCTAGAACTGTGAAGCCATGAGGTTCTGAGGAGTGGATTTGGGTTGAAATTCTCTTTCCTGTCCCAGCTAATCTTTAAGGAAGCCACTTATCATCTTTAAGTCTGAGATGTACCATGTATGACATGGTGACACTAGACTGTCCACCTTATAGGATCAGTGTAAGAGATGAATATGGGAATGCAGATGAATCCCTGAGCAGTCTAGCAAGGAGGTGATTAAGTCTTTAAACAATCAACTGCTATTATCTGCTCTTATCTCAATCTTTCTTTTTATATAGATAGAGAAATCATTCCAAGCAGGTATGGGCATAAGAATCACTGGTGGAAATTGTTCCAAAGGCACATGTCTGGGGCTCAGTACCTGAAAATTTTTATTCTGTAGCTTTGAGGAATGTACCAACCATTTAAAAATATTCTAGAGGTTATTGTGAATTTAAAAGCCACAACTGTTTTATTACCACTAGAATGCTAGCTAATCAAACCTAACAGATATTCACATAATATTAAACTACTGATAAGTTTGGCATTTTATTTCATGAAGTCCTGTCATGTACATGAATTAACAGAACTGTGGTAAACATACTTTATTTTTATAATGAGGCATTTGGCAGGATAGAATAGTGGATCCATTCATATGAAAGCCTGCAGACTGGAGGAGTTGGTCAGAAGGAGGCATTCTGGTTTATTTTTATCTTATGGAAACTGCTCTGCAGAGGTGCCTATGATTCTGTTTCAGGGTCTGATTCCTGTCATCTGCTGTCTTGCCAGGTGACCCAGGATGGCACCATGGTTGTTTAAAACATTAATCTATCCATTTTGTAAACTTTCATGGACAGCTCATTGTCGTGGTTTGTACTCATCAGTAAGGTCTACGTGGCTTTACAGTTGACATTGATTTGTTCCATTCTCACTTGACACCATACCTTGTTCTTCTCTGATTTGTTGGACACTTTGCTGTTGGCTTGCTGTTATTACCCTGTCATTTGCACCACCTTCCCTTCAGATTTGTCTTTGCACCATGGCTCAGTGAGGTGAAATGAACATTGCCAAGTGTGGCTATGAACTCAGCTCATTCATGTGGAATGGGAATTAAAAGCATTGTTGGAAAAAAGATCACCTTGGATTACTTGATGCTACAAACACTTGACAGATGCTGGGACGAGGAACCTTGAGGAACAGAAGCTCATCTATGCATTGGACAACTAGTCTTGAAGAGAGAAGAATGAAAGGGGGCAGTGGCAACAACAAGCCCGGTTCCCAGCCCTGTCCAGGGAGACTAATCTCCTTATTTCTCCGATAAAGAGATTCCTTCAGCTTCCCCTTTTTCTCCCAGGGTTTTTAGTACCTTAGAGGATCAGGGGCTGATCCCTCCAACTATAAAATACTAGTCTTACTTTTCCCTGAAGAAACTCAAACCAGGGTTCTGAGAAGCCACAATTCCCAGGCTTTGACCTTTTCCTGGGTAGAATAATATTTGAAAACAACAGCTAATATCATCTGATGACCCTAATTTACTTCCTGATAAAATATCTCCAATACACTTGAATAGTCATTTTTTCACTAGAATTACACAAACAATTAACAAATCAGTCTACTTAAAACAATAAACAAAGAAAAAATGCCACTGCTATTAAGTTGATTCTAGCTCCTGTCAACCTGATAGGTCATAGTAGAACTGCCCATAGTTTTTCTAAAGCTGTAAAATTTTACAGAAACAGAGTGCCACATATTTTTTTTTCCATGGAGCAGCTGGTGGATTCAAAGCACCAACCTTTTGCATAGCAGCTGAGCACTTTGACCACTGTGCCACCAGGCCTCTGTAATCTACCCCATATCACTGAATAGTTGAGCTGGAAGTGAAATAGCCAATAATCTTTCCAGGCCCTTATCAGATGCATAGCTGACTGGATTGTTTTGGCATTTGTGCTTCTAGGAACCGGGTCTTATCTGCACACAGCATGAGAAGGATGGGAAGATGAGGCTCGAGTGGAGTATGGAGGCCTTAGGAAGAGTCTGGAGCAAATAGATCCTTTTCTGAGACTCCAGCAGGATACAGTGGAGACATTAAGCAGTGGGCCCTGTTACATAAGTAGGAGAAGAGATCAGGATGGACCAGAGGAATATATCCATCTGGTGGATGGCTCATCAGACATGTGAAGCAACCACCAAGTCAAGCCAACAGCAAGCAGAGAAATGGTATAGGGCATCAGTCCCCAAGAAGATTCAATTGTAGCAGACCAGGAGATTGGTCAATGTAGTTACTGTTTACCCAAGGACTTGTTCAGAAAGCTAGATATGAACCGAAGATCTAGAAAGAGGGCACAACAAGAAAGTTGACTGCATCTTGAATTAATCAACTTCAGATGTGCTTAACATCTTCCTGACCAGGAATGAGACCAGCACCTTAATGTGGAATATGGTTCTGCTTGGACAGATGAGACATGGACATAGAATTTATTACCAGTCTCATCATGGGAAATTATTACAACCAGCTGCCCAGCCACTCAAAACCAGGGTCAGCCAAGTTGACACACAACTTAACTACCACAGTATCTAAGAATAAAAGTTTGAGCTTAACATTTGCCTCTAATTAGCAAGTGTTCCTTACTGAGATTCCCATAATAAGGTCAACATTAAAACTAAAAAAAAAAAAAAAAAATCTTTTATGGAAAAGAATCAGGGTATTTTTAATATGCATCAAGCTCACCAAAGTCTGTTCTCTAAAGGTCATAGCCAAGCATGTCCCAGAGTAGCAAATAAAGTAGACTTATCTCTTATGGAAAGGCAAATCCGTGCCACTGTGGGAGTATCAGTCAGCGGGGGCTTTCCAAAACTGACCCCTCCAGGCTTCCAGCCTGAGGAGGCGTTCTTGTTTTCTCATTTTCTCATACCCAAAACACTATTGTGCATATAGTTTAAAAGAAAAAAAAAAAAAAAGAGTTAAATGACACATTGCATAAAAGGTTTTCTAAAATTTGTAAAGGACTTTTTTTTTCTCTTGTAATTACATATACTAAAAACAATATAAAGCTTATGTGTGTGGACTAAAATACAGTACAAAGTTAAGACCTATCGTTGGCAGGTTAGGGTTGTTGTTGAGTATTCATTGAAACATTTTTCACTAAAGATAATCCTTAAAAGGGGATTAGGGGCAGCTCTCTGATGTAACTTCATTACTGTATTTTAAAGGTGATATATCACATATGGGAGCTCTGCTGGCAAGGTGCCTAAGGCATTAGATTGCTAACCAGAAGGCTGGAGGTTCAAATCCATGAGTCACTCCTCAGAATGAAGGTTGGACAGTCTATGTCCTTAGGGATACCACCTTGGGAACTCAAGGAGGAGTCACTATGAGTCGAAATTGACTCGATGGCAATGAGTTTGGTTTTGTTTGCTATATCCCATATAAGGAGCACTGGTGCATGACTGTTAAGTGCTTTTCTGCTAAATGAAAGGTGGGGTGATCGAACCTAGCCAGCAGCTCTGAGAGAGAATGCCTTGGTGATCTGCTTCTGTGAAGATTACTACCTGGGAAAGCCTGTGGGGCGGTTCTGCCCTGTCACACGGGGTCGCTGTGAGTCAGGACTGGCTTCACGGCACCCAGCATCACCAAGAGCATATCATATCTCAAAGTTTATTCCCTTACTAATTATATTACATAGAATCAGTATCATTATTATTCTGCCAGAATTTAAAGTGCAAGACATAGACTTGAAGCATTGTCTTCTAATATATGTAATATGTAAGTCATATGAGGAACTAAGTAATAAATAGTTTTATATTCATGTTGTATTGTTATTGTGTGACATCGAGTTGATTCTGACTTCTGATTAAGAACAACCTTATAGGGCAGAATGGAACTTCCCCATAGGCTTTCCAAGGCTGTCATTTTTATGTAAGGAGTTCCAGTGCCTTGTGTTTAAAAGCACTCTGCTGCTAACAAAAAGGTCAGGCAGTTCAAACACACCCACAACTCTACAGGAGAAAGATGAGGCAGTCTGCTGTCTTAAAGATTTGTAAGCTTGGAGAACTTCTGGAGAAGTTCTTTGTCATATAGGGCTGCTCGAGTTAGGATCGGTCATTAACTGACAGTAGTAGGTAATCTTTATGGAAGCAGATGGCCACATCTTTCTCCTGTAGGGTGGCTTGTGGGTTCTGAACTGCCAGCCTTTCAGTTAGCTTTTTTTTTTTTTTTTTTACCCCAACTCACTGCTATGCAGTCAACTCTGACTCATCGAGACCCCCCTTTGGGTTTCCGAGGTGGTAAACCTTTAAAGAAGTATGTTGCTCCACCTTCCTTCCAAGGAATGGCTGATGGGTTTGAACCACCAACCTTCTGGTTAGCAGTCAAATGTCTTAGGCACAGCATCACTAGAGCTCCATATATATGTAAGTATGTGCATGTATACATGTTTGTG
>NW_006921890.1:1090362-1091569 GCF_000298275.1 Orycteropus afer afer
TGATATAAACACTGACTGCCTGAATGTCAAGTCTGTTTTATTTCACATCACTGCCCTTTATGTCTCAAAGTGCACATCTTGGTAAACACATTTTTCCCTTTGGACCCCTCTGTAATTTAGGTGTGAATTCCACTTCTCATATAGATGAGAGAATTAATCTTTTGTGTGGCTTTATTTCAGGAATTACAGTTTGAAAGACTGACCCGAGAGCTGGAGGCTGAACGCCAAATCGTCGCCAGCCAACTGGAGCGATGCAAGCTGGGCTCGGAGACTGGCAGCATGAGCAGCATCAGGTACTGGGCACACTGCTCCTTAAGCTGTCGCTGTGTGGAGTCACCACGGAGAGGAAGTGGTGGTGGTGATCTTCTTACTGACCTGGCAGTGCAATTGCAACATTCAGTCAAATGTTGGAAAGGAGTCATTACTGACCTGATTTCAGATGTTTGAATGGGGTCAGAAATAGCCATATTTGTGTTTGAAACTCTTTTAACAAAATTAGTGTACACCCTCAATGCAAATGGTGCATCATTTCCCGCAAAGGAAGGCTTTACTTTCGGTTGCCTGGCAGGAAACCAGGAGATGCCAAATCCAACTCTCCCTATTTGGCTCTATTGTTTTTCTAAGTGACCCAGACTTGCAGGTTTCTGAAATGAAAAGGCAAGACTCCATTTGGGTTTGCTATATATTTTTTGCGATTATGTGATGCTAAATTTTATCGCTTCTTCTCCAATACCAAACACACAGGCAGTTCTCTATGTATGAAAGTAAGTCTTGATCCATAGATAGAAGTGATAATTGAATCAGGTGTTGGTTTGAAATGATGAACTGTTTTTTTTTTTTTTTTTTTAAAGCATTGCACTGTAGTTTGGGTGAAAGTTTACAGAAAAAAATTAGTTTTCCAGTCAGCAATTTATACACATCTTGTTTCATGACCTTAATTGCAGTCCCCTCAAATTAACAGTACTCTCCCAACTTCCTCTCTGGGTTCCCTGTTTGCATTTGTCCTTCTTTCCTGCTCCTTCCTGCCTTCTGAGTGGTGTTTTTGGGCAAAAGCTCCCCTTTTGGTCTCATATATTTGATTACTCTGAGAAATATGTTCATCATGGGTATTATTGTTCCCTTTATAGGCCTGTCTGTTGTTTGGCTGAAAGGTGATTTCTGGATGTGGGTTCAGTTCCAGATTTGACGGTATCTAAGGGCTATAGTG
>NW_006921890.1:1092419-1093609 GCF_000298275.1 Orycteropus afer afer
CTTTTACCTTGGGCATGTTGTGCCACCCTCCTGTGTGTATTGCCTTTACTTGCACCCAGATTTAATGTGTGTGTCTAACAGGGGTGGGGTGTTTTTGTTTGACTTCCTTTAACTTCACAAGGAAGGTAGGAGGATCAAGAGCATCAGTAACCCAAAGCCCATTCTTATGATGCAGAAGTCAGACATGCTGCCACTCTCCAACATTTTCACCAGCCCTGATGCCAATTGTCCCTCCCACAGCACTCTTTACTTCTCTGCTGGCTTTGATGATCTGTTGCAGTAGCCACAGAGAACTCACAGATAATGCTCACCATTACAAGGCTTATTAGGGAAGCCTACAATTCAGGGTCAGAATCGATTCAGTATATGGTTCTTCCAACAGGACAGCTTCTCAGCTGTGCACCGGCACACTTCTCTCTGGGCTCAGCTTCTCAGCCCTGTGACTCAATGGCATTTGCCCTGCTCAGGCAGGTTTACCAAGCTCTTTTAGCTTTGCATATAGGTACCCAGAGAGGTAGCTTCCTCTTCCAGCAAGCCTCCTGTCTGAGGGCATGCAGCTTTTTCACTCCTTGGTCTGAGAATCCCACTGCTCTATGTTGTGCTGGTCTCTCAGTTCTGCAGCCTCTGTTTCTCTGGCGCTGCTTCTCACCATCTCTGTACAGGTATCTCGAGTCCAAGGATGGGCTCCACTCCCAGCTCTTCTTTCTTGATGGTAGTGAAATCCCACCTTTCCACCTTGGGGTGACTCACTTTAAACCTAGTGGGATTGCAAAACTGACCAATCCCCATTTTAGACCTTATTTGCAAGGTCCCACACACAGGGTGTCATGTACCTTATTTGTATTATCAATAAACCATTCAATCCTCTTGGTGGGCCACAAGCACCTCATATTTGCATAGTTCCACTCAGTCATCTGGTGAGATTCACAAAGAACATGGCTAGAAGAGCCATATTAAGTAATTCACTGTACCACAAAGTGTGTAATCTCTAGTTAGTGATTTACCCTCCCCTCCCTTTCCATCCCTGGTAAGCATCAAACAATGTTTCCTTCTGTGTGTAAATCTTTTCTTGACTTTTTATTATGGTGGTCTTATACATTATTTGTCCTTTTGTGATTGACTCATTTCTCTCGGGTAATATCGTTCAGGTTCATCCGTGTTTTGTTACTCACAGGTTTTTTGCAGATTCT
>NW_006921890.1:1093804-1097481 GCF_000298275.1 Orycteropus afer afer
GCCAGCCTTCTGGTTAGCAGTCAAGTGTCTTAGGCACTATGCTACCAGAGCTCCCAATGTCTTGGTAGTACTATGCAAATATGTGGTTCTTCTGGCCCACCAAGGTAATTGCTTAACTTGCTACTAATTTAAGGTGCATGGCACCCTTGTGGGAGTGGAACCATGCAAATATGACATATGGAACCCTAACATGAAGATTGATCAGTTTTGCTGTCTTATTACACTTAAGATAGCCATCCCACAGGTGGAAAGGAGGAATCTCACTACCATAAGGAAAGAAGAGCCAGGAATGGAGCCCATACTTTGGACTGAGATCTCTGCACTGAACCTCCTTGATCCAGGAGACAGAACTGTGACACCAGAGACAGCAAGAGATGGTGAGACACAGCAGCAAAGGAATGGTAGCAACAGAGGCACCAGAACCAAGAAACTGGCATGAGACAGCGTGGTCGGCTTCCTGGCACGGAAAGAGAAAACTGAGTGCCTTTGAGCTGTAGGCTTGCTGCCAGAGTGGGGTACCTCCGGGCACTTATCCAAGGAGCTAGCTTTGCTGAACCACAGAGCTAGAGTGGAGCACCTTTGGGACAAGGATTCCTGGTGGAGTGGCGTACCTCTAAGCATTTATTGGCAGAGCTGGAAGAGCTTTGTAACACTGAAAAAAGCAGGACAGATGCCAAGCCTATGGGCAGGGAACAGAGAGAGATCAGACTGCAGGCAAGGCTGTGAAGAGGCTGTCCTAATTGAAGAGTTGTATCCTGAGTCGTTTCTGATATCATTTCTGATACTGAATTGTAACCTATTACTTCTTTAGGAAACCTCATCACAGAGTATTTTCTGTGAGCTCTGTGAGGCCATTGCAGTGAATTATAGAACCTAGCGGAGAAGTAGAGAGTGCCATGGGAGGGTCAGTTGGTGTCAGAGATTGAAAAAGCATTGGATGATGGAGGCACGTGTGACTTCTGCCTCATAGGAATCAGCCTTGGGCTGCTGATTTTGATCTTGATCCTCCTCCCGCTTGTGAAGTGAGAGGAGGTCAGACCACACACACATGCCATTTTTACAGTGTACCATACTTTGTTCATCCATTCATCCACTGATGACCACTTAGATTGTTTCTGTCTTTTTCCTATTGTAAATACTATGATGAACATGGATATGCATATATTTATTGTCTTATTTTGCTAGGATATATACCTAGTAGTGGGTTGCTGGATCATATGGTATTTCTATTTCCAATTTTATAAGGAAGGGCCATGCCATTTTCCACACCATTTTCCAGTCCCATTAGCAGTGTAAGAGAGTTCCAAACTCTCCACACCTACACCAGCATTTGGTGTTTTCTTTTTGTGTTTGAACTTTGCTCTTATTGTTGGGGTGAGATGATATCTCATTGTTTTGATTTGCATCTTTCTAATGGGTAATGATTATGAGTATTTCTTTATGTCTTTTTTAGCCATCTGCATGTCTTACTTGGTGACATGTCGGTTCATGTCCTCTGCCCATTTTTGAATTGGATCCTCTGTCTTTTTGTTGTTGAGGTGCTGAAGGTTTCTATGAATCTTACAGATTAATCCCTTGTCTGGTAAGGCTGCCAATTCCCACCCCCCCAATCTATATATTCTCTTTTTACTAATTTGGAGATATCTTTATGCACATAAGTGTTTAATTTTTAGGAAGCTCTAGTTGTATAGTTTAGGAGCTCTGGTAGCGTAGTGTCTAAAGACACTTGACTGCTAACCAGAAGGCTGGTGGTTCAAACTCACCAGCCATTCCTCAGAAGGAGGATGGGGCAATCTACTTCCGTAATGATACTGCCTCAGAAACCCAAGGAGGGGTCACTAGGAGTTGGTTCCACTCGATGGCACATAACAACAACAACAGTTGTATAGTTTATCTTTTGCTGTTTGTGCATTTTTAGTTATGTTTAGTAGTCAATTTATGTTATAACTTAGGGCCCCTTAGTTTGCCTCTGTTTTTAATTTGATAATATTTATAGTTTTAGGTTTTACCTTTAAGTTTTTCATTCATCTTTAGTTAGTTTATGTGTGATGTTTGGATCCTGTTTCATTTTTCTTCAAATGAATATCCAGTTTTGCCAGCAACTTTTGTTAAAGAGACCACCTCTTCCCCATTTAATGCCTGTTGTCCTTTGTTGAAGATCAGCTGCCCATAGGTTGATGGATCTATTTTTAGAGTCTCCATTTTGTTCCATTGTTCTATGTGTTTGTCATTTTGGTTTTCAAGATAGCAAACAAACAAGCTTTTACTCACTTGACCAGGAAATAAATTATACTCCTTGGGATCATGTTTTTGTATTTAAGAATTTTTTTTTGGGGGGGGGGCAGGTAAATGTAGCCCTATAAAACTTAGCTTTCAAATCTCAGTAATACATTGCAGTTTCCCATTATCTTGCTTACTATTGTGTCCTTAACATCCTCTAGTTTTAGGGAGTTTTAGTTAAGGATACTACAGTAGCTGTGACACGTAAATTCCAGAATTTCAGTAATTTAATGCAATAACAGTTTGTTTCTCATTCATGTAACAGCCAGATGGGAGAGGGTGCTGATCAGGAGTGTGTTTTTCTTCTGTGAAGTGATGGAGGACCCAGGCTCCTTCTATCTTAAGGCTCGGCCATCCTCTAAGACTTCATTGTCAACTCTGTTGTCAACTATATCATGGTACTAAGAGTGCAGTGGCAGTCAGGGTAAACTGGTGAGAGTAACTCATATGGTACAATGGGGATCCTTAGCCCTGCAGTGCATAGCCACTCTTCCCTGGGACTAGCCACATGGATTTAGTGGACTCTTGGGTGTCTGCTTCCTTTTGAAGAATTAAAATACTGTGTCTCTGTTGCTCTAAAGTATTTTATCATTGCAAGAGTAATTTGTAGTTGACATATATGACAGGTTGAATTATGCACCAAAAAAATGTTTATCAACTTGGCTAGATCATGATTTTAGTGGTTTGGCAATTATGTAATGACATAATTATCTCTTATGATGTGATCTGATGTAATCAGCCAATCAGTAAGGGAAGTAACAGCCTTATTCATGTTCCAGCCCTGATGTGATGTAAGGGGAGTATCACTGGTGTGGCACCTATATCATCATTTCTCTTACAAGAGATAAAAGGAGAGAGAAGTGAGCAGAGATCAGGGGGACCTGCGTAGCACCATGAAAAATGAACCAATGTGTGGAGTGTGTCCTTCAGACCCGGGGTTCCTGTGCTGAGTACCTCCTAGATCCAGGGAAAAATTGATGCCAAGGCCCATGGAAGTCTCCAGAGAATGTCATGGATGTTGAAAGGAAACAAAGATCTTCCTTCAGAGAGAGAAAGGCTTTCCCCAGAGGCTGAATACTGAGTTCACACTTCTGGCTTCTAAACTGTGAGAGAATAAATTTCTGCTTGTTAAAACCATCCACTGGTGGTATTTCTGGTATTGCCACATGAGATAACTAAAACAGTGTTTTACCATTCAGAGTCCCCTGACTTTAGTCTTGTAAAGTGGTACTTTTCTTTGTTGAGCAGTGGTGAATTTTTCAATGGAAATGATAGTACTCTGTACTTTTAAACTGTGCTACTTGGATGGAATATTATTTTCAATTATAAAGTCTTCTGTAGGACATGTGGAAGCTCTGGTGGTGTAGTGCTAAGGCATTTGACTGCTAACCAGAAGG
>NW_006921890.1:1098941-1113587 GCF_000298275.1 Orycteropus afer afer
CAGTTCACTTGAAAACAACTACTATATAACTTTCACTGTTCATTTCCTATCCCAGCCTAATTGTTTGATCAACTCCAGACATGCTTCTTTAGAAAGTCACATCTTCACTAGGGCAATGGACTAAGCCAGCTGGCAAGCAAGAAGGATATTTTAAAAATATAGAGAATCAATTATATTAATTATATATTATCAGTCTATTATAATTCCACATTATGTAATACATTTTATAGTTATTACCAAGGTGCCCTGGTAGCACAGTGGATAAGCTCTCAGTTCTCATCAAAAGGGTGCTGGTTCAACCTCCCCAACCACTCTATGGAAGAAAGATGTGGCAGTCTGTTTCCATAAAAATGTACAGCCTTGGAAACCCTTCAGGGCAGTTCTACCCTCTTTAAGTTCACTGTGACTTGGAATTGACTCTACGACAATGAGTTTGTATTTTTGGATATTAGTTAAGGAGCACTGGTGGCACAGTGGCTGAGGCATTTGGCTACTAACCAAGTGGTAAGTGGTTCAAACCCATCAGATGCTCCATGGGAGGAAGATGAGGCAATCTACTTCCATAAATCTATATAGCCTTGGAAACCCTATGGGTCACTGTGAGTCCAGATTGACTCAGTGGCAGTGTTGTGCATTACCAGTTAGTTAAGGAGTTCTGATGATGCAATGGTTAATGGTTAACACGTTCAGCTGCTGACCAAAAAGTCTGCAGCTTGAACCCACCGCCCACTCTGCAGGAGAAAGATGAAGCAGTTGGCTTCCATAAATATTTACAGCTTTGGAAACCCTGAGAGCAGTTCTACTCTGTCCTATAGGATAGCTATGGGTCGGAATTGATTCGATGGCAGTAGGTTTTGGATTTATTGCCAATTAACTATAATTAATTTCATATGACATGATATACTTTTTTATAGTAGCATAAGAACAGCTAAATAAAGCTATCGTGGCAGTCTCTATTTTTATAATATGGATAGTCAAGACTCTTATTTTAAAAAGACAAAATGTAAAAGGAAAAGAAAAACAGCATAAAAAGTCAATTGCTCTAAATAAGATGATATTGTTTCTGTCCGTGGATAAACTATTTAATTTCTTCCAAACAGAAATGTCCATGAAAGTCTGCCGTATGTTGGAGAATTGGAATGTTATAAATGTTAAATAAGTAAATGTTATAAGAACTAAATGTTATAAATATTATCAAAGGACATTCTTTTTTTTTTTTTTTAAATTATTAGGATTTGGGTGAAGATTTACAGAGTAAATTCACTTTTCATACAGCAGTTCACATATACTTTGTCTCATGTCATTGACCAAAATTTACAATGCAGCAGCTCCCCTCCCACTTCCTCCCCATAGTTACCTCCTCCCAGTGTCCATCCCTTCATACTCTTCTGCACCCTGAGCTATCTCCCTGTGCATAAGCAGCCCAAAGGACATTCTTTTTAAGAACTAACTTCAATGAGCCCAAATGCTAGCAATTCTGTAAATAGTTTAAAAATCTTTTTCGTATCTACAACAAAGTCTACCTTATTTTAGAGAAAACACTGCTTTCTAGTTCAAGTTGTGAGCAACATTGTTGGAAGAAACAAGCCAGATAGTCACATAAGTTTTGTCTGAATAAAATCTGTTTATTTAAAAACATATTCAGTGAATGTTCTCAAAGAAATAGATCATATATGAATCGTTCACAAATGAAGACATTTTTTATTATCTTATTCATTATTTTGCCAGATATAGTATTTAAAACAGGAGATGGTTACAGTTATTCTTTTTAACTAAAGAAGGAATATATTTGCCAAAATGTTTTATTTTGGAAATTGGACATCTGAGGTTTTGAAATAACAATGTTAAATTTTTTGTTTTAAATAATTTTTTGTTATTCTAATGTAGATATTTGTACACATGCCCATGTTCCCAAAAACACTCATTTAACCAAAGGTAAAATGATCTAATAACCATAAGAGTCTGTTTTAACCACTGCTGAGTACATGCTTGACAGCTGGAAAAGCAGTTAGATAGATTTTTGAATCATTGCTGATTGATTTGTTGTTGTTTGAATGTTTCAATGAATATAATTTTTATTTCAAAATTACAAAGAGAATAACTGTTAAATTCCACGCTAGCAAATAACCATTTCCTATGGGGCTAAAGCATGACTCTTCCAATAAAGTCTTACTGATTTATTTAAACTGAACAATGCCTGTATTGAGTTGCTAATCAGCATTCACCTTGCAGAAGTCACTTCTTCCCAGTCTGTTAGGATATATCTGCTTTGTTATAAAAACACAAAAGAAGTAAATAATGGAGGGAATGCAGACATCATGTGGAGTTGTTTTTCTGGATTGTCAAGTTTGTTTAAAAAAAACAAAACAACAAAAACATACAATTTCTGTCTTTGTTTCTTCCAGTCAAAATTCCAAAGCAGAAAGCTTCCTCAGAAAGGTTCCTTATTTTCTTATGCCCCTTTGTGGACACTTTTTATCTTAACCCTCACCACCATCTCTCACATTATCTAAAGTATTCACTTCAGATTTGTAACTGCTTATAACTTGCCTTTTATGGAGCTCTGGTAGCACAGTGCCTAAGACATCTGACTGCTAACCAGAAGGTTGGTGATTCAAACCCACCAGCCACTCCATGGAAGCAAGACTGAGCAATCTGCTTCCGTAGATGTTTACCACCTTGGAAACCCAATGGGGGTCGCTATGAGTCGGAATCAACTTGACAGCAGTGTTTTATTTTTTAATATATATAACTTGCCTTTTTAATGTTGAAATTGTTCCTTTAGGATTTTCTATTGATTTTTTTTTTTCCTTTTTCTTAAATAAATTTAGGAGGAACATTTGGAATATTCTCTGGGCCCGTCACATTCCATCTCCATGCTTTCTAGCATCGTCATTTCTACTCAGGTTGCCTGCTCAGTTCTCTTTTCTTCCAGAAATAGCAGGGACATTTACAGCTGTTTCTTATAGAACAGTGACACAACCCTCTTTTTCTGCCCAACCCTTCAGTTCCTTGAGTCTTTCTCACCCAGTTTAGGGACTGTGACCACTACACTGAGCTGTCTCTAAGGAGTAAGTGCAGTTCCTTGGATGATGCTAATGATAACAACAGTAACAAGAACAGTAGTGGTAATAATAATAGTGTTGTTATTTGCTAAGCACTTTCCATATGCCAGGCATGATATTGAATTGCTTTACATAGATTATGCCGTTTGATCCTATTAACCCTCTCAGTTCAATCTTACTGTTTTATTTTGTGGATGTGAAACATGAGATTCAGAGAGGGAAGTTTACTTTCTCAAAATCAAACACTGATCTTTGAGCCCATACATATTTATTCCCCAAGAAAATGACTGTGAAGATGGCGCGAGACCCGATTGTTTTGTCGCCGAGTCAGAACCAGCTTGACGGCATCTAACAATAACAACATAATCATTTGATGTATTTCTTAGAGAAACTACTATATTTTAACATTTTTCTCACAGTTTTAAACACTGACCTTTCCAAAACGACATTCTATTAGAAATAAAACTAGTATGTTTTACATTAAACAATGCATCAGATTTTATGTAAAGCCAATATTTTGGAAAACTAACTGCTCAAGGGGCAAGGGGTTGGCATCTTTTGACCTCCTCAAACTTCACAAGAGGAAGAGAGAATCACCATCAGCAGCCCGAGGCCTGTTGATATGAGGGCAGACATGCCACCACCTTCCAGCCCTCTTACCAACCTTGACAGCAACTGCCCCTCCTGCGGTATCCACCACCTCTCTGCTGTGTTGGATAATTCACTGCAGTGACCACACAGAACTCATGGATTATGGTGTTTAGTAGGGAAGCAATGGGCTGCAATTCAAAATCAGGAATGCGCACAGGATGCAGTTCTTCAGTCAGGACAGTCTCCCCTCTGCTGTGTCCTTAGACACGCCTCTCTGGCCCTTGGCCTCTCAGCCTGGGCTCTGCCTCTGTGGGCCAGTTCAGCCTACACTTTGTCTCCTGCCTCTTGGCTCCACTGCTGCAGTCTCTCATACAGGCTTCTCTCTCTCAGCTGGACATCTGTCTCTCAGCAGCATGTCTCTCAGTAGCACATTTCTCTCAGCAACACATCTCTCTCACAGCGGATCTCTCTCTGCTGACAGTCAGATTCCTTCTGCCTCTAGGAGGGCTCATTTTGAACTGGGCAGAGTGGTAAAACCAACCAATCTCATCAGAGTCTACACACCTGAGAGAGAGAGAACTCTGCCAGATTACTTTGTGCTGCTCCAACAGAAATACTCCAGGTGGTTGCCTTTAATAATCAGGAGTTTAAATTGCATAGTTGCACCCAGAAATCTGGTGGGAGTTACAAACATTATGGCTAGAAAAGCCATATCATGTAATTTACTGTATCGTACTAACTCTAATGAATATGAAAATTTATATTCTGATCAGTACAAAACTGGAAATCTTTATATATTTAATTAGACCAGAGAGTCTTTTCTTACTTTCTCATCCTGATGTATTTTTTAAACTTATTATTAGATATTAAAGGTGGAGATTTATTTGCAGAAATTATAGCTAAATTTTCATCATTGTGTTTTTATATTACCTAGACTTATTTTGTAACATATACTTGATTTCTATGAATTTTATTTTTGTCGTCTATAAAATCAGAATAGTCTCTCCTATAGTTATGCAAAGATTAATGAAATATGTAAATAAAGTATCTAATACTCCAATGGTTACTATGCACATCAGATGTTTTGTTTTCCTTCTTGAAGTATATCCACAGAACCTTTGAATTGAGTTCTCTTTCCTAATTTTTCTGTAAAAAATATTGAGTGCCTTCTCTCACTGTGGGCTAAAAAGATGTATCAGAATGACTGCAGTATTTGTCCCCTCCATAATATAGATTAGACAACCACTTAGAAATTGACAAGATGGAATAGAAGACTACTCAAATCCATTTTCCTTTGACATAGACCCAATTTTAAATATCTCTGGAACCACTGCTGGAGCAGGACATAGGACTTTGAATGTTGTATGGCCATTCACAGAAGAGCAATAGTGCATTGAGAACTTATATCTGCCAGGAAATGAGCAATTAGTTACAATACAGAAACCATGACTCTTTAGACACATATAGAAGCCATGACTCTCTTAGATACGTACAGCAAGCGATAAATACATTGACCAAAAGATCCGTGTCCGTTCCTCTTCCTTGTGTGTTCTTGTTTGTAGATGTCATCTACTTGACCCTGACCCATAATGACCCCATGCACTATGGAACAAAATGCTGCTTGGTCCTGTACCACCGCCGTGATTGGTTGCAGATCAGACCATTATAATCCATAGGAATTTTTTTTTTTTTTTTGAGGGGCTGATATTTGGCAGTAGATTGTCGGGCTTCTCTTCCTATTCTGATTATGCTCTTCACCGGCCTCATGGTAGTAGCCTCATGGTGGCTACTCATGAGGTGTGCTGGCTGGGAAGGCGAGAATCCTGGAATGTATAAATACCTGACCGGTAGAAGGCTCTGTGGATGAAGGACATTTGTGCACCCCCATGTTCAATTCTTTGTTTAGATGTTGAGGTTCCAAAAGATTGTACTCACTTATTTAGGTTTATTGTTTTTTTAAGGTCATTATGTTACTGCTGTTGTTAGTTGCTATTTCAGCTTCCCACGCTTGGGTTCTTCATCTTATTCAAACAGATAAATCACAAAATTTTGCCTGTTCTTGTGCTTTTTTCCTGACTGTTGACATGTTTGAGTCCATTGTTTTTGGGGTTGTGTGGCACCTTACAATCTACAGAGCTTATCTTCAATCGGTGCATTAGGCATTGATCTGTGATCCATAGGGTTTTAACTGCTGGTTTTCAGCAGTAGGTCAGCAGGGCCCTAAGTCTACAAGCTCTGGTGAAACCTGCACACTGTGGATGACTCTTCCTGGTATTTGAAATAGCAGTGGCATAACTTCCACAATGACAGCCACATGCAAGTCAGCACAGTCTGACAAACTGACAGATGTTAGATGGTCATTATGGAAGATTAGAAGCAAATGATACTTCACCTGACAAAATAACTATGAGCGTTTGATCAACTCAAAAGGAAAGAACTTCAGTCAGCCAACACTGGAATGACTATAGTCTTGCCAAACCCTACAAACATTGTGTGTTCCAGTCCCTCAGATGGAAAAGCCAGTGGGGTGAGCAGAGAGAACAGCGCAGTGTTGGGAAGTCAATACCTTGACACCAGGCAGATGGTGATTTGAGGCAGACATTTGGGTTTTCTGGGCCTCAGTGTCCTTAGCTGTAGGAGAGGAAGTGATGAAAATGTAGTTTTGTTTCAGCTTTTCCCACCCTTGTCCTCTGTATCTCATCTGAATGTTCTTTTAAAGGTAGTAAGTCACATGTGAATATTTTAACAAAGAGGCATTTCTTGAGTGACGAGTAATAATACTTACACAATGTAGAAAGCAAATAGATTTGGGGCTTCGAAGAAAGGCAAATTAGGTGAGCTCTGGTTGCATAGTGTCTAACACATTTGACTGCTAACCAGAAGGCTGGTGGTTCAAGCCCACCAGCCAGCCACTCCTTGGAAGGAAGATTGGGAAATCTACTTCCATAGAGATACCACCTCGGAAATCCAAGGAGGCATCACTATGAGTCGGATCCAACTCGATGGCAGTGAGTAGCTATTTAAGGAGCTCTGGTAGGGTAGTGGTTAAGACATTTGGATTTTACCAAAGGTCAGTAGTTCAAACTGTCCAGCTGCTCCAAGGAAGAAAGATGAGGCAGTCTGCTTCCGTAAAGATTTACACCCTTTGAAACTCAATGTGGCTCACTATGAGTTGGAATCAACTTGATGGCAGTGAGTTTGTTTGTTTTTATAGTTATTGTGGTGGTTATGTTTTTGTGTCCACTTGGCTAGGCCTGGTTGAGTGGCTGGGCAGCTGGATGTAGTATTCCCCATGATGAGACTGGTAATCAACTCCATGGTGGAATCTACTGTGAGAAGCTGAGTAGCTGCTTTTGGGAATGTGGTCCACTTCCTGTATATAAGCAGCAGCTTTGGGAATGGTCTCCAGCTTATAGCATGCTTGGACCCTGCACGTAGCTGTGTTGTTATCCAGAAGTCTGCCATGCTCTGCCAACCTGGGAACTTACAATGGACTTGAACTAACGGCCTGCCGTGTGGTTTAGTAACATCGGGATTGTGCCTTTTTATTTGTCAACCTTGGGCTTGGCAGCCTCAGCAGCCAGCAGCTGAGTGAAGAAAAGCCTCTAACTTCAGTGGCCCAGGAGCTGGGGCAGGGCTGAAGCCCAAGGCTGAGGGGCTTTCACCCAGCCCCTGGAGCTTGGCACTTTGAACTTGGACTTAAAGCCTCCCAGACTATAAGAGAATAAACTCCTCTTTGTTAAGGCCATCCCGTTTGTGGTATATTCCTGTCAGAGTGACACTAGGTAACCAAAACAGTTATGTAAACCTTTTATTTCAACATAATATTCTCCAATTAAGTCAAAACATGGACTTTATATTTCAGCAAACATAGATTAAAGGAAGTTTGTTATATTGCAAAGGAGCCTTGATGGTGTAGTTGTTAATCACTTTGCTGCAAAATGCCAGGTTGGCTATTTAAACCCACTTAGTGGCTCCATGAGAGAAAAGACCTGGTGATCTGCTCCGGTAAAGATTACAGCCTAGAAAACTCTATGGGACAGTTCCACTCAACTCAAAAATGTACTCGACTGTGTGAAAGAATAACAGCATTGTACTGGAAACCACCTCAGACCGGCAGCACTGGTATTTTCTAGTTTGGCTAAAGATAGGTTTCTTTATCTGAAACTGCTCAGAGTGGGGCCGTTTATGCAATAACTGTTCTCTTCTTAAAAAAAAAAAAAAAAAAGTATTTAGCAAATACTTCTGTGGACCCATACATTCGTGAGCATTCCTTGTCCTTTAAAGGTAAGTATGAAGGGGCTCCTAGCCTCCAAGGATTTTCTAACTAATGGAGGAAAAGAGGTATAAACAGGTAACATAAAATTCCCCCCATAGAATGCCATGATAATGTGTGTTGATGCTGTTAGGAACACAGGAAGTAGGCATGGAGTCCCAGCGGGATGTTTGTGGATCCACTGATGTGATGAAATCTTGACAGGCCAAGAAATGGGCGAAGGGCATTTCTCAGAGGAAAAGTGTGAAGTAGGAGGGAAAAGGATCGATTTGCAATCAGTGTGGCAGAGATGCAGAGTCTGTGGAGAAGGGATGAGTATAAAAGGGTGGGGAAGGACACGTGACCATTCTGTGAGTTGCCAAATGCATCAGGGTAGAAAGTTCCAATTTTGTTGCATAAGCAATAGAGCAGGGAGAACACTTTTAAGCAGGGAAGTGACCTAATCAGCTTTGGTGCTCCCGGCACTTGGAAAATGGATTGAAACTTATGAGGCTGGTGACAGCAGCACAATTTAGAGATGGTGACCAGTCTCTAGAAGATAGGTCATTAAATCTTACACCATGACATTGGGTCCTTGCAGAGATTTCAGAGTTAGCATTTGGGTGGATTCTCTGTGTCAAGGGAGACAGGGCAGGATTATGAAAGTATTGTTTATTTATTTATTTTTAAATTAAACATTTAGTAAGCTAAGCCAATACTGTGAGGTTAGTGATTACTGTAAGCATTGCCCATCTCAACAAGAAACCTTGGGTTTGATTTTGTTCTGTGGTATGTGAATGTATCCTAATTCCCTTTTATCCAGGAGAAACTATTACAGAATTTTAAATGTAAGAGATTGCTGTGTTAGCAGCAGGCAGCAAAGATGTTGCTTAATTTGTTGACAGTAAAATTGTGTTCATAAGCTCCAGCCTTCTCAAACATCTGTTTGTTTAGTACCTCAAGAGCTGAGGAAGTTTAAACATCGTCACACATTGTTGTTTAGTCTTATACACTTATTGGAGAATGGAAGTCTCAGCAAGATTTTACTGAAGAGTTCTGTCTAAGGAATTGACTGCCAACATTATTCAAACGTTAGCAATTAACCTTCTCTCCGTAATGTGTGAACAGTGTATCCACCAGTTGTCAATTCGCTGCCATTTTGACATACCTCATTTAAAGTAGAGAGCTTCATTCTGTCTTCAAGACCCAACAAATAGGCATGCTTACTTTAAGGTGCTGCAAAGGTGGTGGTAAAGACAATGGAGTTGGAAACTAGTAAGTCCTGGCTTTGATTTTTAGCTCCACGACTTGCTAACAGTGATACTGGGAAATAGAAACCAGTCTTTTATGGAGTTGGTATGAATAGGAACTAACTTGATTAGAGTTCACCTGACACTGATATGACCTTGTTCACAAAACAAAGAAAACCCTATTTCCAAGAAAGATTTCATTCACAGATGTAGGCGTCAGAATTCCAACACATATTTGGAGGATATAATTCAATCCATGACACTTGGGACTGTTAGTCAGCATTTTTGTAAGGCCTGACTTGTGTATGAGGTATTGTGGAAACCAGTGGCATCCTCTGGGGCTTGTGTCTAAAAGTTTTGATGCCAATTTGGCACAGAAGTCAGAGAAGTCTTGCTGATGGCTATCGGAGTGAGTTGCTATGGATACAGTGCTTAGTAAGTAAAGCCAATTACTTGCCCTCAAGCAAAGTACAGTCTTAGTATTTTCATAAGGCTATTACTTTACTTTGTTGTTGTTGTTAGGGGCCGTCAAGTCATCTCCAACTCACAGCGACCCTATGTACAACAGAACGAAACACTGCCCGGTCCTGTGATAGCCTCCCTCACAATCCTTGCTAAACCTGACCCCATTGTTGCAGCCACTGTGTCAGTCCATCTTGTTGAAGACCTTCTCCTTCTTCATTGACCCTCCACTTTACCAAGCATGATATCCTTCTCTAGGGAATAGTCCCTTCTGACATTTTGAGAGCCTTCCAACCTGAGGGGCTTATCTTCTGGCACTACATCAGACAATGTTTCAGGGCTATTCCTAATGTTCTCCAGTAATATATCAGATATTGTTTCACTGCTATGCATAAGGTTTTCATTGGCCAATTCTTTGAGAAGGGGATGGCCCCTTCCTTCTCCTGAGTCTGTCTCAGTCTGGGAGCTCCACTGAAACATGTCCACCTTGAGTGATGACCCTGCTGTTATTTGAAATACTGGTAGCATAGCCTCCAGCCTCACAGCAAGGTGCAAGCCACTACAGTACAACAAACTGGCATAGAAGTGGTGGGCTTTACTTTGTAAGCATAAACAATTGATAGTTGCCTAGTAAACCTACTCTCCTAGTTGCTGTTAGAGTCCATCAAGTTGGCTGCAGCTCAAGGCACCCCTGTGTACATCAGAACGAAACTCTGCCCAGTTCTGTGCCATTTACAGTTGTTATAGCCCTTACTGCCTAACATTGTGAAAGAGCCTCAAGCCCACTGTTGCAGCCACTGTGTCCATGCGTCTCATTGAGGGTCTTCCTCTTTTTCGCTGACCCTCTACTTTACCAAGCATGATGTCCTTCTCCAGGCACTTCTTCTTCCTGAGGATATGTCGGAAGTATGTGAGATGGAGTCCTTGCTTCTAAGGAGCGTTCTGGCTGGACTTCTTACAAGACAGATTTGTTTGTTACCCTGGTTCTCCATGGTATATTTGATATCCTTTGCTATAACATCATAATTCAAAGGAAGCCATTCTTCTTTGGTCTTCCATATCTGTTGTCCAGCTTTTGCATCCATATGAGACAATTGAAAATACTATGACTTTGTCAGGTGCACCTTATTCCTTACAGTGATATCTTTGCTTTTTAACAGTTCATAGAGGTCTTTGGCACAGATCTGTAATACTTCATTTAATTTCTTGACTGCTGCTTCTATGGGTGTTGATTGGGAACCCAAAAATATGAAATCCTTGACAATTTGGATATTCTCTCCATTTGTCTTGACATTGCTTATTATTCCATTCGTGAGGATTTTTTTTCTTTACATTGAAATATAAATTTTAATTATACTCATATAAACTGATCTTCCTTGTAAGCATATTTATATTATCCTATCACTGACAGCATTGTACTTCAGGATAGATCTTGATATATATTCTTTGTTATGGTAAACGTGACACCATTCCTCTTCTATTTATCATATCCTGCATATTAGACCATACGATTTTGCAATTCACAATGGCCAATACCAGTCCATTTCAGCTCACCGATGACTGGGATGTTGATCTTTGTGCATTCCAATCATTCATGATGACTTGCAGTTTTTCTAGATTCACACTTCATACGTTCCTTGTTCCAAATATTAATGAATGCTTGCAGTGGTCTCTCTCATTTTGAGTCATGCACATGAGGAAATGAAAGTCCTGAAATCTTTACTCCATCTGCATCATTAAGGTCAATTCCACTTTGAGGAGACAGCTCTTCCACAGTCCTGTTGTGAGTGCATTCCAACCTAAAGGGCTCCTTTTCTGGCACTGTATTAGACAACGTGCCACTGCTACTCATCAGGTTTTCACCGGCTCATTGTTTCAGAAGTGGAACATCAGGTCCTTCTTCCTAGACTCTCTTAGTCTTGAAACTCCACTGAAACCTGTCAACTATGGTAACCCAGCTGGTGTTGGAAATACTGGTGGCACCACATCACAGCAACATACAAGGCACCAGAGTAGGACAACCTGACGGATGAGTGCTAATGTATGGATGTCACTCTTATACCTCTCTCCACTATCTATAACAAAATGTATATCAAGCTAACTTTCCATATGATAGATAAACCATGTTGTTGTTTGGTGCCGTTGGATCATCTCCAACTCATAGCGATCCTGTGTACAACAGAACAAAACACTGCCTGGTCCTGTGTCATCCTCACAGTTCTTGCTATACCTGAGCCCATCATTGCAGCCACTGTGTCACTCCATCTTGTTGAGGGCCTTCCTCTTTTTCGTTGACCCTCCACTTTACCAAGCATGAAATACTTCTCCAGGGAATGGATAAACCATGTAATCCTGAAATAAAACATCATGTGCAAAATCACAATTGAAGGGAGAGAATTAAATTATCTCAGTTCTATTTAAACTACCCTTTGGGATGAGGATACAAAGGTGTATTTTAAGCTTAAACTTGACCATTTCAAACACTTACTATGTTTTGCTAATGAGCTATCATTCCAGAGGGCAAAAATTAATCAGAATTCAATTCTGAGAGCAACTCTTGGATTCAGAACAAAGGAGAAATAAGCTAATGAAAAAATTAAGCTCCATTGAATAGTTGAAAGGTTTTAAAGAAATATCAAACGTTTCAAAATAAGGGAATTTGTGGAAATGAACTATGAAGAAAAGAAGGCTCTTCTGCCAAGGGAAAGGGTGTGCCATTTTTCACAGAAGATTTCAATCTCCTCACTCTTCACAGAAAAGAATTCTTTCATTTCCAGTCAGAAAAATACACAGCCAATTTAAACTTTGTGATGCTAATTGAATACAATGACAAAAATAAGATACTTCACAATAAACTTGAAAATATTGCATTAAAATGGAGGAAATGATCATCTATTTTACAAACATTGTCATTTATGAATAGCGCTTTAGTATAAAGTGAAGTGGATTTTCTTTAAAGATTATGCCATGCAACCATAATCTTTGGAATTCAATGTTATATTTTAATATAATAGCACATATAATACTATGAGATAGAAAACCAAAGCCAATTCTGACTCATAGCGACCCCCATAGAGTTTCTAAGGTTGGAAACTCATCCTGGAAGACTGCCTCATCTTTCTTCCTCAGAGCAGCTAGTAGGTTCAAACCATTGATCTTTCAGTTAACAACTCATTACTTAACAGCACATTGGCTTAACCACAGTACCACCAGAGTTCCTTATTATGAACTATTGTTGTTAGGTCCTGTTGAGTTGGCTCTGACTCATAGTGACCCTATGTACCAGAGAACGCAATACTGCCCGGTCATGTGCCATCCTCACAATTCTTGCTCTACCTGAACACTGTGTCAGTCCATCTCATTGAAGGTCTTCCCCTTTATTGCTGACCTTCCACCTTATGAAGCATGACATTCTTCTCCAAGGAATGGGCCCTTCTGACAACATGACCAAAGTAGGTGAAACAAAGTCTGGCCATTCTTGTTTCCAGTGAGCATTCCAGCTTCACCTCTTCCAGGCCAGATTTGTTTGTTATTCTGGCAGACCATGGTACTTTCAGTATTTTTTGTCAACGTCACGTCACAAAGTCATCAACTCTTGTTCAGTCTTCCTTATTCCTTGCCCAGCTTTCACATGCATATGAATGAGGCAATTGAAATTACCATGGCTTGAACTATAGGGCATATACCATGAAGATTATGCAGTATGTGTTGTTGTTGTTGTTATGTGCCGTCGAGTCCGACCCGAGTCATAATGACCCCTCCTTGGGTTTCTGAGGCAGTGTCACTACGGAAGTAGGTTGCCCCATCTTCCTTCCATAGAGTGGCTGGTGGGTTTGAACCGCCAGCCTTCTGGTTAGCAGCCTAGTGCCTTAGCCACTATGCTACTGGAGCTCATATATATATGTATATATATGTGTGTGTGTGTGGATATATATATATATATATATATATATCCACACACACATCATACACACACACATATATAGCTGATATCTTCTATTCCAACCTGTTAACCTGCCATCATGTAGGATCCTTTCTTCTGCCAAAGAGTGTGTGCAGAGTTTGCAAGCATACATATTGGGCTTGGTCAGCACTGTTGGGCTTTTCCCCTGTGAGCAGGCAAAGGTTGTCCTGGGACTTGATAAGGAGAGCAGTGACTTGGGTCTAAGGTGTGGACCTCTTCAACTTTTCTCTGTAATGCCAGAGAGCTTCCAAAAGTGTTTGTGCAGATACACAATCCCATCAGTAATGCATAATGCATCAGTTCATATACTCAGCAAAACTTGATGTTTTTCTCTCAAATCTGGTGGGTATGAAGTTTGCATGTCCCAGATTCCAACATTAATGGAACCTCTTATATATTTTACTTTATCTATGTTTATTCTTCTGTTGAATGCCTATTGGATTTTGCACATTTGGGGACCTTAATCCCCACTGTCATTTGTTGACTCTTCCCTGCCCACATCATGGAATTTCTCTAGTGGAGAACACTTATCAAGAGTGGGAAACACAGTTCTGTAACATTTGTGGTCAAATTCAGTTATATATCTATGGAAAGCAGGTGCAGAGCCTGAACCATTTGCAGAGTTACTCCACAGTGCATGTGATAAGAGTACCCTGCCCCTTTGGCTGTCCCTGAATACTCTTCAAAGATAAACACATAAAGAGTTAAATGGTTTTGACTGCAGTCCATTGGGTTGTCTCAGAGGCAAATGCTGATTCCACTAACTTGCACAGTCAAAGGGGATGTACATGGGTTTATCTGAGGTCTGTAGGTGACAGAAGATTACAGAGCCTGCTGTTCTGAGATTCCAGTGTGAAAATGCAGTATTAGCCACTGACAGTGGAGGAACTCAGGAATGAAGTATAGGTGGTGTCAGTTTCCCCCTCAAGGTTCTGTAGCCCTTTCCCGTTGACTTTGTATGGGGGCATAAAGCAGATGATTTGTAATGATCAACAAGACACATGGTGTTTTGATTCACAGATGATTTAAGAGTAATCATGGAGGTCATTGTTTTTCTTA
>NW_006921890.1:1114302-1115870 GCF_000298275.1 Orycteropus afer afer
AAAGTCTAAAGATTATCTCAGGGAAATGATTTCAGGGGTTCCTCTAGCTTCTGTGGCTCTACAAAGTATTGATTCCATGAGATTTTGATAATTCTTTTCTGTATTTTCCCTCTTTTGATCAGGATTCCTTGATGGGATCTTGGACACAGTTCATTATTGCTGATGAATACTTAGGATTCTCAAACTTGACTTGTTCTCTTGTGTTGCCACTGAAGTAACCCCTGCATCTCATGCTCTTGACTGATGGAGCCATGGAGGTTCCTGCATGTAGTCTCAGTGGAGCAAATAATGTCCCTGTCTCAGTTCGCTCATGCTACTACAATAGAAATACCATAAGTGGATGGCTTTAACACACAGAAATTTATTCTCTCCCACTTTAGGAGGCTAAAAGTCCCAATTCAGGGTGCGAGTTCTATTTGAAGGCTATCTCTCTGTGTCAGCTCTAAGGAAACATCTTTATCTCCTTTTAACCCCTGTGGGCCTAGCCATCCCTTGGAGATCTCCATGTGTCTTGCCACCCATCTTCCCCTGGATCTAGGAGGTTCTCAGTGTAGGGACCCTGGGTCCAAAGGACATGCTTTGCTCCTGGCTCTTTTCTTGGTGGTAGTCAGGTACCACTTTATCTGCTTGTTTCGTTCTCCTTTTATTTCCTGTAAGATAAACAGTGATTCAGACCACACCCCAGGGGAACTCCCCTTATATAGGATCAGAGCTGTGACCTAAGTAAGGGTGTTGCCCTAATCCCCTTACAACTGATTGGCAGATCATGTCAGATCACATCATGGGGGATGATTACATTATTACATAACTGCGAAACTACTGAGAATCGTGGTCTAGCCAAGCTGACCCATTTTGGGTGGACACAGTTGAGTCTGCGACAGTCCCCTAGAGGGCAAAAGTTGGGTTCCAGTCCACCCATTTGCACCTTGAAAACCAGCCCTGGTGATCTGCTTCTGCATGGTCAAAACCCTATGGGGCTTTTGTTCTCTGGACACGAGGGTCACCATCAGTTGGAATCAACCTGACAGCAACGACGACAACAACAACAATAGCAAAAAGGCTCTTTGTTGTTCTTCTGTGCCCTTGAGTCAACTGTGCCTATTAGTGACCCTATAGGGCAGAGTTGAACTGTCCCATAGGGTGTCCTAGGCTGAAATCTCTAAGGCAATAAATTGCCAGGTCTTCCTCCCCACACAGTACCTGGTAGGTTTAAACCACCAACCCTTCAGTTACCAGCTGAGTGCTTAACAACTGTGCCACCAGGGCTCCTTAAAGGCTCATTATCAAAACCAAATCAAACTCATTGCCACCGAGTTGATTCTAACTCATAGAGACTCCTGTTGGGTTTCCGAGGCTGTAAATATTTATGGAAGTAGATCGCTCCATCTTTCATCCGTGGAGCAGCTGGTGGGTTGGAACCTCCAGCCTTCTAGTTAGCAGTCAAATACGTTAGGCTCTACACGACTGGAGCTCCTTCAAGGCTCTTGAGGTGGCAGATACTGAGAAGCACTGGATTTTGGCGATCCAGAGACTGGTGTGATATGGAACGCCAACTTCTGGGCCAGGTA
>NW_006921890.1:1116939-1118628 GCF_000298275.1 Orycteropus afer afer
TTGTTGTTGTTGTTGTTGTTGGTTGATTGGTTGTTTTGGGGCAGAGTTTTTAAAAATGCTGATGCCTGAGCCCCAACCTCAGAGAGTCTGATGTGGGTGGTCTGTGGCACTGTGGTTGAAGTTGTAGTCATTGAATCAGGTCTGATTCATGGCGATCCCTTGTGGGCAGAGAACTGCTCCCTAGAGTTTCCAAAACTGTGCCCGTTCAGAAACTTATCGCCAGGCCTATCTTTGAGGTACCTCTGAGTGGGTTTGAACTACCAACCTTTTGGCAAGTAAAAAACAAAACAAAACAAAAACAACTAGAAACTTACTGCTGTAATAAAGCTTTTAACCACTTGCACCAGCCTTGTTTCAGACTTTTTTTAATTTCAAATCATTCCATCCCATAATATTCTAATACCACAGATATGCTGTGTATATGTGTATGTCCAGAAAAAAAAAAAAAAAAAAAAGCCCAAACTCACCCTCCTTGGGTTTCCAAGGCAGTATCTCTATGGCAGTAGATCATGCAGTCTTCTTTCAAGGAGCAACTGGGGGGTTTGAACCTTCTGGTGAGCAGTCAGATGCCTTAGGCACTGCGTGTGTATTTGTATGTACTGTGGTCTCTGAGAAGCAGATGGCTAGGCCTGTCTTCCCAGGTGCCTCTGCATGGGTTTGAACCACCACCTTTTGCGGTAATAGTCTAGAACTTAATTGTTTTGCCATCTAGGAACTCCAGGTGCCCCAGGTGTCAGAGTAGAACTGTGCTCCACAGGGTTTCCAATGGCTGTACTATTTCAGAAATGAGATCACCAGGCCTTTCTGCCAAGGGACCTCTGTGAGGACTCAGTCTTCAGCTTTTCAGTCACCAGCTTGGCGTGTTAACTATTTGTACCGCCTATGGACCACTGAGACTAGTTTACAGCACTTCAAGATAATAACAATGGCTGATATTTACTGAAATCTTACCTATTCTAAGCACATTTTCTCAGACACATGTAGTCTTCTATCTCATACAAAATGATGAGATGAGTATATACTATTATTATTTCCATTTTCAAATGGAGTATACCAGTAGGAATAAATTAAGTTGGGATTTAATCCTGGGTATGACTCCAGGCCTGAGTGACAGCCATGACTCTCTGCTCCCTGTGTCTGGATACCCATGGGTTGTTGCAAATAGTTATCAGACACTTATAAGGGCAAGGGAAGCAAGAAGATGAAAGGGTGGTGGTGGTGGCAGGCCTCAGGGAGACATGCACTCAAGTCTACCAGGCGAAATATATGTCATAGCAACTTTGAAGACCCCAGACATTATGCAGTGAACTTATGGCTTTTGTTGATTCTGTTTAATTCTTATTCTGTACAGCCAGGTGAAAACTCTTATTAGGCTTTTGGGAAACTATTAAGAATTATTTATGAGAACTTTGTCATTAAAAATAACATTCTGTGACTTGTTGGAGAACCCTCCAAAACAGAATGCCTCGAGTTGGTGTTCCCAGGCAGTCTGATTAAGAAAGAGCTCTTCACACCCCCACCCCACAAACACACACACTGGTGTTCTCAGGCAGTCTGATTAAGAAAGAGCTCTTCACTTCACCACACACACACACACACACACACACACATACACACACACATACACTGGTGTTCTCAGGTAGTCTGTTTAAGAAAGAGCTCTTCACCACACACACACACACACACACA
>NW_006921890.1:1130114-1176788 GCF_000298275.1 Orycteropus afer afer
TAATTGGTTTCCCTTTTCTTTGTTGAAGAGGGTCTGTGCAATCCTTCTGCCTAGTCCGCCATCTTGCCCCGCCTCTCTCCCATCTTGGGACTCTTAATGGACTTGAATCAATGGCTTACCATGTGATTTGGTACTGCCAGGACTGTGCCTTTTTACGTGTGGGCCTCGGGTTTGTCAGCCTCA
Organism: Orycteropus afer afer; assembly: GCF_000298275.1. Taxonomy (NCBI): domain Eukaryota; kingdom Metazoa; phylum Chordata; class Mammalia; order Tubulidentata; family Orycteropodidae; genus Orycteropus; species Orycteropus afer. Next base: position 1,130,298 of record NW_006921890.1, read on the forward strand.
GCAGCCAGCTGCTATCTAAGTTAAGAGAAGCCTCCAGCTTCAGTGGGCCCGGGAACAAGAAGCAGAACTGAAACCTAAGGTTGAGGGGGTTTCACACAGCCCCTAGAGCCTGGGACTTTGAACTCAGACTTGTCACCTCCAAAACTGTAAGGGAATTAACTCCTGTTTGTTCAAGCCACCTGTTTGTGTTCTTTTTGGTTAAAGCAGCATGAAGTAACCAAAACAGCAGCTAGTAGTAGTACTGAGTAATTACTGTGGTCCAAAGGCTCCTCAAAACACTTCATGTATCGATTGGCACCTCCCTTTGAGTTAGATTCTGATGTTAGTTAGACTGTTGCACAGATGAAGAAATGGAAGACCAGTGTCCGGGAGACCTTGCTGAGTCAGGTAGCAATAAGTGGCATGTGTGACATTTGAATTCAGTAGCATGGGTCCAGCTCATGATGGTATGCTGGTGGAAGTGTGATCTGTGTAAGTCACCCCCTCGTATATCCACCATTTATATCACTGTCCCCTGCACATGGTCCTTATATCACCGATTCTGTGGTCAGAAGCTAGGTCAAGCATAGTTTTAGAGATATTTTGTAAACCTGTAGATGCAGTAGTGCTTTTACTTTTCCTTCCGTCTATGAAAAATCGCACAATCATCGAGGAGGAAAGCTCCTCATTACAAGCTTACACTTGTAAAGCTGTTCACGTTATAATAGAGAGTTAAAAAAATAAATGAATAAATAAGCAGGGTAACGCACTTTATGTTCAGCATGATACAACCTATGAGGGAAATGTATGTGTAGAAAACAAAGCAACATGGGAGGAAACTGTGCCGGAAAGCTAGCATACACAATAGAGGGTACGACTTACTCTTTGGCATATTTTAAAGCAGACTTTACACTCTATTGCAAGGAGCTCTGGTGGCGTAGTAGGTAAGGCATTTGGCTGCTAACCAGAAGTCTGTGGTTCAAACCCACCAGCTGCTCCATGGGGAAAAGAGGAGGCAATCTAATTTCATAAAGATTTACAGCTTTGGAAGGCCCAGTGGGAGTCGCTTGGCATAGGAATCAACTTGATGGCAGTGGGTTTGGTTTTTTTTGGTTTTATACTATATTGCAGGCTGCTTCTAGCAACAAGACCTAGACACATGCTGGGTAGTTGAATAGAGTGAGAAAGTGAATCATTTTCTTAGAATGGCTTTTGCATTTTAGATAAGTGCAGATTAGTTAACGTTTCAAAAGAAGTAGAAGGTGTTTCATCTATTGTTTCTTCCCAAGTGTTTAACTATCTATCCAAGTTCACTACTGAACAAAAGTGAGAGCAGACAGAATGGGTTGTAACAAAAGTCTGAGGCAAAGCTAGTTCACATGTGCCTTATAAAGTTTAGCTCACAAACAGGCCCCCGAACTTCACTTCCCTTTATTCTAATAGCAGCTCTCAAAAGACGGACGCCATGTTGAACAGCGTCACTCCTGTTTTCAGACAAGGAAACTGAAATGGGATGTCTACAGACCCAACAGCAGAGAATCAGCCCCAGGACCCCTGTCTTCTGCTCTGTGATCTCTCCACTCCACTCCGCTCTGCTGTGTTTGGTGTTTCCTCCAAGAACTGGAGTTTTAGTGTCTACAACAAGCTGGGGAAACCATGGGAATTAACACTCATTTGCAGCAATCTTGGGGTTTTTAATTTTTCCACAAGATGTTCCTACTCATCACATTAGCTAAGGAAGGTGAAAGTTTTGACAACATATAAAGCAATATAAAGATACAGGGGTGAGAAGGCTGCTGTTATTGGAAAGGATGTGGATTCTTTGGCGGGGAGGGGTGGAGAAATGTTTGCAAGATAGGAGGATTTGCGGTAGAGTTCGCTGCAGTACTGTGTCTACAGATGGGCTTATTCCTAGAAGAGTGCGAGTGCAGGAAGCTGTCTCAGTGATGCTGTGGCTTCCCACCTTCCAGGGTCTGGATGCCCAGGCCCTGGGTGTCACAGTGAGATCTCAGGCCCAGGGGCTTCAGCGGTGCCTGGGCTCGTTAGACAAACAGAGTGGCAGAACTCTTACCAGAACCTGCATTTTAGCAGGATCCTGGTGGGATTTGAACACATAATATTGTTAGTTGCTGTCCATTAGTTCCTGTTCATGACTCATGGCAACCCCCTGTATAAGAGAACAAAACTTTGGTCTTTCACCATCTTCGTGATTCTTAGTAAGCTTAAGTGCATTGTTGTGGCCAAGGGGCTGGTCTTCCACCACTGTTTGGAAAGGTATTCTGTCGTGACCTCTAAGGTTATCACTGACTGTTTCAGAAGTAGATGTCCAGCCCTTTCTTCCTAGTGTGTCTTAGTCTAGAAGCACCATTGAAACTTGTCTACCATGGGTGACCCTGTTGATATTGAAAATACTCTTGGCATAGCTTCCAACACTATAGCAATGCACAAGCCCGTGCAGTAGGACAGGCTGACAGGTGAGTAGCGGTGAATGTTGTTGTTGAGTGCTGTCAAGTTGACTCCAACTCATAGCAACCTTATGTACAACAAGGATGAGATGTAGCCAGTTTCTGTGCCATCTTCAGTGTAACTCCATATTTAAAAAATAAAACGAAGAAAAACAATCACTGTCAAGTGATTGTAAGCCATAGCAATTCCATGTGAGTCAGAGTAGAACGGTGCTCTGTGGCATTTGCAATGGCTGATTTTTCAGAAGTCGATTGTCAGCCTTTCTTCCAAGGTCCCTCTGGGTGGGCTTGGACCCCCAACCTTTTGACAAGTAGCAGAGCACTTAACCATTTGCACCACCAACATTTCCTGAATCCCCATTAGGGTTTGGAAAGCTGCATGGAATGCTTCACTAATTGTAAAAACCGACACCTCAGTGAAGTGCAGATGCCTTTGGTGAGGATGCTGATGTTGGGAGAGGATGCAGTTACAGTGGGAAAGAAGCTCATGGGCTACCATGGAGGGGATGGGAATGGAGGGCAGTCCTGAGGGCATGGATGCATGGAACTAGCTGGGGTTGTGCTATTCCCACAAGCTAGTTGCTCACATTGTAAGGCCAAAGAGCCCCAGTTGTCAGAGGTTCAGGGGGGTTTTCTCACACTTCCCAATGGAATCTCCTAGGAAAACATGTTATCCTGGGGCAGCAGTGGGTGACCCCCACTTCACCCCACGTGAAAAAAGTTATGAGGTCCAGGCTTCTTAGGGCATCAGAGACCTTTCCTGGCCATGGCTTACAAGGCTGGTGAAGGCAGTTAGCGCCCGTCTCAGGAACATCAGCACCGCCAACATGTTGTGTCCAATAAAATGTGCATATAAGGAGCCTAGTCATTACAGCAGGAGCTCAGCTGTTAACCAAAAGGTAGGCTGTTTGAACCCACCAGCTGCTCCTTGGAATAAAGATGTGGCAGTCTGTTTCTGTAAAGATTACAGCCTTGGAAACCTATGGGGCAGTTCTACTCTGTCCTCCAGGGGTGCTGTGAGTTGGAATTGACTCACTGGCAGTGGGTTGGGTTTGGGCTTTGTTTCTGTAAAGATTGACAGCCTGGGAAACCCTGTGGGGCAGTTCCACTCTGTCCTCTAGGGGTGCTGTGAGTCAGAATCTACTCCATGGCAGTGGGCTTGGTTTGGGCTTTGCTTCTGTAAAGATTGACAGCCCTATGGGGGTAGTTCTACTCTGTCCTATAGGGTAACTGTGAGTCAGAATCTACTGGATGGTGGAGGGTTTTTTTTCCCCCCTCTGTGTTGTAAGTCTTTCAGTTTGATGCAAGAATGAATATAAAATTGACATTTTTGGAAATGATGGTGGCCTCTTAAGAACGTGAGCTCTTCTTGGCTCTTCTCAGAGGTATCTTCTACCCAAGTGTCTCTGTGAAGATGCATTTCCCTGCCCCTGCTCAGCCCCCCTGGGGCTGCCACAGCTTGTGAACACTAGTGGCAGGTGCTAGAGTTCCCACTAATTGCTCTATAATTTCATAAAGAGGCGTTGATTGCTAACATAATTCTCCCTTTCTCTGAACTGCACACTCCTCTTGTGTAAAGTGACTCCTTCAAGTACCTTTTCACTTCTCTCTCTCCCTTTTTTTTTTTTTTTTTGTCATGGCCCTCTCCATTCCCAGTCATTGAAGAAACAACAGCAAATCTTTCTTGGCATCTGATGGCTTTCTTGACAGTGTAAACATTTATTCCATGAAATTGTCTTTACAGTTGATTTCCTTAGCTAGCCAATGGCCATTTCCCACAAGTCCATTTTTGGTTATTGTGGGTCCTTGTTGTTGTCAGACCTGACTTGTAGTGACCCCTCCTTGGGTTTCCTAGGCAGTATCACTATGGAAGTAGATTGCCCCATCTTCCTTCTGAGGAGTGGCTGGTGGGTTTGACCCACCTGCCTTCTGGTTAACAGTCAAGTGCCTTAGTCACTATGCTACCAGGGCTCCCATAGAAATACTGACTACCAGGGTCCTTAGAAATACTGAAAAGATTGCTGTTGTTGTTGTTAGGTAGTGTGTGTTAGCTCCAACTCATAGTGACTTTAGGTAGCAGAACGACATGTGGCCTGGCCTGGGCCCTCTTTGTCTTTGTTGGTATGTTACAGTTCACTGGTGTAGCTATCATGACGATCCATGTTACTGAGAGTTTCTTTTACTTTTACCGGCCTTTTACTTTACCAACCATGACGTCCTTTTTTAATGATTGATCGTTCCTGAGGATGTGTCCACAGTAAGCTCAATAAAGTGATAGCACAACATATTTCTATATGCGCTGATTTTCGTACTTTCTACTGAGTTCATTGATTTCATACCATATTTTAAATCAGGGCTTTGAAGTGGTTCTTCGCAGTTCTGTCACAGCCAGTGAGGTGAACATGAAATGGACCTGAATTTACAAAATGTGGCTTAGCAGAATGATAACCACAACAGGAAAAAATACAAGTTGGAGCCCTGCTAGAAACTTGTTCTCCTTCCTAGAAAACAATAGCAGTGTGTGTGTTGCATAGGAACCAGATCTCTTTAGCACCAGAGTTGGAAACTCTGGTGCCCAACTCGAAGGTGTTTGCCTAGTTCACTGATCTGAATGTGTGTTACTCTCCACATTCTTGGCAGTAATCCAGTCATGCACATCATGCTCCTGAAAGGGCTCACCATGCCTCTACTGTGCCTCCCATTCCAGGGTTTCAGCCTGTAATTTTTCTTATTCTGGTTATCGTTCTGGTACACACACATTTTACAAGTTCAGGTCTGTTCTGATTCCATTGCATTTGCCATGAATGAACTGGTTTGAACTGGTTCAGAGCCCTGTTTTAAATCCTCATTTCTCTGTAGACCTCTTCCCTCAATACACACACATCTACATCACCTACAGCATGCACACACAACACATGCATGCATACACATCAAATACTAAGTACACACCATGCACACACATACACACACACCAACAAATAAGCTACAATAATTCTTTCCATAGAACCTATAGATTAGGATTATCTATTTTATACATTTTTAGCCCTTGGGAAGGTGGATACCCCACAGTAGATGCACATTGGCTTAATAAATTTCCACTTCCTAGTTCAAAGGTCTCTAATATATCCTTTTGATTAAGAGAGTATTTTACAATGTTGGAATTGGCATTGACTTCTAGATGTTCTCTTGCATTGTAAACTGTTGGAGATTAAACATGTTATATTTCTACTAAATGCTTTTGTTCCTGGTTGGGTTTGCAGAGGCAGACTCTGATTTGGAGAGTGGCAGGCAGGAGGCTTAGTGGGGGTGCTCCTGAGGTCCACACATCTGGGAAGGAAGGAAGGAAGCAGACTGGGCAGAAGGAGGAGTTGAGTTGTGCTTCAGGGGCAGTAATGGCCTTGGTCAACCCAACAGGGGAGCTCGAGAGCTGGGATGGCCCATCCAGGTTATGTGAAGTTGAGGCACAGCCTATCAGTTATGGAACGGAGGTTGCCCTAGGAAGAGAACGTGACCTTGGGCCTGGTCTCTTTCTCTAGCTTCGACACTCTCTGACGGGGCTCTCAGCTTAGCATTGTATGCAGGGAAGAAGACTTCTTTCTTGAGGTGAGGGGTCCCTGGGTGGTGGAAACGGTTAGTATGTCCAGCTGTTAACCAAAGGGTTGAAGGTTTGAGTCCACACAGAGACACATCAGAAAAAAGGCATGGAGATCTACTTTCAGGAAAGCCACCATTGAAAATCCCGTGGAGCACAGTTTGACTCTGACACACACGAGATCGTGATGATTCGAGGCCAACTTTACGGCAACTGGTTCTGGTACTGGTTCCTGAGGGGAGGGTGTCATCACAGCACCCACCGCTGTTTCTATGTCTTCTAATAAATGCTGCAAGACTTTACGTAGTGGACAAGCCAAATCAAAATCATTGTTATAATATTCATTGTAAGTTGTAGTGAAAACAGCAGCACGGAAATGTGTATATGTAGTACATCAACTGTGTAAAATGTTCATTGATGTGATGCCTGGGAAGGTGTTGTGATGGTTATGTTTGTATGTCAACTTGGCTAGGCCTGGTTGAGTGGCTGGGCAGCTGGATGTAGTATTATTCCCCATGATGAGACTGGTATTCAACTCTATGGTGGAATCTACTATGAGCAGCTGGGTAGCGGTCTTTGGGTATGTGGTTTGCTTCCTGTATATCAGGAGAAGTCTTTGGGTATGGTCTCTAGCCTATGGCATGCTTGGACCCTGCATGTAGCCATGTCGTTGCTCTGCAGCCTGCTACGTTCTGCCGACCTTGGTACTTACAGTGGACTTAAGTTAATGGCCTGCCATGTGGATTGGTAACATCGGGACTGTGCCTTTTTACTTGTCAACCTTGGGGCTTCTCAGCCTCAGCAGTCAGCAGCTGTCTGAGTGAAGAAACACCTCTAGCTCCAGTGGGCTGGGAGCAGGAGGTAGAGCTGGACCCCAAGGTTGAGGGGCTTTCACCCAGCCCCTAGAGCCTGGCACTGTGAACTTGGACTTAAGGCCTCCAAACTGTAAGAATAAACTCCTCTTTGTTAAGGCCATCCCATCTGTGGTAGATTTCTCATCAGAGTGGCACTAGGCAACCAGAAAAGGTATATTTCAAAAGGGTGAGTGTTCTGTTTTGGTGGTTTTGATTTTGTGTTTTGCTCTTTTCTGAGCCCCCATTTTTAGTAATTAGTATGTATTAACTTATGAGACTCATCACCTCGATGGCAATGAGTTTGGTTTGGGGTTATCTTAGGATAAAAAGTCACCATGCCAGTGACTCCCCTTAACTTTTGGAGTGTCCCTGAGACCATGGTCCGCTGCTCAGCCTCCTAGCCTTCCCCATGCCCTCATTGTTCACCTGTGTAGTATTTAATCATTTGTTGAGTCTCAGCTACCCCCTCTATAGCTCCTGACTCATGAACCTTCATGGGAGGAGATGAGCTCAGGATCCGAAGGAGACTGTGCCTGCCTTGTCATGAGGAAGGGACCACAGTGAAAGGCGAGGAGTGAACGTGATAAGTTCACTCACAGTGAAGGTGAAGAGTTGGTTACTCACCTCTCTGATGGGAGGATCAGATGCCATACTCTGCAAGGTCCCTTCCACCACTAACTTTTGAAGTACTGAAGTAACAGTATCTGTAACATCACTATTGTCATTACAAATGCACTTTCTCTCCCCAACTCCTGCATTAGCCCTAAAACAAAGTTTTCTTACCCCATTGCTTTTTTAATTTATTTTTTTAATTATTGTGGAAAGTATACACAGCAAACAAACAACAACAAAAAGCACCTTTTTTTTCAGCAAAATATACAACAATTCAACAATTTCTGCATGTACAATTAAGTACAAGAATACATCAGCCAAGTGGCACAACCATTTTCACCCTCCTTTTCTGAACTTCTCCTCCTCCATTACCATGGATTCACTGCCCCTTCAGATTTCTGTGTAACCTTTCAAGTTGCTGTTGTCAGTTTGATCCCATATGGATAGTTCTTCAATAGAGAACAATGCTCAGGGCAGACATTCATTACTAAATATGTTACCCTCCCGTTTGGTATAAAGAATACTTTGGGGGATATTTTTGGTTTAAAATTTAAGGGTTAAGGATTATCTCAGGGCAGCAATTTTGGGGGTTCATCCAGCCTCAGTGGCTCTAGAATGTCTGGAATCCATGAGAATTTGGAATTTGTGTTGCTTTTTTTAGCAAGAAAAGTGAATGTTTTCTACTGAGCCTCATAACCCCTGAGGTCTACCCTTTCCCTTCCCTTCCCTACTTCGCCCAGCTCTCCAAAGCAAAAGGTTTGTATGTTGCATACATGAAGTTAGGTCTGGGACCAAGAATTTGTTGGGGTTGACTGTACATGATAGGGCTTCCCTGCAGGTCTGCAGGATTTGTGGGGGTATGGACTCTTCCCCTCAAGGTCTATCTTGGTGGGATTGCTTGATGTGATAAATTACTGTAGTATAGTGATTAAGAGAATGGGTCTGTCCTTCCTGGCATGTGTTATTGGGCAAATTCCTTCATATGGTCTTGCTAAGGCTTCCTCATGTGTAGATTGGTGATGCTATTGCAATTGTTAACATGGATAATGGTTGTTGTTGTTGTTGTTATGTGCCGTCAAGTCAGACCTGACTCATAGTGAACCCTCCTTGGGTTTCCAAGGCAATATCACTACGGAAGTAGATTGCCCCATCTTCCTTCTGAGGAGTGGCTGGTGGGTTTGAACCGCCAGCCTTCTGGTCACCAGTCAAGTGCCTTAGGCATTACGCTACCAGAGCTCCTTAAATAATGGCTGTTGTTGTTGTTGTTATGTGCCGTCGAGTCAGCCCTGACTCATAGTGACCCCTCCTTGGGTTTCCGAGGCAGTATCACTATGGAAGTAGGATCACCCAACCTTCCTTCCGAGGAGTGCTGGTGGGTTTGAACCGCCAGCCTTCTTGTTAGCAGTCAAGTGCCTTAGCCACTATGCTACCAGAGCTCCCTAAATAAATAATGGTAGCTGCTATGAAAACATACCCAAGCACCTTTGCTGCATCTTAATGACAAAGGTGTGGCCATTGTGGATCATAGCTCACCCTTAATGGGTATATCTCCAGGACAGAACTCTTCCCACAGCAACCTGGGAATTTAGGTTTATTACCTCTGTGGCTCCAGCACCTTGCACCTTTTTCCTTCCCAGTAGAAGTAGAGAGGAGGAGAGGGTAGCAGGAAGGCAGACATTTCACGGTAGGGTCTAGCAGTGGTGTATGCCCCATCTACCTCCATGACCTACAAAGGCTTATAACCAGCTGTGTACAAGGGTTTCTGGGAAACTCAGTGTATCTTTGTGCACTGGATGTGGACAAGCAAGGGTGGTGTCTACCACAATTATAAATGCACTTAGTTTGCAAGGTTGTTGCAATGTTTAGATGCAATAATACTAATGTTGTACATTAGCACAGTACCTGGCATAGACTGTACACTCAATGAAAAGTAGTGTGACTTGGCTCAGTGCTTGTCCTTATAGCCTGTCCTGAGCCTCTGTGGCCCAGGGGACTTTGTATTTCCATGCTCTTCTGTCTTTTCTGTAGTACAGATCCTATTCTTTCCCTAAACAACATTAAGACATTTGTTCTGTCTCTTCTGCAAACTGTTTGCCTGCTCTATATCCTTCAAATAGGCTTGGAATAGATGACTTGGTCACTGTTCTGTGTCTAAGCCACTCCCTTCTCCTGTGCTTTCGATTCTCTACTTGCAATGTGGTCATGGCCCTGCCTCTTATTTCCTTGGCACCAGTCTTGGAGTTTTGGTGTCCCTTGCAGCCTTTCCCCCTAACCTGACCTCACTGGATTTATTTAACATCATCTCCCACACAACCATAGAATTATATGTTGTATGAGACATATACAATTCTCCTATGTTAAAAAAAAAAAAAAGGTTATGACATCACTTTTATGAGTTCAGATATTTTATGAATTGACATTTACCACCCCTTTTGTGCAAGCTGTATTCAGAAGGGAATATGGAGTGAGGGATATCATTGCTGATGTCAGATGGACCTTGGCTGAAAGCAAACACTGGAAATATATTTACTTGTGTTACATTGACTGTGCAAAAGTATTCGACTATGTGGATCGTAACAAATTATGGATAACATTGCAAAGAATGGGAATTCCGGAACACTTAATTGTGCTCATGAGGAACCTGTACGTAGACCAGAGAGCTGTCATTCAAAAAGAATAAGGGGATACTGCATGGTTTAAAATCAGGAATGGAGTGCATCAGCATTGTGTCCTCTCACCATACTTACTCAATCTGTGTACTAAGCAAATAATCCAAGAAGCTGGACTATATGTAGAAGAATGCAGCATCAGGATTGGAGGAAGACTCGTTAACAACCTGCAATGTGCAAACAATACAATCTTGCTTACTGAAAGTGAAGATGACGTGAAGCACTTACTGATGAAGATCAAAGACTATAGTCTTCAGTATGGATTGCACCTCAACATACAGAAAACGAAAATCCTCACAACTGGACTAATAACCAGCATCATGATAAATGAAGAAAAGGTTGAAGTTGTCAAAGATTTTATTCTACTTCAATCCATAATAAATACTAGTGGAAGCAGCAGTCAAGAAATCAGACTTTCCCTCCCCTCTGCCATGCATTTAGACATGCCTCTGTATCTCTTGCCCTTTTGGCCTGGCCTCTGTCTCTGTGGGCCAGATAAGTCTGCCACTCTTGTCTCGTGCCTGTTGGTTCTGCTGTTGCCGTCTCTCAGCCAGGCATCCCTCTTTCAGTAATGGGTGGGTCTCTCAGCCAGACTCTCAGCCACGGGTCGGACTCTCAGCCACAGGTTGAACTCTCAGCCACGCATCTCTCTCAGCCATCAGTGAGAGATATTCCTTCTCTCTGCCTCTAGGAGGGCTCACTTTAAGCCTGGAAGAATGGCAAAAGGAAGCAATCCCAAAACCAGAATTCCATATACCTGAGAGAGCTAACTTCCCGGAAAATTGCTTCTTGCTACTCTCAATAGAAATATGCCAAGTGGATAACTTTAGCAATCAGAAGCTACTTAGTTGCTCATGACAAATTCCACCACGGAGTTCACAAAGACTATGGCTAGAAAAGCCATACTATGTAATTTACTATACTGCAACTTTACATGAAAACATTTCCTAAGGTATGTTTAAAGAAACTTATTTTGGAAAAGTGTTGTAGTAATTATAAAACAAGAGACAAAGGAAGAAAAATATATACCTCAACCCCTAATAGGAGTCCCTAAAAGGTGATGTCAATGGTTAACACGCTCAGCAGAAACCCTGAAAAATTAGGGTTTGAGTCAAACCAGAGGGACCTCAGAAAAAAAGCCTACCAATCTCCTTCTGAAAAATCAGTGTAGTAGTTAAGATTGTGGGTCAACTTGGCTGGGCCTGGTTGAGTGGCTGGGTAGCTGGATGTAGTTATTATGCATGATAAGACTGGTAATTAATTCCATAGTGGAATCTATTGGAACAGCTAAGTAGATGTTTTAGGGATGTGGGCTGCTTCCAGTATATAAGAAGCAACTTTGAAGAAGGTCTCCAGCTTTTTGGCACACTTGAACCCTACATATAGCCAAGTCATTGTTCAACAGCCTGCCATGCCCTGCCGATCTTAGGACTTTTTTCTGGATTTGAATTAGTGGCTTGCCATGTTGCTTGGTAACATTGGGACTATGCCTTTTTACTTGTCGATCTTGGGTTTGTCAGCTTCAGCAGCTGCCTGAGTGAAGAAAAGCCTCCAATTTCAGTAAGCCAGGAGCAGGAGGTAGAGCTAAAGCCCAAGGTTGAGGGGCTTTCACCCAGGCCCTAGAGGCTGGCACTTTGAACTTGGACTTCTAGACTCCAAAATTGTAAGAGAATAAACTCCTGTTTGTTCATACCGTTCTATTTGTGGTATATTCCTATCAGAGTGGCACTCAGTAACCAAAACAAAATGTTGCACCGAGAGTGTGGGACGCTACTCTGATAGATACTAAAAATGTGGAAACAGGAGTGGAGTGCATCCTTGACCCAAGACCCCAGCAGAGAGACCCTGGCATGTGGCATGAGAGACGGCAGTAGCAGAGCCGAGAGAGCAGCACAAGACAGCAACAGCCTTACCAGCCCATGGAAGAGAAAGCTGGATGCCACTGGCTAGGCGGCTTCTTGGCAGAGTGGGTTGCCTTTGGGCATTAATTGGTAGAAGAGACTAGTATGAGATGGAGTAGCAGGTTGGCCAGCCCACAGAGCAAGAAACCTGAGTGCCCTTTGGGCAGGAAGATGCCTGGTGGAGTGGGTTGTCCTCGGGTATTAAATGGCAGAAGTGAAGAGACCAAGGAAACTGGAAGCAGAGCTGCTTCAGCATCAAGGATAGGACCATGGCCATTGGGAGTGGAAGCACCACAACCTCCTAGGTTTCAAAGAGTCAGAACTTCACCAAATTGGTTCTAGAGTGTGGGGCTGCTCGTTCATGTGGGCCAGTGGGATGGAGCCACATTTGCTGCCTAAGATTGAGGGGGCAGGGCTGCCATGCCCACGAGATAGAGGAATGGGGCCCACCAGGCCAACGGGGTGAGGTCTTCACTCAGAGGAACTAGGGGACTGAAGCCACCCAGTGAAGGAGATCTGTACAGATGCCACCCAATGAAGATCTGTACAGGTGCCAAGTTGACAATGGGTGGAATTGTGATAGTTAAGGTTGTTGTCAACTTGGCTAGGCCTGGTTGAGTAGTTGGGCATCTGAATGTCGTTATTCCCCATGGTAAGATTTGTAATTAATTCCATATTGGAATCTACTGGAACAGCTGAGTGGGCTGTTTTTGGCACACTTGAACCCTACATGTTGTTGTTGTTGTTGTTGTTATTGTTGTTGTTATGTGCCCTCGAATTGGACCCGACTCATAGTGACCACTCCTTGGGTTTCTGAGGCAATATCACTATGGAAGTAGATTGCCCAACCTTCCTTCCAAGAAGTGGCTGGTAGGTTTGAAGCGTCAGCGTTCTGGTTAGCAGTCAAGTGCTTTAGGCACTATGCTACCAGAGCTCCTGAACCCTACATATAGCCAAGTCATTTTTCAACAGCATGTCATGCCCTTCCCTTCTTAGAACTTTTTCTGGATTTGAATTAGTGGCCTGCCATATTGTTTGGTAACACTGGGACTGTGCCTTTTCACTTGTCAATTTGGGTTAATCAGCCTCAACTGCCAGCAGCTGCCTCAGTGAAGAAAAGCCTCCAGCTTGAGTAGGCCAGGAGCAGGAGGCAGAACTAAGCTCAAAGTTGAGAAACTTTCATCCAGCCCCTAGAGCCTAGCACTTAGAACATGGACTTCTAGCCTCCAAAATTGTAAGAGAATAAACTCCTGTTTGTTCAAGCCAAAAGAAAAAAGAAATCAGACTTTATATTGCACCAGGTGAATCTGCTGCAAAAGACCTCTTTAACGTGTTGAAGAGAAAATATTTCACTTTGGGGACTAAGGTGGACCATACCCAAGCCCTGATATTTCCAGCTTCCTCATATGCATGTGACAACTGGACAATGAATAAGGAAGACCAAAGAAGAATTGACACCTTTGAATTGCAGTGTTGCTGAAGAATACTGAAAACAGTATCGACTGCTAGAAGAACACACAAATCTGTCCTGGAAGAAATGCAGCTAAAGTGCTCCTGGGAAGTGAGAATGGCCAGACTTTATCTCACCAACTTTGGCCATGTTGTCAGCAAGGACCATTCCCTGAGAAGGATATTATCCTTGGTAAAGTGGAGAGTCAGAGAAAAAGGGAAGACCCTTAACAAGATGGATTTTCAGAGTGGCTGCAATGATGGGCTCAAGCATAGCAAGGATTGTGAGGTTGGTGCAGGACCGGGAAGCGTTTCCTTCTGTTGTACATGTGGTTACTATAAGTCGGAGCCAACTTGGTGGCACCTAACAGCAACCCATTTTGTGGGGATGGGCACTTTGTCAGAGGATGAGAATCTGCTGTGAGTTGGCTAAGTCTAACCTATAATAATGTTTACATCTGCAAGCTGCTATTTTTGTTGTTATCTGAAAGAAAGCCATGTGTTATATTGTCTGTAGGGTAATTGACTTTAAAGACTTCAATGTGAATAGTGTGCTGTGTGTGTCTCTTTTTCAGTCTTTATATTTTACCCTAAAACTCATTGCTGTCACAGCAATTCTGACGCACAGTGATGCTATAGGACAGAGTAGAACTGCCCCATAGGGTTGTCCTACCTTTCTCCTTGCTGTTCTCTGTATCAGCCCCACTTTATCTAGCTTCTTCAAGCCATTAGCTTTCTCTGGAGTTCGAATAGTCTCCCCATGTGCAGACAGATAACTGTTCAGAATAAACCTTATGTTTTAGTTTCTTGGAATTTGGATTGATTTTTAACTTTGGTATATTGATTATGTATTTATGTATTCTGAGTCATTCTGGAATCCTTGCCTCACACTTACCTCTCAGCCAGAGTTACTCCAATGACTTTGACTGCAAGAACTTTAAGGGGGATACTTGGCAAGTTAGGACAGAAGGCCCTATTATTATACTCAAGGAGACTTGAGGATGCTCGTTGGATAGAAACATTATGATATCTGAAACTAAGCCAACTTCAGAGCTCAGTTCAAAATGTGAGCAGCTTAAAAAGCAATCTGACAGCATCTAGTGTATAATTTTCAAGATAAATTACAATTTCTGAGTGATATAGGAATGATGGAGTTATCAGTGCAAAAGGATTTTGCTCATCCTCTTCCCGATGCCCCTGTGCATCTTGTTCTGAGTAATTTTAAAAACAATAAACCAAAGCAAGGTCTTTCAAAGCTATGATTTTAGATTGTTTGAAAAAGCTATTAATCTCTTTACAGCCTTTTTTTATGAAACGGTCCCTAAATCGATTTGAAATGTGGCTTGAATAAAGCGGAAGCTATCTGCATAATCTTAGGTTAGCTCTGAAGGCCCCATCATATTCATATTTATGCTAATGACCTAGTAAATCCGTTGCATGCTGGGTATCCAGGAGACTACAAAACCAGTTTCCGAACTAAGCTTCATGTGGTTATGCTCCCACGAGGATATTGCTTTTTATTGAATCATTTTTCCCTGTGAGTTTCTCTTGAACGCAAAAGCAAAGTTAAAAATAGATCAGAGATGGCTTGAATTATGTAGAACACTAGCATGTATTTCTTATTTATGAATTACAGGAGAAATGTCTTTCCTGTTTGCCTTCATCTCTAAGTATGTATAGAAAATGTTCTCCACTGAAAGAAGGCTTTGCTTTTATTGTCCATTTGATTATTTCACTGAAATCATCATCAGTTTGGTAACATTTTGAAGACATAAGAGTATCAGTGAGAAACACTTGTATGTTTTACACACCTGATTGGGGTTTACAGCTAAGTGTTGTTTCCTGATTTGGGGGTTTCACATAGTTAATGTTCTAACTTTCACTTGTGGAAATAGCTTCCCATCCAGTCCAGTTGCCATGAAATCGACTCCGACTCTTGATGACCCATGTGTGTAACGGTGGATCTGTGCTCCATACAGTTTCCAATGACTGCTTTTTCGGAAGGAGACCACCAGCCACCCTTCCAGGGTTCCTCTGGGTGGACTCGAGCTTCTATCCTTTTGGTTACCAGCTGGATACTTTAACCATTCTCAACACCCAGGCACTCCAAATATAGCTTAATATGTTGCAAACAGCCTTTCCTATGAGATCAAGCTTTGATTGTAATCTCCTTATGGCCAGATGTAGGTAACTCAGTGATGGCAAAACACAGCACGTGCCCTTGTTTTCCTGCATTGTTGTTCACTATGAGCACCCACCTGTCCAGGAGAGTGCAGTGCAATTTTAGGGCTTTCCTTTAAAATATTTTCGTTATCCCTGTGGTCCACACATGCCTGCTGCCCCACTTTCTAAGGGTCAGAAACTCAGATGTGTCCCTTGAAGCTGTGATATAAATTGTCACCCTCCAGACAGCTCTGTGTGGTTCCACAAGCCCTTTGGGCTACCATGCTGCTGCTAAGTGGAAGCCCAAAACTAGGGCAGCACCAGATTAAGTCAAGGAAATGTCTGCTGTAGCACCAGATTGCCTCCTTCCATTTAGCAGTGGTCGCTGCTCACTTCCTCTGCGACCACTGGTTCACACTCAGCCCAGATGTCCAGAATGGGTTCTGTACCATTTTAGCTCCCCACAGCCATCCCCCAGTGCATGTGCAGGCTGGCCTGGAGGGCTGTGGAATCTCTATGTCACTGGCTCTCTAGGCTACAGTCCTGGGATAATGAGGGCCCTGCTCATTGTGCATGCCACCAACCCTAGATTCTCCCCACCCTTTTGGTGGTTTTCAAGGGACCCTTTTCTTATTCCCATTGGAGCAACAGTGCTCCAAGACTTTTCAACTACTATGACTCTGAAATCCCCATGGGATGGAGGTGTAGTTCCTGAAGATTTACTGGAAGAAATTTCATTTTTCTAGTGACCCCTTAGGTATAAAACCTGTTTGTTGCATGGGTTGCTGTGTTTCACTTGATGAACTCAAAGCAATTGAAG
This sequence comes from Orycteropus afer afer, assembly GCF_000298275.1. Classification (NCBI taxonomy): domain Eukaryota; kingdom Metazoa; phylum Chordata; class Mammalia; order Tubulidentata; family Orycteropodidae; genus Orycteropus; species Orycteropus afer. Next base: position 1,146,802 of record NW_006921890.1, read on the forward strand.
ATCCCAGTGAGTTCTTTATGAAACTAACTTCCAGGTGCTGATAAATAGAATAGTCAGTGTTCCCCAAAGCCTCCCTGAATAGAGAGCCCCAGGCAGGTTGGGCTTAGAGTCACTGCCAGTGCCTTCTTGACAGATGATACTGTCATTTGACACCAAGTACCATTGCAGGAGTAACAATATACCATTCTTCCTGAACCTAGTATGAGATGCCAGGGCTTAGGGACCGATTGTGAACATGACATTGATTGATCAGCCCCTGGGAGCTTGTCAATGTGCCTTTTTATATGTATGCTCATACTGCATTTTCATTTTCAAATTGAACCTGTTAATATTATTGTCTTATGATGATAGTATTCTAAAAGAGTGTATAGACTTTTTTAGAGAAATCTGTTTAGATCTATTTAGAAAAGCACCCTAGGCCCTTGTTGTTGTTGTTATGTGCCGTCGAGTCACACCCAACTCATAGTGACCCCTCCTTGGGCTTCCAAGGCAGTATCACTACGGAAGTAGGATTGCCCAACCTTCCTTCTGAGGAGTGGCTGGTGGGTTTGAACCGCCAGCTGTCTGGTTAGCAGACAAGTGTCTTAGCCACTATGCTACCAGAGGCCCTTAGTACATCTGAATATCTGAGCCCTAAACTCTTGCCATCATCCTGATACTCCCTGGAACTCCTGGGAGGAAGGTACTTGTTGAGTAGTGGTTGCTGATTAGTGGTTATTGAGTGCCTCTGTGAGGGTTCTTCTCTGGTAGGTGCCAAGGGCGTTATAAAGAAGCATGGAATCACTCAGGGTCTTGGTTCTCTAGTGCTGCTTTAGCAGAAATACCACAAGTGGATGGCTTTACAAACACATTTATTCTCATACAGTTTAGGAGCTCAGAAGGACCAATTCAGATTGTTGGCTCTAGGGGCTGGGTGAAGACCCCTCGACCTTGGGCTTCAGCTCTGCCTCCTGTTCCAGGCCCACTGGAGTTGGAAGCATCTTCTAACTCAAGCAGCTGCTGGCTGCTGACAATCACAAGATCAACGGTAAAATGGTACAGTCCCAAGATGAACGGGCACATGGCAGACAACTGGTTCAAGGCCGTGAACAATCCCAATGTTGGCAAACAACATGACAGGCCAAGGCTCGACCAGATGCAGGGTCCAGATGTGTGAAAAAGTTATAGACCTTCCTCAAAGCTTCCCTACATGACAGGAAGCAGGCCAAACCCTGAAGGCAACTAACTAGTTGCTCAAGACAGATTGTACCCTGGAGGCGATTGCACCACATCTAATCTCATCATGGAGAATAACTGCACCCAGCCGCACAGCCACTGAAAACCATGGCCCAGCCAAGCTGACACATGGCCTTAACTACCACCCGCTGTCTTTAAGAACATATGGTGAAATGTAGAAGGCAGGTGTTATGGATTAAATTGTATCTCTCCAAAATATGTTTGAATTCTGACACTTACACCTGTGGATTTGATTCTGTTCTGTTTGGAAATAGAATTTTCTTTATTTTATTTATTAGATAATGCCTGAGGAGGGTGAGTGGTCAAGCTGATGACTGCTGACTTTACAAAGGAGTAGATTAGACAGAGATGTACACACATGGGTGGGGTAAGACAGCCGGTGTGTGAGTATTGTGTCTAAGCAAAGGAACGCCAAGGATTGTCAGCAGACCCCTGAGCTAGGAGAGAGGCTCACAGGAGGAACTGACCCTGATTGGAGCTTGTAGCCTCCAGAAGTGTGTGATAGTAAATTTCTGTTGTTTGAAGCCACCCACTTGGTAACATGCTAAAAACAACAGGACTCTAATTCAATGGACGATTGACTGCATGTTTGGAGACTGTTGCTGTAACGAGCTCTGGTGGTGTAGCGTCTAGGCATTTGACTGCTAACCAGAAGGCTGGTGGTTTGAACCCAGCAGCCACTCCTCAAAAGGAGGACTGGGTAGTCTACTTCTGTAGTGATACTGCCTCAGAAATCCAAGTAGGGGTCGCTATATGTTGAAATCAATTTGACGGCCTATAACAACAACAACAGCATTGAGTGGCATAGTGCCTAAGACATTTGACTGCTAACCAGAAGGCTGGTGGTTTGAATCCAGAAGCCACTCCTCAAAAGGAGTACTAGGCAATCTACTTCTGTATAGATACTGCCTCAAAACACAAGGAGGGGTCGCTACGAGTCGGAATTGACTCAATGACAGTGAGTTTTGGTTTGGTTTCGGCTTTATTGAGTCCATCCAGTGTGAAACCAGCTTCATACAGCAGTGCTAAGGGACAGCAAGGAGAGATCACTATGTGCTTACTGTTGTGATGTCGGATGCCGTGGAGTCAGTTCTGACTCACAGCAACCCTACGTACCACAGAACAAAACGCTGCCTCGTCCTGCATCAGCCTTCCTGTCATTGCTATGGTTGAGACCATTGTCACAGCCACAGTGTCAGTCCATCTCATTGAGGGTCTTCTTTCTTGCCGACCTCCTGCTTTACCAAGCATAACATCCTTCTCCAAGGACTAGTCCCTCCTGATAAGATGTACTAAGTGTTTAAGACAAAGTCGCACCGTCCTCACTTCTAGGCACTTTTCTGGCTGCACTGCTTCCAGGACAGATCTGTTCCTTTTTCTGGCAGTCCATGGTATTTTCAGTATTCTTGCCAACACCACAATTCAAAGGCATTAACTCCTCCTTATTCATTGTCTGGCTTTCACATGCATGTGAGGCGATTGAAAAGACTGTAGCATGCATGGGTCAGGAGCACCTTACTCCTCAAAGTGACATCTTTGCTTTTTAACACTTTAAGGAAGTCTTTGGCAGCAGACTTGTCCAGTGGGATGCATTGTTTTAATTTTGACTGGTGCTTCCAAGTGGTTTTGGACAAGTCACCTTATATCCAGGCTTCAGTTTCTGTTCCAAAGTCTATCAGTCAGTCCCCTTCCAGCTTCAAAATCCTGAGGTTGTAATAATAACCCCAGTATCACAGTCTGGGGTTTTGTTAGTATCATTCTCCCAAAGCATTGCCACAGACAACAATCTACTCTATTGTCCATGTTAGAATTCAACATTCTGCCAGGCTCTATCTACAGGGAGATAAGATCAAATCTGTGCTCACAACAAGGATTCCCTACAGCCAGCCAACTCCTTCTCCATGTGAATGAGGCTCTCTCAGTGCTAACTGAAATTGTATGCAATTTGGAGATACTATACCATAAACCAGCATTTCCCCTTCATTCTAATGACAGCAAGATGGCAGAGGGGCCTTAGCAGTCATTGCCTTGTACTGTGCAGGACCAATTAAATTGTGTTATTCTCTATAGATGCTAACATAGTGTTTGCACCATTAAGGAGAAGAAAGACATTTTGATCATAAGAAAAATTTAATGTGGTGAATAAATACTGCCTTTACCTGCTACCCATACTTACTGCCCTCGACTTGGATCTGACTCATAGCAACCCCTCCTTAGGTTTCCGAGGCAGTATCACTACAGAAATAGATTGCCCAACCTTCCTTCCAAGGAGTGGCTGGTGGGTTTGAACCACCAGCCTTCTGGTTAGCAGTGAAATGTCTTAGGCACTGTGCCACCCATACATACATGAAAATGAAATCCCTGACAAATTCAATCTTTTCTCCATTTATCATGATGTGACTTATTTGTCTAGTTGTGAGGATTTTTGTTTTCTTTATGTTGAGGTGTAATCCATACTGCAGACTGTAGTCTTTAATCTTCATCAGTAAGTGCTTCATGTCATCTTCACTTTCAGCAAGGAAGGTTGTATCAACTGCATATCACAGATTGTTAATGACTCTTCTTCCAATCCTAATACCACATCTTTTCTCACATTGTCCTGCTTCTCAGATTATGTGCTCAGTATAAGTATGTTGAAAGGATACAAGCCTGATTCACACTCTTGCTGATTTTAAACCATGTAGTGTCCCCTTGTAGTTCTCAGGGAATTCATTTTACTTGAACCCACAATCAACACTCATGGAAACAGCCATCAATAAGTCAGATGTCATATTTCACTGGGCAGTCTGCTGCAGAAGACTTCTTTAAAGTGCAGAGAAGCAAAGATGTTACTTTGAAGACTAAGGTGTGCCTGATCCAAGCCATGGTATATTTAGTTGCCTCATATGCACGTGAAAGCTGGACAATGAATAAGGAAGACTGGAGAAAAGTTGATGCCTTTGAATTGTGGTGTTGGCAAAGAATACTGAAACTACCATGGATTGCCTGCCAGAAGAACAAACAAATCTGTCCTGGAAGAAATGCAGCCAGAATGTTTCCTGGAAGTGAGAATGGCCAGGCTTCGTCTCACCTACTTTGATCATGTTGTCAGAAGGGACCATTCCCTGGAGAAGGATATCATGCTTGACAAAGTGGTGGGTCAGCGAACAGGGGAAGACCCTCAATGAGATGGATTGACACAGTGGCTGCAATGATGGGCTCAAGCATAACAAGGATTGTGAAGGTGGTGCAGGACTGGGCATTGTCTCAGTTTGTTGTACACAGGGCTGCCATGGTCGGAGTGACTTGAAGACACCTAACCAGAGCAACTACATACACAGATATATTTGAGCAAATGTACAAATACACCCTAATTACATTTAAAATCACTTGCTGTGAGAAAAAGCCCATTCTCAATGTGTATTTTCCAAGACTTTCTGAAATCAAAAAAGGACTTTGAAAACATTATGCTTACTGAAATAAGCCAATCACAAAAAGGACCAACATGATATGGTCTCCCTAATAAGAACCATTTAAGATAGGCAACTGTATAGAGGTTAGAGTTGAACAGTGATTTGAGGAGATGACAGAGAAGGGCCAAAATCAAAGGCTCTGTCTAGTTAGCAGTAAGTTTTGTCCATGGGGATGAAACCTATGGCAGTAGATATTGGTGATGGTTGTACAACATGATTGATATAATTGATTTCATTGAATTGTGCAAGTGCCAAAGAGTGAAATGGCAAATGTTGTGTTATCCATATTTTTACAAGAATTAAAAAATAGTTATTCTAGTGCTATTTGGCATGATTGTATGCACTGGGCTGACTTTCCCATGCCACTTGTTACTGACTGTGTAGATTTCGTGAAGTTTTCACTTTTCTTCCATGAATTTTGGCCACTTTGAAAATTTAATATATTACACAGTTATGAAGGATGACAATTAGTTTTTCTCCAATGTTTGTTCCAGCTGTAAATAAAAGTATTTTATAATATCCATAGTAATATGGGGATGGAAGCTCTGGTAGCATAGTGGCTAAGGCACTTGACTGCTAACCAGAAGGCTGGTGGTTCAAACCCACCAGCCACTCCTCGGAAGTAAGATGAGGCGATCTACTTCTGTAGTGATACTGCCTCGGAAACCCAAGGAGGGGTCACTATGATTCAGGTCTGACTCGACGGCATATAACAACAACAACATGTGGATATTTTTCTACAGTATCTAGATTAATATGCAAATCTGCAAAAGTATTATTTTCAAATCACTTGAGATTAATTTTTTTAGTTCATATGGTTTTTTGATTTGGAGTGGTTTCTTTGCCTTTAAAATTTTCCTAATTAAACATAAAATAAGGAGCACTGGTTGCACAGTAGCTAAGCGATCAGCTGCTAACTGAGAGGTTGGCAGTTCGTACCGACCAACAGCGTCACAGGAGAAAGATGTGGCAATCTGCTTCTATAAACACTACAGCCTTGGAAGGCCTGTGAGGCTGTTCTGCTCTGTTCTACTCTATCCTATAGGGTTGTTATGAATCAGAATCAACCAGATGGCTACAGGGTTGTTTTTTAAACACAAATGTATGGAATAGATATATTGAGGCATGGGTACATTACTCTCAAGTCCCTCAACAACTGATTATCTTCAACTTCAGTACTCAGAACGGGAATCTTCTATGAATGGGAGGCCTCACGGCTCTATGCACTTCTCAGCCCCCTCTCCTCTGCATACTGCCCGTGCACAGGCCTTGACTGTGCCCATGGTCCTGGGGCTTTATCTATGATGTTGTCAAGGGATCCACCAGATAACAAACCTGCTGATTACACAAATTCAAATCTGTTGAAAAAGTAGCCCTCATAAATCATATTAGGCAGAAATGCTTGTTCAAATGAAAGAGAAAAAAGAATCAAACTCCCGCCAGGCCCAGCTTCTGTTGGCCCTGTCTCAATTGTAGGTAAAAATCAGAAAGGGGATGGCTGGCACTTGCTGGGTAGAATGTCTCACCCCTGCCCCTACCTTGGATCTCCATCCTCCACGACCTGCCCGTTGGTCTCCACCTTCCCGCTTCCCTCTGCCTCATGCCTCCTGCACTCAGGGCGTGGTAACAAGTGTACTGTCTCACCTCTTAACAAAACAGAGGCATTTTATTGTTCCCTTGACTTACCGCACTGTGACTTATTCACGCTCACACTAAAGCATTGAATCCCAAAGTATTTTTGTTGTTAAGTTGGGGGATGAAAAGCATCTGTTCCTTTGCTTAGAGGAATTTCAGCCATCTGCAAACAGGGGACTTTTATTGTCCATTTGGGTTCTGAAGGTCCAGTGAAGGACATGCCAATCCTTATTGGTTTAATGGCAAACCGAGTGAGGATACTGAGTGTCACTTGTGGGGAACCCTATTTAAATGCAGTTTCTTTCCCCAGCAACAAGAATACACCAGTTTCTGTCTAATCTCTCTGAAGTCATGGTGGCCTCACGTATGTCAGAGCACAGCTCCGCTCCACAGGGTTTTCACTGGCGGGTATTTTGGACAGAGATCTCTAAGTGTTACTTCTGAGGTGGCTCTGGGTGCACTCGAACCTCCAGCCTTTCAGGTTAGCAGCAAAGTGGAGTAATCCATTGCACCACTCAGGGACTCCTTCCTCGACAAAACCTTCACAAACTCCTCCCCAAAAGAACAAAGAAGGCTTTTAGGCCATTTGAAGACTGATGCTAGAGGCAGCTGGAGGAAGAAGAGTTTCTGTCTGTTTCCCAGAAAGTCCATCTCTAAAAATGTCCATCTTCTCTTTTTTCCATAAAGCACCTATCCACTTTTCCAAATTCTTGACCATCACAGAATAAAGGTGGCATGCAATGTTTCCTGGTGGCAATGTGCATAAGAAACTGTATTATACATAAATTATGTATGTGTAATCAATTCATTTTGCAAAGCTTATCTTTGGTTTCTATCATGTGAAGGATGCAAACATTAAAATAATTTACAAAGCCTGACCAACTGTCATGTTGACCTTTTACAAAACTGCATCCTTCATTTGTTGTGTCCATTGGTCCATAGCTCATTTACAATTCCCATAATTCTGTCCACCATCAGGCTTCATGTTAGCTAATAACATCTTAACTCTGTTGCCAAGCGGAGTCACTTTCACAGGTACAAGATGTTAAGATGTCAACATCTCTTTTATGGGAACAGAATTTAATCGATACCGTCAGTGAAAGAGGAACTCCGGTGGTCAGTGGTTAAGGCATTCAGCTGTTAACCCAAAGGTCAGCAGTTCTAACCTACCAGCTGCTACACAGGGGAAAGATGAGGTAGTCTGCTTCCTTGAAGATTTACAGCCTTGGAAACCATCTGGGGCAATTATGCTCTGTCCTGTAGGGTGACTAAGAGTCAGAATCAAGTCATTGGCAGTGATTGTGTTTGTTTGTTTTGTGTCAGTAAATGGCCAAGAAGAGGAGTTTATAACTGCTTCATGTTGGGAATATGCACATGGTGGCATTTGCCATTTTACTATATACCATTCCCTACTGGGTTTTTTCTATTGGCCACATCCTGTTTATTCTGGGAGCATCCACAGTGTTTACTGTCCCTCCTACTCTATCCAGCCTTAGGATGGATGCAGCTCGATCTCCACCTCAGTGGAACTGCATAAAGGGATTCTATGTGACATACATTTAATGTACATTTGCAAAGTGCCTAACTCTGCCAGCACTCCACTGTATGACAGACTATTTGGATGAATTGTAAGAAAATTCACGGGACATGTTCATGATGTATTTGATCCGTGGCAGTGGTACTGAGGATGATGATGCAAACGTGCAATGAACATTCACTATAAACCAAGTACTGTGGTAAGCATTTCACTGTGGTTACTTCACTCAGTCTTCACAGGAAGTCTTAAGGTAAGAAATATTGTGTTTGTAAGAATGATAATGAAAAAGTAATACTTTAAGTTGTTGTTGTTGTTGTTAAGTTCCATCGAGTCATTTCCGACTCATAGTGACCCCATGCACAGCAGAACGAAACACTGCCTAATCCCGCGCCAGCCCCACAATCCCTGCTATACTTGAGCCCATCATTGCAGCCACCATTGTCAATCCATCTCGTTGAAGGCCTCCCCTTCTTTCGTTGACCCTCCACCCTACCAAGCATGACATCCTTCTCCAGGGAGTGGTCCCTTCTTACAACATGACCAAAATAGGTGAGACGAAGGCTGGCCATTCTTGCTTCCAAGGAGCACTCTGGCTGCACTTCCTCCAGGACAGATCTGTTAGTTCTTTTAGCAGTCCATGGTACTTTCAGCATTCTTCGCCAGCACCAAAACCAAAAACATCAACTCTTCTTCGGTCTTCCTTATTCATTCTCCAGCTCTCACATGCATACGAGGCGATTGGAAATATCATGGCTTGTGTCAGGTGCACCTTAGTCCTCAAGGAGATATCCTTGCTCCTCAGCACTTGATACAGTCCCTTTGCAGTTGACTTTCCCAATGCTACACATCATCTAATGTCCTGACTGCTGACTTTAAGTAGGTTAACCAAATTGCATGAGAAAATCAGAGAGAAGAATCCTCAGATATATGACTTGATGTTAAGGTAGGATTCATTTGAACAGGGTGGTGCTGATAGGATTTGAAGTTTCTGTTGAAAAGAAAATAACATTTAAAAACCTAGGGACACTTTTTTTTGGAATTAAATTTAAAATGCTATAAAAAGCCCATGCTTACTGGTCTGATAGATACTGGTGGAAACCCCAAGACTGTGTCCTGGAACTGAACGCACCCCAATGGCTCAATTTTCAGCCATGCAGTAGACATATGAGGTAAGCAGTGGCATGAGGAAGGTACTCCCTCCTTAGCCCAGTCAATCATATCAGATCAAAAGGGCAGCATCTATCCAGGAAGAAAGCTCAGAAGGCAGGAAGGGGTGGGAAAAGAAATGATGAATGGAAACAGGAAATCCTGGGAGGAAGTGGGGGGACTTGTGCTACATTGTGGGGATTGCAATCAGTGTCATGAAATAAAATGTGTATGAATTGTTGAATGGAAAACAATTTCATCTGTAAACTTTCACTCAAATCACAATAAAAAGTTAAAAAAAAAAGATTCATGGACAATTTAAATTCAGAAAAACCTTTGAATATGGCATTTTTACCAAATGTTCAAGTTTTCCTTTGATGTGAATGCTTGTTATATTTCTGTATGATAAAATATCATCCACTGCAAAATTCACATTACCTCTCCACTTTTTCATGACTTGAAATAGGAAACACAGGAAAAGAATGAAAATTATATCAATAAAATACCAGAGAGTACAAAATAATTCATTTTCAGTTGTCTCTTTAGGTGCATATAATCACACTGTTCCACTGTGAAATGTAAATTGTTGTCATCATTAGCATTTCTCCTAAACAGAAATCCTGACTATATTAAGTCTATTTATCGCCAACTGCTAGGTGTGGAGCTCTGACATATGGTAGTTGAAATAACACAGCTTCTCCACAAAAGCTGCTGAGAATTAGCTGGAGATGTGGGCTACCCAACTGGGGAGAGCAGGAGGCCAGTGTTGGCAAGTTGGCACTAGATGAAGGCTGTCAAAAATGAGTTCCGCAGTTCTAGGCCAATGTCGACAGCATCGGACAAGACTCAAGGGGCACAAATAAGGTCTTGTAGAGTTCCATGTGTGAGAAGTTGTTATGACTGAAATTGTGGCCTTGTGTCATACTATAAGCTTTTCAGAAACCCTGTAGAAAGGATCCTGTTACTATCATCACTAACACATTAGGCCTCATACAAACCTCACTTAGCCCCCATGATTTGGGGCATTCCTAGTCAGGGATGTTGATGAAGAATATTGAATATACCATGGACTGACAGAAGAATGATCAAATCTGTCTTGGAGGAAGTACAGCCAGAATGCTCCTTAGAAATGAGGATGGTGAGTGAGACTTTGTCTCACACTTTGTGTTCTCAGGAGGAAATAGTCATACTTGGTAAAGTAGAGGGTCAGTGAAAAAGAAGAAAACTCTCAAGGGAATGGATTGACACAGTGGCTGCAACAATGGGCTCAAACATGGCAATGATTTTGAGGGACTCAGGACCAGGCAGAATTTTGTTCTGTTGTACATGAAGTCACTGGGAGTAGGAACTGACTCTACAGCACCCAACAACAACAACACTCAATGAGAGGGTGGTAAAACCCAAGAAGTCTTTTTGCCCATATGGTAGATTTATACTCATAACAAGTTTCACAGTCTAAGCTGACTGGTCTTTCAGTATGGGTTACTGTTAGGATTTTGTGGTAGCAGAGCTGTGATAATATTTGGAGTCACAAATTCTGATGCACATTGTCTCAGATGTGGAATATAGTGGATGAAAAGTGTGGACAAAACCTACCCAAGGCTTGTCAGAAAAGAGAGCACCCCAAAGTAGGGATACTTCTGATAGTCTTTCCTTATCAAGTCAAGGCACAGTTTTCCAAAGAAACAAGGAGTATGTTTATACCTATATCATACTCTTTCCTTCTATTCATCCACCTATCCATCCATCTATTTATCCAGTAATCACTACCTGTCCATCTCTCATCCATCTATCCATCCACCTATTCTCTATCCATGCATCCATTCATTCACTCAGTTATGTCTATCCATCCAACTAACCATCTTCACCTACTCATCCATACATTTGCCCAACTATTTTCCAACTATGAATCTGTCATTCACCTAATCATATCCCTCCATCCCTCCATTCATCTACCCATCCATTTATTTTTCCCACTATCTCCAGCCAGCCACCCAGCCAGTAAACCATTATTAAAATCCACCTCTGTGTTGTTGCTTTATGAAGCTTATATGCTAGTGGAAGGAGACACACACACACACACACACCAAAAAAAAAAAAAAAAAAACACCTATAATCAAGGACAAACAGATCATTTCAATCCATGATGGGTCAGACAAAACAAGCTGATGCGATGGAAGGGACAATGAAGAATGTAGTAGTAAGAATAGTCAGGAAAGATGACTCTGAGGAGGAGAATCTGAATGGAATGCCAAGAAGATGTAAGCCGTGCAAGATCTGGAGGAAGAAGTATCCTGGCAGTGAGGGAATGTATGTAAGATGAGAAGGGAAACCAAGTAGCAAAGTTAATAAGTTTGGTAAAGACAGCAGCCAGCATGGCTGGAGTGTAGTGAGTGATGGGAAAAGTGGTTGGAGATAAAATCAGAGAGGATAGTAAGAGCCAGATATTCTGATCCTGTGTACTGTGATGACATACTTGGCTTTCATGGCACTCACAGTGGGAACTAATGGTGAGAGGAGGGCATGTGTGTGGCAGGGTATTGTTCATCTTGTGGTGTAAGTGATTCAGAGGAGAGACAGGGAGGGGAGTTAGGAAGCGAGTCATTAGTCCAAGCTGGATATAATTTAGACCAGAATGGCGATTGTATTTAAACTGTCAGTGAAGAGAAATCCCTGGATTCAGGTTTTGTATTTTTGGAAAAGCTGTTAACAGGACTTAACTGAAGCCTTGGATACATTTGAGTAACAGGCTGTTCAGAATGAATGATGACTTAGATTTGGGGCCTGAACAACTGGATGGATGTCCATACCATTTCTTCTGAGATGAAGAAGACTAAAGAATAAATTTGGGGTGGAAATAAAAGGCTATTTTTGTTTGTTTGTTTGATTGATTGATTGCTAATTTTCGGAAAACTGTTAGGCTTCAGATTAGAGAGCTTGACTGATCAGGTGGATCAAAATGAGAAAGATGACAGTTGAAGGCAGACACTTTGTCAGTTTCAGCATCTAAATGGTACTTAAAATCCTGCTAGCAAGTCAAGGTCTGCGTCAGGAAGTGCCAATGCAAAAGGCAAGGTGCCAACAGTCTGGGCCCAAAGCATTCTAATATTTAGCAACTGAGGGAAAGAAAGAGGCCACAAAAGAGAAGGGGAAGGAAACCAGGAGAGCCTTAAGTCACCGAGGCCAGGAGGAGAGTATTGTAAGAAGTAGGCAATCTGCCATGCTGAACACTGCTTGGAAATCGTGTTAGTTGAGTTGAGAGTAATGGATATTGGCTGTGCTAACATGGAAGCACTTGGGACCTTGGCAAGATCAACTTCAGTGAAATGGTGGGGATAAAAAGTCAAGTCCAAGGAAAGTAGGTTAATGGTATCCAAGGAAGTGGAAGTTCCTTTGAAAAATTTTGCTGTAAAGGAAGCAGTATATGGTTGCTGTTAAAAACCTAATGATCATGTGCATGGGCTACAAAATTAGAATTTTAATTCTGGCTCCAGGGCTTCCTAGACATTGTAGAGTAGACTATATCCACTCCTCACTTATGAACATGGTTAAGTTCCAAAGACCAGGTCATTGTGTGAAAATTGGTGGTATGCAAAAACAGAGGATGGCCACATCATTACATAACTGTCAGATTGCCTCGTTACCTACCTGCCAAATTACATAACTGTCAATTGCATCATTACATAACTGCCAAAACACTGAGAATTATGGCCCAGCCAAACTGACATACAGCCTTAACCATTACAGACAGCATTCTCTCACCTAGCACCTCAATATGCATTATTGCCAGATGTACGTCACTAATGTGCAAAATGATCTGATAGTAAATGTCTTACTACTGTCATAAATGTGAAATGTTGGACAGTGAGATAGGTGATAAGTAAAGAGTAACTGTAGTTGATTAGCCTACCCCACCTCAGTTATTTTATCTACACAAAGATGCTTTTAATAATCACTATTTTGTTGCTGTTGTTAAAAAAACTCACTGCCATCGAGTTGGATCCAACTCATAGCGACCTGTCCTTGGGTTTCCGAGACACTTATCACTACAGAAGTAGATTGCCTATCCTTCCTTCCAAGGAGCAGCTGGTGGGTTTGAACCACCAGTCTTCTGGTTAGCCTTAGGCACTGCACCACCAGAGCTCCTCATTGTTAGTTGTAGTAAATTTTATTCCAACTCATATCAACTCCCAGTGTATAGTAAGGCTGCGGCCTTTCTGAAGTAGATTGCCAGTTCTTTCTTCAGAGGAGCCTCCAGGTGAGGTTAAACTGGCAAACTTTTGGTTAGTAATTGAGCACTTAACCATTCGCACCATCCAGGGACTCCTAAGTAAGCACATATGGAGTAAGACTGTTGCGATTCATAGTGATCCTACATACAACAGAATGCAACACTGCCTGGTCCTGCACCATCCTCACAATCATTGCTATGTTTTATTATTGTAGCCACTGTCAGTCTACCTCAGTGAGGGTCTTCCTCTTTTTGTTTCCCCTCAATTATATAAAGCATGATGTCCTTCTCCAGGAGTTGGTCCCTGCTGATAATGTGTCCAAAGTATGTGAGATAATGTCTCGTGATCCTCACTTCTACAGAACATTCTTGCTCTGCTTCTTCCAAGACAGAATTGTTTGTTTGTCTGGCAGTCCTATGGTATAGTCGATAACTTTCCCCAACACCATAATTCAAAGCCAGCATTCCTTACATTCAAATGTGTGTTCATACTTACTGGTTATCCAGCTCTGGCACATATATGAAGTGATTGAAAATACCATGGCTTGGGTTAGGGGCACCTTAGTCCTCAAAAGTGACATCTTGGCTCTTTAATACTTTCAAAAGGTTTTTGACAGTGGCTTTGCCCAATGCAATATATCATTTGGTTTTTTAACTGCTGCTTCCTTGGGCATTGATCGTGGATCCACGTAAAATGAAATCTTGGACAACTTCAATATTTTCTGCTTATCATGATATTGCTTATTGATCCAGTTGTGGGCATTTTTGTTTTCTTTATGTTGCGGTGTGATCTACACTGAAGGCTGTAGTCTTTGGTCTTCATCAGTAAGTGCTTCATGGCTTCTTTGCTTTCAGTAAGCAAGGCTGTGTCATCTGCCTAACATCGGTGGTTAATGAGTCTTCCTGCAGTCTTGATGCCTCGTTCTTCTTTGTAGAGTCTAGTTTCTTGGATTATTTGCTCAGTACATAGATTGAATAAGTATAGTGAAAACATATGGTGTTGATGCACACCATTCCTGATTTTACATCATGCAGTATCCTCTCATTCTGTTTGAACAACTATCTCTTAGTGTATATACAGTTTCCTCAGGAGCACAATAAGTGTTCTGGAATTCCCATTTTCAATGGTATCCATATTTCATTATGATCCACACAATGAAATGTGTTTGCAGAGTCAGTAAAACACAGGTAAATATCTTTTTGTTGTTTTCTGCTTTCAGCCAAGATCCATCTGACACTAGCAATGAAATCCCTCGTTCCCAGTCCACTACTGAATCCAGCTTGGATGTCTGCCAATTCCATGTAGCTGTACTTCTGCAACAATTTTTGAATTATCTTCAGTAACACTTTACTTGTAGGTGATATTAATGATATTGTTTGGTAATTACTGAATTAGGTTGGAACAGTTTTCTTTGGAATGGGTATCTGTCTTCCTTTTTTTTTTTTTTTTTGCCATAGACTGTTGAGCCCTTGTTTGCAGTGTTGTATTCATTTTTTTGAAACATCCCATTGGTATTTCTGGAGCCTTATTTTCCACTAATGCCTTCAGTGCAGCTTGGACTTCTTCCATCAGTAACATGAGTTCTTGATCACGTGCTACCTCCTGAAATGGTTGAACATCAACCAGTTCTTTTTGGTGCAGTGACTGTATATTCCTTCCATCTTCTTTTGATACTTCCTGCATTGTTCATTTATTTTGCCCACAGTATCCTTCAGTATTGCAACTTGAGGCTTGACTTTTTTCTTCAGTTCTCTCAGTTTGAGAAATGCAATGAGTGTTCTTCCCTTTTAGTTTTCTCACTTCAGGTCTTTGCACATTTCATTATAATACTTTACTTGGTCTTCTCAAGCCACACTGTGAAATAGTCTTTTCAATTCTTTTTCTTCATCATTTCTTCCATTCACTTTAGTTATTCTACATTGAAGAGCAATTTTCCAAATTTTTTCCAATATCTGTTTTGGTCGTTTCTTTCTCTCCTGTCTTTGTAATGACCTTTTGTTTTCTTTATGTTTGATATCCTTGATGTCTTCTCACAATTCATTGGTCTTTGGTGATTAGTGTTGAATGCATCAAATCTCTTCTTGAGATTGCCTCTAACTTCAGGTGGGATATGAAGATTTTACTTCGGTTCTCTTGGACTTTTCATTTTCTTCAGCTCCAACTTGAATTTCTATGACTGATTGACGATTTTTTCACAATCGGCAACTGGCCTCGTTCTGATTGATGATATTGAGCTTCTCCATTCTTTCCTCAGTCGTAGTCAAATTGATTCCTGTGTATTCCATCTGGGGAGGTCTACGTGTATTGTTGCTGCTTATGTTGAAGAAGATATATATAATGAAGAAGTTGTTGGTCTTCTCAAATTCTATCATGTTATCTCCAGCAGAGTTTCTGTCACCAACATGATAGTTTCCAACTACCTAGCCTTCCTCTTTTGTTTCCAACTTTCACATTCCAATCATTAGTAATGGTCAGTACATCTTGATTGCATGTTTAGTCAATTTCAGACTGCATAAGTTGGCTTTAGAGGACTTCCTTGTGGGAGTGTAGATATTAACCTATCAGTGAGAGTTTTGCATGGCAGGGTATTTCTTGAAGTATCTTGAAGATACTTCCTGCCTTTACTTTGAGGCCCTGTTGGGTGGCTTTGAGTTGCCAACCTTTAAGTTTGTAGTCGATGGCAAACTATTTGTGCCACCCAGGGACCTTTTAACCCTCCTTGTGCCTGTGAAAGGATCCCTTGTGGAGCAATGGTTAAGTATGCACCAGCTAACTGATGGTTTCTCAGTTTGAGCCCACCAGTAGGTATGAGGGAAAAAAAGACCTGGTGATCTGCTCCTGAAAATGGGGCAGCCTAGCAAGTTCTATGTCACAGTTGTATTCTGTCAGGTGAGTTCAGTGTGAGTCAAAATGGACTAGATGGCACATATCATCACCATCACCACCACCACCACCAATAACGACACCAAGTGGCTGTGGAATGGCCATCTCTCTGTGACTATGATGTATGTTTCATTAATGATATGCTGAGTATCTTTTCATGTACTTACTGGTTACTCATATATTTACTTTGGAGAAATATGTATTCAAATTATTTTTAATTGGTTATTTTAATTGAGTTATCTGTCATTGCATTATTGAGTTGCAAATATGGTTCCCCATTCCGTGGGTTTTCTTTTCATATTCTTAATCAGCTCCTTTGGAGCACAAGGTTTTTTGTGTTGTCTTCACTTTGCTGAGGGCAACTTATCTATTTTGACCTTGTTGTTTTCTTGGTGTCACATCTGAGAAACTATTGTCCAATGCAAAGTCACAAAGATTTGTTTCTTGTTTCTTCTTCTACATTCTTTATGGTTTTAGCTCTTACATTTAAGCCTGTGGTCCACTTTGGTGTGTGGTGACAATCCAACTTCATTCTTTTTCATGCGAATAGTTTTCTCAGTGCCAGTTTTTGAAAGACTTTTCTTTCTCTGTTCAATGATCTTGACACCTGTATAGAAAATCAACTGATTGTAAGCATATAGATTTATTTATGGACCCTTAATTCTAGTCCATTAATCTACTTCTCTTCCTTATGGAAGTACCATACTGTCTTGACTCCTGCAGTTTCATGTAAGTTATAATTGAAATATGGAAGTATGACCCTGCCATCTTTGTTCTTTTCCAAGATTATTTGAATTTTCATAAGAATTTTAGGATCAGCTTGTCAAATTCTGCAAATAATAAAAGAAAAAGCTGAGATTTTGATAAAGATTGTGTTAGATATAGAGATAAATTTGTGGAAGGTTGTTATTGTTGTTGTTATGTGCTTTCGAGTCAGACCTGACTCATAGCGACCCCTCCTTGGGTTTCCAAGGCAGTATCACTATGGATAAATAAATGGAGAGAAGATTGAGGTTGTCAAAGAATTCACGTTGCTTGGTTCTACAATCGATGCCAACGGAAGCAGTAGTCAGAACATTAGACAACGTGTAGCATTGGGAAAGTCAACTGCGAAGGAACTGTTTCAAGTGCTCCGGAACAAGGATATCTCTTTGAGGACTGAGGTGCACCTGACTCAAGCCATGATATTTCCAGTCACCTCGTATGCATGTGAGAGCTGGACAGTGAATAAGGAAGACCGAAGAAGAGTTGATGCTTTTGAGTTGTGGTGCTGGCGAAGAATGCTGAAAGTACCATGGACTGCTAAAAGAACTAACAGATCTGTCCTGGAGGAAGTGCAGCCAGAATGCTCCTTGAAAGCAAGAATGGCCAGACTTCATCTCACCTATTTTGGTCATGTTGTCAGAAGGGATCATTCCCTGGAGAAGGATGTCATGCTTGGTAGGGTGGAGGGTCGACGAAAGAGGGGGAGGCCTTCAACGAGATGGATTGACATGGTGGCTGCGATGATGGGCTCAAGTATAACAGAGATTGTGGGGCTGGCGCGGGATTGGGCAATGTTTCGTTCTGCTGTGCATGGGGTCGCTCTGAGTCAGAAATGACTCGACAACACTTAACAACAACAACAACATCACTATGGAAGTACATTGCCCAATCTTCCTTCTGAGGAGTGGCTGGTGGGTTTCAACTGCAAGCCTTCTGTTTAGCAGCCAAGTGCCTTAGTATTGCCATTTAAATTCTATCAACTTTTCCAATCCATGAACATGGGATACCTTTCTATTTATTTAGCTCTTCTGTAATTTCTTTCAGCAATGTTTTAGAGTACACATTTTGTACATTGTTAAATTTATTCCTAAGTGTTTTATTCTTTTTTGAGCTATTAAAATATAATTGTTTTCTTAATTTCTTATTAGATTGTGAATTGCCAGTATAGAGTTGTTGTTGTTGTTGTTGTTGTTTTGTTTTGTTTTTTTAATAGTTTGCCATCTTGCTGAACTCGTGTATTAGTTCCAGTATTTTTTGGTGGATTCCTCAGGATTTTCTAGTATAAATCATGACAATTGTTAATAGAGATAATTTTACTTTGTCCTTCATTCTGTGTGCCATTTATTTCTTTCTTGTCTAGTTTGACTTTGTCTAGTTGACTTTGCTAGGATGTCTAGTACAGTATTGAATGGAAGTAGTGAAAGCAGATATCCTTGTGTTGTTCCTGGTTTTGGGTGTGATAATTTGTTTTAATATGTGATCACATCTTTTGTGAAATTTGATCATGACTAGAAATTCAGCTGTTGTTGTTGTTGTTGTTGTTAAGTGCCGTCGAGTCGTTTCCGACTCATAGCGACCCCATGCACAGCAGAACGAAACACTGCCCGATCCCGCACCAGCCCCACAATCCCTGCTATACTCGAGCCCATCATCACAGCCACTGTATCAATCCATCTCGTTGAAGGCCTCCCCCTCTTTCGTCGACCCTCCACCCTACCAAGCATGACATCCTTCTCCAGGGAATGGTCCCTTCTTACAACATGACCAAAATAGGTGAGACGAAGTCTGGCCATTCTTGCTTCCAAAGAGCATTCTGGCTGCACTTCCTCCAGGACAGATCTGTTAGTTCTTTTAGCAGTCCATGGTACTTTCAGCATTCTTCGCCAGCACCACAACTCAAAAGCATCAACTCTTCTTCGGTCTTCCCTATTCATTGTCCAGCTCTCACATGCATACAAGGTGATTGGAAATATCATGGCTTGTGTCAGGCGCACCTTAGTCCTCAAGGAGATATCCTTGCTCCTCAGCACTTGAAACAGTTCCTTCGCAGTTGACTTCCCCAATGCTACACATCATCTAATGTCCTGACTGCTGCTTCCGTTGGCATCGATTGTAGAACCAAGCAAGGTGAATTCCTTGACAACCTCAATCTTCTCTCCATTGATTGTGATGCTGCTCATTGGTCCAGTTGTGAGGATTTTTGTTTTCTTTATGTTGAGATGTAATCCATACTGCAGACTGTATTCTTCAACCTTCATCAGTAGGTGCCTTAAGTCATCCTCACTTTCAGCAAGCAAAGTTGTATCGTCTGCATATCTCAGGTTGTTAATGATTCTTCCTCCAATCCTGATACCACGTTTTTCTTCATATAGTCCAGCTTCTCGGATTATTTGCTCAGCATATAGATTGAATAAGTGTGGAGAAAGAATACAACCCTGACGCACTCCCTTCTTGATTTTAAACCATGTAGTGTCCCCTTGTTCTGTTCGAACGACAGCCTCCTGGTCAAGGTATAGATTCCTCATGAGTACAATCAAGTGCTCAGGGATTCCCATTCTTCTCAATGTTATCCATAATTTGTCATGATCCACACAATCAAATGCCTTTGCATAGTCAATAAAACACAAGTAAACATCTTTCTGGTATTCTTTGCCTTGAGCCAAGATCCATCTGACAACAGCTATGATATCCCTTGTTCCACGTCCTCTTCTGAATCCGGCTTGAACCTCTGGAAGTTCTCTGTCAATATACTGCTGCAAACGTTTCTGAATTATCTTCAGTAATATCTTACTTGCATGTGATATTAGTGATATTGTTCTATAATTTCTACATTCTGTGGGATCACCTTTCTTTGGAATGGGCACAAATATGGATCTCTTCCAGTCAGTTGGCCAGGTAGCTGTCCTCCAAATCTCTTGGCATAACTGAGTGAGCGCCTCCAATGGGGCATCTGTTTGTTGAAATATCTCAATCGGTATGCCATCAATTCCCGGAGCCTTGTTCTTCGCCAGTTCTTTCATTGCAGCTTTGACTTCTTCCTTCATTACCATTGGTTCTAGATCATATGCCACTTCCTGAAATGGATGAAGATCCATCAGTTCTTTTTGGTACAGTGACTCTGTGTATTCCTGCCATCTTCTCTTGATGTTTCCTGCATCATTCAATATTTTGCCCATAGAATCTCTCACTATTGCAACTCGAGGCTTAAATTTTTTCTTCAGTTCTTTCAGTTTGAGAAATGCCGAGCGTGTTCTTCCCTTTTGGTTTTCAGACTCCAGGTCAGCTACAAGAGTAATATTAAAGAAATAATTGTAATTAATAAGTACTTTTGACTTGAACTATGAACAAGTTTTCTCTTAGCTATAGTAAGAATTTTCTTACAGCTATAACTGTTTTAAAGGCTTCTAAGGGGAAATTGCACCACTGAATTTTTAGGTTTTCTATATGTTTAGCACACTCACTCCAGCTGAAATGCAAGCATGAGTGTTATCTTAAAACTCAATGTGGTATTATGTTCATAAAAAGACATACTTTGTAGTGTTGTAAAAATCACATAATTGCATATTTGCAGTTTGTTTTTATGTCCAAGTTTATCAAATACAAAGAAAATCAAAGATAAATTATGGCATGGAATATAATATCCACAACTTAGTTTCCCCCTGGCTATAGTATCTTGCCTTTTCTTAACCATAAATTAACTCGCTCTATGCACTTATCCCTCCACAGAAGGAAGATAGGGGAATCTACTTTCATAGTGTTACTGCCTCAGAAACCCAAAGAGGGGTTGCTATGAGTCGGATCTGATTTGATGACAGTGAGAGAGGAGAGGTGAACTTCTCCATGCTATGTAGTAAAGCTGAGTAAAATAGATACTTGCTGGTAAAATAAATAGATACATGCATACATCCTCAGCTGTGATGCCACTCCTCTGTTTTCTAATTTTTCACATTGTGTTCTCATGGTCTTGTCAGCAGAGAGTCTCGTAGCTTCCTTTTATCTGCAGGGTTTCACACCATTAACCTTCCAGTGTCGCTTATATTATATGAGGAAAATGAACGGACTAACATTTGAGGAAAGACACTGCAGTATTCTCCATGCTGAGGAAAGATTTGCACTGTATGATGGCCAAGATGCTTCAGCCAAGGAAAACATCCCCTTTTCATTGAAGGATGCATTTTGTTGGAAGGTGTGAGTGGTATGCAGGATTTTTTCTTTTTTCTTTCTTTCTTTCTTTTTTTTTTTTTTTTTTGGTGTTAGGCCTGCCTTTAAAGAAAAAATAATGGGCATGTCTGTTGCTGCTATTTCCCATTCTCATTATGTGGTACCCACAGTTGTGCACAGTTCTTCTTACAGCTGCAATACAAAAGTGTCAGCATCTTTTCTGTAGATGTGTCACTGCATACAGTGTTGAAGGGGTGTGTGTTTGTGTGTGCACATGCACACACATCTTATGCAGAGGTTCAGAGGAGTCTGAGCACGTGGGGCCTTGAGAGGTGTGTTTTAATATTTCCAGTGCATATTCATAAAATTGTTCAACCTGTGTGTAAACTGTCACTGCACATTCATGCAGCATTGCTTTTTGAGGTCACACTATGACATTTAAAGATGAGAAAAATTCTATATTGGAGACAGTTTAAAGGACACAGTAAAATAAGTTTGACAGCTTATCACCCTTGAAATGTGCTGTGCAATTATATAGAGAGGAAATTGTCTTCAAATATTTGTGCTCTGTTCATTCCCTTAAATGCAGTAGTAACTCAAAAGCTATCATGTGGTTATGGCTAGCTGTCTGAAAAGGAATATAACTAACTCAGATAGGAATACATCTTCCTAGAACAAGATAGATGTTTATACAATATAATTTTTAAAGGTGATTGTATCTTTTATGCATAGCCAGCTAGCAGGTTCTGCTTCAAATCTCTTAATATGCATCAATCAAAACTATTGTACTAAGTTTTTCTTTCCTAAATTGTATTCTTACTGTAAATACATAGAGGTGGATGGAGTTCCTGAGTCAAAGACATGAATGTCTTTAATGCTGTTGATACATGTGTGTGGTTTCTATTGTCTTGTAATACATATGTTAATCTATTTCTGTCCCTTATTAGATTAGTGAGCTATGTGTCTCCGGACCACACACAATATAAAGGATGTACTTCATAAGTGTCTACTAAATGAAGACCTTTGTCTTAGTTCGGTAGTGCTGCTATAACAAAAACATGACAAGTAGATGGCTTTAACAGACAGGAATTTATGCTTCCACAGTTTAGGAGGCTAGAAGTCTGAATTTGGAGTGCCAGCTCTAGCGACTGGGTGAAGACCCCTTGACCTTGGGCTTTAGCACTGCTTCTTATTTCAGGCCCATTAGACCTGGAGTGTTCTCCTAACTTGTACAGCTGCTGGATGCTGAGGCTGACAAATGCAAGATCAGCAGGTAAAATGGCACAGTCCCAAGATCAGCAGGCAACACAGCAGGCCATTGGTTCAAGTCCAGGAACTGGAAGTGAAGACTCGGCCAAGTGCAGGATCCAAAATGTGCCAAAAAGCTAGAGACATTTCCCAAAGCTCTTCCATATATCTTGGAAGCAGGACGCACCCCAAAGGTTACTCCCCTTCAACTGCTTAGCAGCTCACAGCCGAATCCACAATGGAGGTGATTACAATCTGATAATGGTGAATAACTATGCCCAGCTGACAAGTCACTCAAAACGATGGCCCAGACAACTTGACACACAACCGTAACTACTACAACCCTAAACGAGATGGCTTGACACAGTGGTTACAATAATGGTCTCAGACATAGCAGTGATTGTGAGGATGGTGGAGGACCAGACAGTGTTTTGTTCTGTTGTATGTAGGGTAACTATGAGTTGAAACTGACTCCATGGCACCTGACAACAACAAACAAATGAATGGTTCCACTTACAGTCATCATGGTTGGAAAATGAGAGCTACAAAAGATAAGAAAATTACTATAGAACTGAGTTGTTAGAAAATATTAAATGTGAAAAGAGATTTAAACTTTTGATACCTATTTGGTGATCTTCACTTAGAGCTTTTCATTCATGTTCCTTTTGCCTCTCTTTCTTCTTTCCTGTAATAGAAATGGTGTTCAATATACTATTGACAATCATAATTTTTAAAGTGAAATAGTTAAATATAGGAAAAATGATTGAATGCATGTGAGGCTAGGAACAGGAGATTGTAACTAAATGCTAATCCTTTCTCTGTCATATTGACCAAACATTTTCCAGCGTATCATGTGTAGTAGATGTAAAGACAGCTTAACAGGATTCAAAAAGAGGAGAGGTGATCCGGGCATCAAGGATTTCACTAGTTTAATCTATTTTTTAGGACTGTTTTTTCAAACAAGCAAGGTGTTAGATCATGAATTCAGGACATGTGCTCAAACTCTTGATGCCTTATAGGGGGGAAAGTAATCAAGGGGGGAGTGATTTCAGGATGTGTTCTGTCTCCCTATGATCCACAGAAGTGGGGTGACAAGGTGCTTCTGGTCTTGGAGCACATGCCCACCCATGGATGGCCTGGCAGTGGGGCCTCCTCTGCTAATGGCTTAATGAACAGAAATGTCATCCCAATGAAGGAGTCCATGATTCAAAGTGAAAGAGTGAGCACCACCTTCTTGGAAGGATCAGAAAGGAGTGTGGGAGAGTTTTGTGGCGCATAATGGGAATGACATCATGAGATATTTGTAGGATGAGATTGACTTGAGCCTACACACTGTAGAGAATGTGTGGTTTGGAAGGACATCTGTTTATTGTTGTTGTTGTTTTGTTTTCTCCTTCTGGCAGTGGTGCAAGCCAATGTAATTAATGGACCAGGCAATTTACATGTCCATGTTGTCAACCTGTTCTTGTCATCAGCAATGCCACCACAAGAAATCATGAGCTAGAAGAGAGTCATTGGTCACTCCACTGGGGCCTTGTGGAAATCAGCTTGTGAATTTCCCATGTTGATGCCATGGACCAGGAGTTTGGGTCTACCCAGAGGGTAGTGAGAGACAAAGAAGAACCATTCACCATATTAGTAAAATTGAATCTTAGAGGAAGAATACATTATGCCCCCTGTTGTGGTGGTTGTTGTTGGCTACAGTCAAGGCAATGTCAACTCATCATCACCCTGTGTGATGGAGTAGAATTGCTCCATGGAGTTGTCTTGGCTATAATCATTACAGAAGCAGATTTCTGGGTCTTTCTCCTGCATGACTGGCTGTGTAGATTTGAACCAACCTTTTGGTGGTTAACCATTGTGGTACCAGGATGCAATCAATGTGATGTTGAACACAAACAGCTGAAAACCAGGGCAGGTTGCTGATTGAGGTGTAAGTAAAGCTGCATAAGAATTCAGGCTGGTGAGTTAATTGTATTCAAGGCATAAGGTACTTCTTTCAACTTTATTCTTTAAGAAATTGGTAGACAGTGGTACTGACACCTTTTTTTAATTTGTAGGATGGATTATACAGAGGTACAGTTGAGGGCAGAATTTAGAGGATGTTGGATGTGATCAGTTATACAATTTGCAGTACCTAGTTAAAATGAAAATATGGGGTTTCTTGTTCAAAACTTACTAAGAATTATAAGATGCTAACCACAGAACATTAAACCAAATGTGGAGGCCTTTGCAACTGCATAGGTCATGTACCTAAAAAGCCAGTTCTGGTTGGGGGATTAGCAAGGAGAGAGAAATACAGCATGCTCCTGCATGAATGAAGATATACACAGGAATGAAGATGCCAGGGTCCTGTTACCTGAGAATTTGATTCAGAATCTGGTTCATGGGGTTGCAGAGTAGATTTGCCCTGGTAACGATGAGCTCACTTCAGGAACATTCTTTGATAGTGTCCAGGGTTATTCAGGAGCAAGAATCTGCAGCTCACAAATGAGGCAGGATTTTGAAATAAAGAGGTGAGTACCAGCAAAAGATAGTTTCTGGAGACAAAATGCACATTTTAAAGACATTTCTAAAAGTAGGTAACCAATCAACTGAATGTCTCCAAATATGTTTCATCATTCTCCCTTCTAATATGGGTAAAGTGAGTGGGAGTGAAGAGTTCTGGTTTCCTCCATGAGTGACAGGACAGGCGAACATGAGAGGTCCGATTGGAGGAGGATTTTTCAAAATGTCATTTCCTTTCAGTAATCACCTCATATGCTTGCAAGAAATGGACAATGAATGAAGAAGGTCAAAGAAGGATTGATGCCTTTGAATCATGGTGTTAGTGAAGAATATTGAATATACCATGAACTGCCAGAAGAACAAACAAACCTGTCTTGGAGGAAATACAGCTGGGATGCTCCTTAGAAGTGAGGATGACAAGACTTTGGCTCACTTATCTTGCACATGTTGTTGTTAGGTGCCATTGAGTTGGCACCTTGGACATGTCATTAGGAAAAGCCAATTGCTATAAAAAGACATTATGTTTGGGAAAGTAGAGAGTCCATGAAAATGAGAGAAACCATCACTGAGAAGAATTGACACAATAAGTGCAACAGTGAACTCAAACATGACTATGAGGATGGTGCAGGACCAGGCAGTGTTTCATCCTGTTACACCTGTGGTGGCCATGAGTCAGAACCTACCTGTTCCCAACTAACAACAGCAACAACACTCCATCCTCAGTCTCAGTCCTTGATATATAAAGGGTAAATTAATAAAACAAACAAACTCATTGTTGTCAAGTTGAGGCTGACTCACAGCAACCCCTTCTTGGGTTTCTAAGGCAGTATCCTCACTACAGAAGTAGATTGCCCCATCTTTCTTCCGAGGAGTGGCTGATGGGTTTGAACGGCCAGTCTTCTAGTTAGCAGTCAAGTACCTTAGGCACTATGCCACCAGAGCTCCCAGTGAAAATTAATGGACAGGAAAAATGAAAGGTAAAATAGTTTTTTGAGACAAAGTACATGTTTTCAATACCCATTTAAAATTCATTACCTTAGAATTAATTCCAAGTCATAGAGACCTTTTAAGACAGAGTAGATCTGCTCCACAAGGTTACCAAGGCTGTAAATCTTTACGGAAGCACCCTGCCACATCTTTCTTCATGGAGGTGCAGCTGGTGGGTTCGAAATGCCAACCTTTCAGTTAGCAGCCCAGTGCTTAACCACTGCACCACTCAAATAAAACCAAACACACTTCTGTCAAGTCGATTCTGACTCATAGTGACCCCTCCTTGGCTTTCTGAGGAGGTATCTCTATGGAAGTAGATTACTCAGTCTTCCTTCTGAGGAGTGGCTGGTGGGTTTAGCAAGCCTTTATATCATATAAAGGAGCTCTGGTGGCATAGTGCCTAAGACACTTGACTGCTAACCAGAAAGCTAGCAGTTTAAACCCACCAGCTACTTCTCAGAAGGAAGGTTGGGAAATCTATTTCTGTAGAGATAATGCCTTGGAAAGCCAAGAAGGGGTCACTATGAGTCAGATCCAACTCTACAGCAGTGAGTTGTTGTTTGTTTGTTTATGTCATATAAAGGGAAATTAATGAACAGGATCAAAATGAAAGCTTAAATAATTATTAAAGACAAGGTACCTATTTTCAAAACATTCGTAGCAATTAGAGAACCTATTCAGCTAATGTCTCCAAATAGACTTTCATCATCCTGCCCTCAGATGTGGGGAAATGCAATGGGAATTAAGAGCCCTGGGTCTGTAGGCTGGTTCCCACTTGCTACCTTGGGTTCATTACTCAGCTCTCCTGACCCTCCTTGATATAGGATAGGAAGTAGGGCATCCCTGAGGGACCCTGCAGTCTCTGATCTTCCCCAGAGCCTTGGCTCTGGATCAATTATTCTAATTTCCCAACATATCCCAGGTTAAAACTGTGGTTTTGATCTTTGCCTACTACATATAGAAACCAAAGAGAGTGATATGTCTGTGATTCATTAAATGTTAGATGTTTTTTTTTTTTCTTGAGAAAGTGAAGTGACCTTTAACATTTCTGAGAAAACATGACAGAAATGCTAAGAGTAATGATTCCTTTAAAGAAGAATACCAATCAACTCTCAGCAAGACAACTGTGAAATGCCACAGGGCATTGACTGTGAAGGTCCTTATTATCATAAAGTTCATATTCTTGGACATCTACCACATTATCAAAGTTGCCTGTTTTGTCACAGAAAATCAGCTACATGTTCCTCTTTCACAATATTCTGATGAAAGCTACAGACAGAATTTCTGTTCAGTGTATTTTAAATGTAAAGGTATTTACTTTCTTACTACTTTGAATTAATTTTCTTACATTTTTAAACTATCTGTGCTGTCGAGTTAATTCTGACTCATAACCCTTCCTTGGGTTTCTGATGTGGTATCTCTGCAGAAGTAGATTGCCCAGTCTTCCTCCCAAGGAATGGCTGGGTGGGTTTGAATTGCCAGCCTTCTGGTTAGCAGTCAGATGCCTTAGGCAGAATGCCACCAGAGCTCCTTTTTTGTTTTTGTTTGTATGCAACCAAAATATGTATGATTATAAAAAGTCCTAGTATTAATTGGGGCATATGGCATTGGGAAAATCTGCTGCGAAAGACCTCTTTGAAGTATTAAGAAGCAGAGATGTCACTTAGAGGACTAAGATGTGCCTGACTAAGCCATGGTATTTTCTGGAATATCTTATGCATTTGAGAGCTGGAGAATGAATCAGGAAGAATTATTGATGCCTTTGAATCATGGTATCAGCAGAGAATACTGAATATGCCATGGACTGCTGTAAGAACAAAACAATCTGTGCTGGGAGAAGTACAGCCAGAGTGCTCTTGAGAAGGCAGGGCGCTGGTATTTTGTCTGTGTTCTTTGGGCATGTGATCAGGAGGGACCAGTCCCTAGAGAAGGACATAATCCTTGGTAAAGTAGAGGGTCAGCAGAAAAGCAGAAGACCCTCAACATGATGGACTGACACAGTGGCTTCAGTGATGGGCTCAAGCGTGACGATTGTGAGGATGGTGCAGGACCCAGCAGTGTTTCATTATGTTGGTCATAGAGACATTATGAGTCTGTAGTGTTAGGTTTGTGTGTCAACTTGGCTTGGTCTGGTTGAGTGGCTTGGAGACTGGTGGTAGTTATTCCCCATGGTGAGATTGGTAATTAACTCCATAGTGGAATCTATTGGAGCAGCTGAGTAGCTGCTTTGGGTATGTGGTCTGCTTCCCATATATAAGAAACAGCTTTGGGAATGGTCTCTAGTTTATGGCACGCCTGAACCCGGCATGTAGCTGTGTTGTTGTTCAGCACCCTGCCATGCTCTGCTGACCTCGGGACTTTAATGGACTTGAATTAATGGCCTGCTGTGTGGTTTGGTAACATTGGGACTATCCCTTTTTACTTGTCAACCTTGGGCTTCTAAGTCTCAGCAGCCAACAGCTGTCTGAGTGAAGAAAAGCCTCCAGCTTCAGTGGACCAGGAGCAGAAGGCAGAGCTGAAGCCCAAGGCTGAGGGGCTTTCACCCAGCTCCTAGAGCCTGGCACTTTGAACTTGAAGCCTCCAAATTGTAAGAATAAACTCCTGTGTGTTCAAGCCATCCCGTTTGTGGTGTATTCTTGTCAGAGCGGCACTAGGTCAGAGTGCCTGACTAGGAACAGAGTCAGAACAAAGTTGATGGCACCTGGCCATGGTAAAAACAGGATGGAACATGGTTCTACTCAAACACACACAGGGTGCTCATGAATCCAGCTGGGCTGTACAGCAAGTGATGGTATTGATTAATAAAAGTGCCACTTATGGTGTTTCATTTTCACAGCTTACCACAAGGTGAGTTGTAAGACATTAAACCTAAACAAACTCAAATTCTCTCTTAGAAAAGCTATTTCCAGTACTGTCTCTTACACTTTGATGCATGCGCAGTTCACCTGGGGATTTGTTAAAATGCAGATTGAGATCGCCTTGCCCTTGGTTGGCCCGAGGTGCTGCATTTACAGCAAGCCCTTGGATGATGCCAGTATTGTCAGTCTGCCACAGACCCCACTTCAGGTGGTAGACATGGAGGTCTTGGGGCAAAATTCTAGACTGGTTTCTATTTTAAAATCCTCCATTTTCTGTAGCATAAAACATCCATTCCATTCTCAAAGTTCTAGAAAGCATTTGTACTTGAAGGGAAAAGCAAACAATCTCTCTCTCAAAAGCAGGTGAGGAAAGTGGAACACAGTCCTCAGGAACACGTGTATGTACACTTCCTAAAGATGCTAAAGGAAAAAAAAAAAAAAAAAGACAGTGGTTCATGTGCTAGAATTTAAAGGTGTTTCTGCTTAAAGGAAAGAAAATTGATCCACTTTCAAAATTATTCCTGCCTCAGAGATTTCAGAAAGTTTACTACTTTAGAATTGTACTTGATTTTTTAAGTCAACACAAAGATGACTGGTTCTGGACTTCCTTCCCCCATATTTCACTTGGAGGTGATCAGTGGCCCCTTGTCCCTGCGGCTGCCTTTCTGCATCCTACACTTGTAAACATGCCTGTGCTTCTTAGCTCCTCCTGCACTGTCCCTTCTACCCCATCATTTCATTCCTTCTCTTTCCTTTTGCCCCTAAATGTCCGTTACTCAATGACAGAAGAAGGAAATGTGAAGCTGTTCTCAACTAGGTCAATGTTATAAAGCATCCTATAAAATGACTTTCTCACTAGTATTATTTTTACAACAATAGTTCCACAATGTGTAATTTCTGGCATCTCCTATCTCTGTTAGTCTAAATGCCTGTATTTACTGATAATTTTTCCTTATAGGCAATAACACTACTCATCCAAGCAGTGCCTTAGGGAAAGCAAGGGGATGCTAGACACCTAAAAAAAAAAAAAGGAAAAAAAAAAAAAACCAGTCCCAGTGTCATCTAGTCAGTTCCAACTCAAAATGACCCCATAGGGTGGAGTAGAAAGCTCTGTCACCTTAAACTTTTATTCCAGTGCCTCACTGAGTTTCCACGCCTGTGAATCTTTATGGAAGCAGACTGTCATATCTTTCTTCCATGGAACAGCTGGTGAGTTCCAGCCACTAACCTTTCTGTTAGCCAGCGCTTTAACCACTGCACCACCAGGCTTCTTTGCTGGACCTCAGAGTTCTGGACATGTGTTTTATTAACATTCAGTATTTGAAAGCAATGAGAG